>NC_138773.1:155433243-156028243 GCF_965119305.1 Pelophylax lessonae
CAAGGTCATATTGCACAACACTGTCAGCGTGGAAACACTATTGCTTAACTTTCACATTTGGAAGGTGGTATTGGGTAGCTTTTATGAACATGTTAGGCTTTCTTTGCTTTCTGAAGCCACCCTCCTTTAACTTTGTGTTAGTTTCCCTACAAAGGACATGGCTTTCTTTGGACTTCTAATTTCTTTGGGGCCAAGTTAATTTAATCTTGTCCTGATTTTTTCAACACTTAAAATGTGTGTGGCTTGGCTTGAACATTGTGTGTGTTTCACAACATGTCAAAAATGCTCAACCCACGGGAATGTCCCAAATTCTAGTTCCCATTTTGGGCTTTTTTTTTTACAGCTTCTCGTGACCAAAGGCCATCTTGTTCTGAGGCCCAACAAAACATTGTTGAAGGTATGTAATGTGTGCTTTTGCTGTAATGTGTCTACTTAGTAAGTGGAGAAATGCTACATGTGTATGTCCCAGATAAGGCTTTAAGTAGTTATAAAGGCAGCAGGTTGTTTATGTGAATGTATTCTATCCATTAGGATTCCAAGTCTTTGGTGTGCATATGCCCCCTTAGACTTACCAGGGCCCTTTTCTTACTGTGCAAATTTTCTAGGAAACACTTGTCTGATCCTGACTCCCCTTCCTCCTTAGCTGAGGTGACAGCATGCCAAGATTGCCTCCTGATGCTGTCACTCCAAATCGTTGAGACTATCGGAAGGGAGGGGGGCCAGGCTGGCTCACAGCCTAGTGCCTGAACAGACACAGGGTGCTTGGCTTCATCTCAAGTGCCTCCATAGCAAGCTGCCTGCTTTGGGGGCAATCAACAGGAGGGAGGTGCCTAGAGGGGTGTAGAGGGGACATTTGAAGAGGAGGATCATGACTGCTCTCGTCCAAACCACTAAACAGGCAGCAGTGGGTAAGTATAACCTGATTTGTTTTACCCAGCCATCCAAAAAGGAGATGTTTACATCATTTAGAACAGGCAGGTCTGAGGCAGAAACAACATCTGAGAAACACAATCAGCACAAAAACATGGCTTACGTATCTTAAAGCCGACAAGCTTCACCCAGAAGCATTAAGCATGCAGTATAGAAATCAGCCTCCCCACCCTAAAAATTCCAAACTCACACTTTCAGGGGAGTGTGGAGGGGGAAGGAGTGGCTGCTAGAGCTTTTTCATGACTGCCTAACCTACATTTAGTGTGAGTCCATTCCTTGATAAACTTTTTACTCTCTCTTAACACAGTTTTGCTGGATGAGAGCGGATCTGGGGAGGAGAGGGATCAACCCCTGCCACCACTCGGCGTCCGTCTTCCAAGGGGTGAGTCTCTACAATGTGTCTGTTTCAATCTATAGACAGTAGGAGGGAGAGAGTACTCAATACAATTTATTATGGTGATAGAGAGAGATGTGTGCACATATATCGTGGGAAGCAATTGAACACAACATCTTAGGCTCCTTTCACACGGCCGCTCCGTGTGTCCGCAAATCATCCCATCCGTTTGCGGATGATTTGCGGACATAATGTAAGTGAATGGCACTGCGGGTGTCAGCGGAATACCATCCGCTGACACCCGATTTTCCTCCTTTCAGTTCTGTTCCGTTTTTACAAATGGAACAGAACCCCATTTTTCCTTCCGTGTAAAAAACGGAAAGGAAGGAAATTCGGATGTCAGCGGTGTCATCCGCTGACATCCGCAGTGCCATATACTTACATTATGTCCGCATATCATCCGCAAACGGATGGGATGATATGCGGGCACACGGAGCGGATGACAGAAATGTCATCCGCTCCGTGGAAGAAAAAAAAAAAAAAGTCCCGCAGCGGACCTTTCACACGGAGCGGCCGTGTGAAAGGAGCCTAATGTTGTTCAAAATGTTTGGTTGTGTTGACATGGAAAGCCTTTTACATTGCTTTTGTGGAAATGCTACTAACATTCAAAGCCATCTTGTGTAACCTTTTGAACAATTTGCCGTGGAAGTTTGAGTTCAACGTTAAGGTCCTATTAAAGCTGGAGCACCTAGGATTTATGTGTTAACACCAACAAAGTGCTTGCTCCACTGTCCTCTCTACCATCTTCAGGCTTCAATGCTAAGAGATGAAAGACCACACCTAAGCTTGCTAGGAGCTAAACCTCATCCCTTCCAAAACTTGTGATCACTCAAACCATCAGCCCAATAGGGAAGCTTTGTTCCTGTGTGTATGCAATTGTATAGCATTCCCAACAATCCATATCCAAAGAGGTTGAAGTGAAAAATATCTTCTGGTTGACCATGGAATTCACCTTACAGCTGCCCAAAACATGTTGTGTATAAAGCTTTTGAGTGTAACTATGTAGACCAGCAATCTATCATATTTTCTACAGAATGTTGATAAAAGCCATCCAATATACTCCAAAGCATATTTGTTGATGCACATTTATTACAACCCTTGTTTGCCTCATTTTGCCTCTAAATAATTATCCTGTCTTTTTCTACCCAGGGCACACCCACCTCCACAGGGAGGTGGCAATAAAATATATTTGGTGGTGTGGGGCTCGGCTAGCCCTCTTGGAGCAGAGGCTTGGGGTTGATCCTGACCCGGGAAGATCCCTTTATTCGTAATTTTGCCCCATTGGAGTAATGTTTACTCTTTTTTATTTTTTATGTTGCAAGTTGCAACAGAAGTTGCTTGAAATTAGCATTTAAAAAAAAAAAAAGTTCTATCCCAAATTTTAATATTTAAAATTTTTTATACAAAATAAATATGTATGTTTTCTACAAAAATTAGTTTGTGCGTTTTTCCACATTGAATCTGTTGTGTGTTGTATTTGTTTAGTTTATTCTGAGTGGGGTGGTCTGTAATTGTTTGCATGTTGGCTTTGGTTTCTGTTCTCCATGAGATCTGTATTCAGAATACATTTCAAGGGAGACCTTTTTGTATTTCATTATGTGAAGACTGAGTTTAGCAAATAGAAATGTAACCATATGTTTGGAGATAGAGAAGCACGTGTGTAGAAAGGCCTACATTAACAAGGGCCCTTACTTGGCCAACAACACTCACAAAATACCAGAGATCAAACACAAACAAATCAAGTTCAAAATACATTTATTACATCACAAAATAAATATGTCAAAGGAATATACATCCACCCTCAAATAACAAAAAAAAGGGGCCCCCCAATTTGGGCAATGGCAAAAGAAATACAGAACTCAAAAAATATAGAAGAGACATCAATAAAAAAATAAGAAGACAAACTAAGGTGGTGGCTCAGCAGGTGAACTTGAACCCTGACGCACCATCTGAAACATTAGCTGCATAAAGTATAGCATCTGGTCCTGTGTCAGCTGCTGCTGTTGTGGCAGTTGTAGTGGCTGCTGCTGTTGTGGCAGTTGTAGTGGCTGCTGCTGTGGCTGCTGCTGTTGTGGCTGTTGTAGTGGCTGCTGCAGCTCCACCCGGGCTCCTTTTTGCTGCTGATGGGGGTGCTAGGATTGTGAAGATGTGTGGGGAGGTGTGCGGGATCGTTTGGAGGGGCGGGCCACGGTGTGGGGAAAAGTGAGCAGGCCGTGTGGTGGTAAAAAAGGGGAACGGCCTGGGGAGGAGTGAATAGAGGAAGGTGTGGAGAAAACGTAGCCTGTTGGAAGGGGTAGTGTGGAACCAGATTGTAAATGGGTGGTGCAGGAGGCTTGCTCATTGAGGGGTGTGACATTTGGAAGGGACTGTGAATTGTTGGGAGTGGCTATAGGAGAAATTGTCCCCTCCCCAGCTGCCTGCCCAGTGGCCAACACTGGCGTTACCCTCCTACTAACACAACCTGCGGTGGCAGGCAATTGTGCTGGTTGGGAGGGCTCTGCCACTGTGGCATCTTCAGCTCCAAACAGACATTGGCGGCTGTCCAGCACCTGAGTGTCGACACTTTTCCGACCCTGTGGATGCTGGCCTGCAAAGATTAACAAGCAGTCACACGCATCCTGTTGAACCTGTACAAAAGCCACGAGATTCGTGGCCAACATTGATACAGATTCCTGTATGACCCCAAGCAACCGTACCAACTCACTAGATTCAGCAGCAGGCCTCCTTGGGTCATTTTGGAGCCGATACTCAGCAAGCAGCATCTCAGCCACATCCTGCAGAGATGGACGAGGTGGGGTAGGTGAGCACTTGCTCATTGTAATGTTATCCAAGCTAGCAACACTTCTGATAATAGGTACACATTATGGTTTGGTTCCTAATATTACAATGGCAGAACAGTTTCTACATTAACCAGTTCCAAACTAGCCCTGGTCTGGTAGCTTAATTCTTGGTTTTAAAAGTCTCTTACTACACCACTCACTTGCAACATTTAAGTAACTTGTCTAGAATATGGCCAAAAAAAATGCTACATGACACCCAAAAAAAAATACATACATGAAGTTTGACGTGGAAAATCAAAGACTGCCAGGACTTTAAAGGTCCTGGATGTTTTAGAACCTTTTGGGGCCAGAGAAATTCTACAATTCTTCCCTGACGTTCATGATCAAATTCTTGTGCTGCTGGTGCAGCATCAGAATGTCCCTGCACAAATTTCACGCAGACAATGTAAGCCACATCTATCCAAAAAACCGTACTAACATGTAAATGTAACATTTCCACCTTGTTCCCTTAGATCACATACCCCAGCATCGGATGCAGAATATTCGTCAGCTCCTGGTCCAACTCCAGCTGCTCCTTCAACAGGGGCCATGATGTTCTTTAACCACTCTGCAACCGCTCACAGTAATACTACTGCGGCAGAGTGGCTCGTTATCGTCCAGTCACGTAGTATTAACGTGACTGGACACTCCCCCTTCTGGGCGGCGCTTGCGCGCCGCCGGAGGCTCGCTCCCGCTGTTTTCATTCACAGCGGGAGTCGGGCCAGGGGAGGAGCAGCGGCGATCGCCGCTGCTCTTACCCGATCGTCGGGGATCGAGTCTGGAGATCCGCCCGCTGTGTGTAAACACAGCGGGCGGATCTCCATAGTGACAGGGAGTGACAGATCGGACTGTTCAGCATAGCTGGACATCCGATCTGTCCATGAATCACTCAGTCCCCTCCCCCCCTACACGTCAGTAAGCACCAGGCATACATTAACCCCTCCCTCTCCAATAAAATTAACCCCTTCCCTGCCAGTGTCATTTTTACAGTAACAGTGCATATTTATAGCACTGATTACTGCAGTAATGTCACTGGTACCCCCAAAAGTGTCAAAAATGTCAGTCAGGGGTCCGGTCTGTCCGCCGCAATGTCACAGTCCCGCAAAAAAAAATCGCAGATCGCCGCCATTACGCGTTAAAAAAAACCCACCAAAAATGACAGAAATCTTTCCCTTTGTTAGTAAACGCAATAACTTTTGCGCAAACCAATCAAAATACGCTTATTGCGATTTTTTTTACCAAACATATGTAGCATAAAACAAATTGGCCAAAATTTTTAAAAAAAATTGGTTTTTACATCTTTTTTGGGGGGAATTTCATATAAAAAAATGTTAAAAATATTGTTATTTTTTCAAAATAAACGCTCTTTTTTTGTTTATAGCGCAAAAAGTAAAAATCGCACAGGTGATCAAATACCACCAAAAGAAAGCTCTGTTTGTGGGAAAAAAAGGACGTAAATTTCGTTTGGGTACGGCGTCGCACGACCGCGCAATTGTCAGTTGAAGTCGCACAGCGCCGAATCGCAAAAAGTGGCCTGGACGGAAGACAGCAAAATCCTCCGGTTGTAAAGTGGTTAAAAAAGAGCAAGAAAAGGCTTAGGAAATTACCTTAGGCAGTAAGGATTTGGAGCCAATTTCAATCCTAGCTTCATGAATTAAGAATTGAGGCCAAACATTCCAAAGTATTTCCCTGGGCTCATAGGACACTTGCTATCACCCTCCCAAAGGCTAAGAAGGCATGGTCATAATACAAAATAGGCCACCCTTGAATGATGACAATGGTGTTTTGAAGGGTAGACATATTAAAGCCAACACTCTTTCTAAAGAAATTACATTTCCTTCAACTGGGTTACCAATAGGGTTGAGCAAACCCGGACTGTATTGTTTGTGTTCGTACCGGACTTTTGGGTATTCGGTACCCAGGCCCGAACATTTCACTGTATGTCTGGGTACTGTCCGTTGTTCGGTAACGTTATTTTAATGTTTTGGCGCGGTTTTAATGGCGCGCTTTCAACAGCCAATCAGCAAGCGTTTAACTAGTGTGCTCTAGAAGCCATCACAGCCATGTCTAGTAATGGTATGGCTGTGATAGGCCAGTGCAGCATGTGACCCAGACTCTATATAAGCTGGAGTCACACAGCGCAGTGCATCACTCTGCTAATACTACTGTAGGGAGAGGTTCCTGACTGCTGCTGCTGAGAGACAGATCCCGTGGATGCTGGCCTGCAAAGATTAACAAGTAGTCACGCACATCCTGTTGAACCTGTACCAAAGCCACCTGATTCGTGGCCAAAATTGATACAGATTCCTGTATGAGCCCGAGCAACCATACCAACTCACTAGATTCAGCAGCAGGCCTCCTTGGGTCATTTTGGAGCCGATACTCAGCAAGCAGCATCTTAGCCACATCCTGCAGAGATGGACGAGGTGGGGTAGGTGACAATCCCGCTTCAACCAATGCTGGCTGAAATAAGAAGAAAATGACAAACCATCTTTATAAACCATCATTCAAAAAGAGTTAGGATTAGTTAGACAGCGTAAACACCCCAAGCAGACCTTAGAACAGTTGGATGTGCTTCTAATAAGCACTTGTGTATCAGTTGTGGATTTTTCATGAAATGTTCCCATACATGTGTAATAATCTTTCTCACCCACAGGTGGTTTTAAAATGGCTGCTGCATATTTAATGAGCTATGTGGTTGTGGGGGGATGTGCAGCCATGTGTTGCTGCAAAGTGACCTAGGAGTGGTCAAAAGGTATGACCACATCCTGTGGGTGGTCTTTTTGTGTACAGGACTATATAAAAGGAGTAATTTGCATGAGAAAGTGCCTTTGCCCTTTTCCCACACCCTCTTTGCTCTGGATGGTCACACAGAAAACATCCATGATGCAGCCTTGCTGTTTTTTTCATTTGTAGTTGGAGAAACATGCGGCAAAGACCTCTTTGTCCTGTTGTTGCAGAGATCCATTGGAAGCTGCTAAGCCCACCACCAGAGCTAAGTATTTATTCAATATTCTTGGGACAAGGGTTGTATGTTTAAGGTGAATTTGTTCATGGTAATTTTTATGTGTAAGGAAGCTTTATGTATTATGATGTCCAGTAATGGTAACTTTTAAGATGTGTAAGGAAGCTTTGTGTTTATGATGTCCAGTAAAGTTTTGTTTTTTGCTTTTTATCAAAACTGCTCTTGGTGCCTGTTTTCATTTTAAATATTCACGAGATATGTCAGTGGCTGTCCAGTATACCTGAATTATAAATGTTGTTGTTATTCACCATTTGATACAACTGGCGTAGTCTGCAGGATACTACATGGTTACTAAATATAGAATATTTGGATGAAATATTGTGTTATATAGAGGGTGTATGAGTAGTATCCATTGAATTGCTGCTAGAGTGAGCAGTTTAGTGGATGAGCCTTAGGCACAGTGTTATTCATTGAATTGCTGCTAGAGTGAGCAGTTTAGTGACTAAGCCCTAAAAACAGTGTTATAAGAGGGTGTATGAGTAGTGTCCATTGAATTGCTGCTAGTGTGAGCAGTTTAGTGGATGAGCCCATAAGGACAGTTTTATAGAGGGTGTGTGTGAGTAGTCATTGAATTGCTGCTAGTGTGAGCAGTTTAGTGAATAAGCCTTGAGCACAGTATTATTCATTGAATTGCTGCTAGAGTGAGCAGTTTAGTGAATGAGCCCTAAAAATAGTGTTATAAGAGGGTGTATGAGTAGTGTCCATTGAATTGCTGCTAGTGTGAGCAGTTTAGTGGATAAGCCCCTAAGGACAGTTTTATAGTGGGTCTGTGTGAGTAGTCATTGAATTGCTGCTAGTGTGAGCAGTTTAGTGAATAAGCCTTGAGCACAGTCACCTTGAGCCAGGACAATACACTAAGATTGTGATTGATTTTGCATTTGTGTTCCCCCTGAGAGTAGAGATGCATAGTCTTTTTTTTTAAAAAGCAAGAAAACAGGAGGGAAGGGATCCGTTTCTAAGTACGGGGCGATTCCTACATGGGTCTGTTCTGGGTACTGGAAACCCATTGGAGAGGAATTGATTAAATATGCTGCTCCAATCTATCCAGACCTTGGTACTGAACTGGGTACACAGGCTTTGCGTTTAGATTTGAGCGTATATTCTAAAAATGAGCGGAAAGCCGCTGCCACTACGGGGTGGTTGGTCGTGCAGGCCTTTTGCAGCGAGGTGCAGAAGAATGAAGCGCTTGAGAAAGAGTTACAGGAAGTGAAAGAGATGTTGGTTCAAAGTAATGCATGTCGAGTAGTTGCTAGAGAGGATGTGTCCTGTTCTGTTGGTAGTGGTGATCATGAGAAAGTGCCTTTGCCCTTTTCCCACACCCTCTTTGCTCTGGAGGGTCACACAGAAAACATCCATGATGCAGCCTTGCTGTTTTTTCGTTTGTAGCTGGAGAAACATGTGGCGAAGACCTCTTTGTCCTGTTGTTGCAGAGATCCATTGGAAGCTGCTAAGCCCACCACCAGAGCTAAGTATTCATTCAATATTCTTGGGACAAGGGTTGTATGTTTAAGGTGTATTTGTTCATGGTAATTTTTATGTATTATAATGTCCAGTAATGGTAACTTTTAAGATGTGTAAGGAAGCTTTGTGTTTAAGTTGGCGTGTAAACCTATTAATATCAATAAATGTTTGGAACTTATTAAGTTTAGCTTTAGGTGCAAATTTTAACCCCTTATCAAGGACAGTTCGTTCTTCTTCATGCAAATTTACTGCTATCACCAAATTGAGTCCCCACTGGAGGGGGGTTAATAAGATAAGACAGTGCTAGCCGCCCACTGAGGAACTCTACTTGTTACCTTTGAGGAGCACCAGAGTATACCTATATGTGATTGGCTACTTTTATTTTTGGTTTTGTGCAACATTTTAATAAAGATACTTTCCATTTTATTGTGCATTGATGGTGACTGTCTAACAAGAGGTTGGGAGAAGATTCTCGGGTGCTTGGCGTTATCTGTTTGAGGCTGCACCGAGATCCTTGCTGGTCTATTATATCAAGCGTGTGATCTTTCAGTTCTGGTGAGTTTGCACTGCATGTTGGGTGGAGGTAGTGTGCACCCACTGTGTCTATTCATCACTGGTGACCCCCCCCCCCATGTGGATGTGACATACTCCCTTTGATATACTGCACCATGATATGCTTTTCCCTTCTCTTTTTATCTGCATACACTTGATTGGACTTCTCATCTGAGGATTACTATCACATGTAACATCAGACGGATTTTATCCAGGGAACCACTCTGATCCAGTGTTCTGTGTCATATCGTTTGGTCTTCTGGGACTGACAGATATATTTTATAACTGTTCAAGCACTGCAATACTCATTATTAATAAAAAAAAACTATTTAGGGGACCATAATAGTTTATTGTTGCCCTGTCTGCATATGTTACAGTGACATACACCCATTGCATACTGTTCTATTGCGCCGTGCAATAAAAAAAAATATTTAGGGGACAAAAGAGTTTATTGCTGCCCTGTCCACATATGTTACAGTGACATAAACCCTTTGTATACTGTTCTATTGCGCCTTGCAATAAAAAAACTATTTAGGGGACAAAAGAGTTTATTGCTGCCCTGTCCGCATATGTTACAGTGACATACACCCATCGTGGCATATGCGGACAGGGGACAAAAGAGTTTATTGCTGCCCTGTCCGCATTTGTTACAGTGAGATACACCCATAGCGTACTGTTGAATTGCGCCTTGCAATAAAAAAACTATTTAGGGGACAAAAGAGTTTATTGCTGCCCTGTCCGCATATGTTACAGTGACATACACCCATCGTGGCATATGCGGACAGGGGACAAAAGAGTTTATTGCTGCCCTGTCCGCATTTGTTACAGTGAGATACACCCATAGCGTACTGTTGAATTGCGCCTTGCAATAAAAAAACTATTTAGGGGACCAAAAAAGTTGATTGCGGCCCTGTCTGCATATGTTACAGTGAGATACACCCAATGCGTACTGTTGAATTGCGCCTTGCAATAAAGAAACGATTTAGGGGACCAAAAAAGTTGATTGTGGCCCTGTCTGCATATGTTACAGTGAGATACACCCATTGCGTACTGTTGTATTGCGCCTTGCAATAAAAAATCTATTTAGGGGACCAGAAAAGTTGATTGCGGCCCTGTCTGCATATGTTACAGTGAGATACACCCATTGAGTACTGTTGTATTGCGCCTTGCAATAAAAAAACGATTTAGGGGACCAGAAAAGTTGATTGTGGCCCTGTCTGCAGCATATGTTACAGTGAGATACACCCATTACGTACTGTTGTATTGCGCCCTTGCAATAAAAAAAACTATTTAGGGAACCAAAAAAGTTGATTGCGGCCCTGTCTGCCTATGTTACTGTGAGATACACCCATTGCGTACTGTTGTATTGCGCCTTGCAATAAAAAAACAATTTAGGGGACCAAAAAAGTTGATTGTGGCCCTGTCGGCATATGTTACAGTGAGATACACCCATTGCGTACTGTTGAATTGCGCCTTGCAATAAAAAAACTATTTCTCTAGCGCTCATTGACAGACGTAGTCCTCGGTGATACACCACCTTCGGGTTATGTTGCCTCCACAGGAGCAGGACTAGACAGGAAATTAAAAAGCTCTGGCCACACCCTAGGGGCAGTCCCAGAGGGTATATCCTCTCTCTCTCTGCCTCAGCAAATCAGTTATTTTCTGTCTAGTTAGGAGTAAGGGCCTAGATACCTTGCTGGGATCTTAGGTCCTGGCAAGAATTTTTTTCTTAAAGGATTTTTAGACAGCTTTTTTTCTCCAGTGTTCCTGTGAGATCTTCAAGCAAGAAAGCTGAACTGGGCGACGGGCTGGATGTTGAGATCCGGTGGTCACCCCAGTTCAGCCTACGAGCGCGTGCAGGCCATAGCTCCGCGCTGGGTCGGCCGCGACAAAGTCCCATTAAAAGGACTGAACCCGCGAGTTAAACGTCTCGCTGAAACGCCAAAGACCATGAGTCACGGCGTCCGTATCGGTCGACAGCCCTCCCGCCCCGGTGGAGAGGGGTACTGTCAGGAGTTGGTGCCCGCCTGGTTCCGGTATGGTGAGTAGTATGTTCCCCCTTTTTCCCTGACGGGTTTTGTGGTGAACGCGGGCCCCTCTCTGTATGGTAAGAAAGAGTCCTTTCTATCCTATAACATGTCACAAATCCTCCTACTTTGAGTGTGATTTTATGTGTGCAAAAGCCAGGAGGCTTGGTTTGGGAGCTAACAATCTATTGTATACATGTTTAAAAGATGTAATCTGTGGCATTCTGGGAATCTTATGGATTAAGTATAAGCTACCTACCAGTCAGAAGCCACGGACATGTAGACTGCCTTCCAAATCAGATCTCCAGCTATTAGCAGGCCTCCCGAACGGCCATGCGGTCCGCCAGGGCCGGTACCGCCAACCACGCCATATCCCCATGCAGAGAGAGTGTTGTGTGCCCTGCAGCACACCGCTATTCAGTATAGGCCGCCGCTATTTTTTTTGCTGGATCGCACGAGCCGCCATTTTGGCGTAGCCTCGTGTCTCCAGCATGGGGGCGGCCATGTTTGAGGTGATCCTACACCTCGTGGAGCTTGGGGGAGGCGCCGGAAGGCGTGCAGAGGGGCGGAGCCGCCTCCTTTCTTCCTGGGCAGCCAGCCAAAAGACTTCCTGTTTGTCAAGACAGCGCTGTAAGCTGTTGCAGTTTAACTCTGAGCATCAAGTGGTGAGCCTGGGGGTCTATCTCTCTCTCTCTCGATCGATAGGGATCCCTAGCAGGTAACACTAAGGGGCTTTTTGTGGCGCTGGGGGTCAGAGAAAAAAAAAAAAAAAAAAAAGTTTTTTTCTTTACTTTTGAATTATATTATCCAGGAAGTAACTGGAGTTATTATGGACCCTGCCACACATATTCCCCCACCTGTTTCCCTCGAGGGGGCATATAGAGTATAGAGTCATTTACAGCAATTTTGGAGTCTATGGTGGCTCGGGTGGAGGCGGCCTGTCAGGGACGGGGGTCAAGGAAGCGACCCCCGCCTACCCCTATACTATCTGACACCTCTGACTCAGATTCAGAGATGGTCACGGCAGTTGCAGGTTCCTCTGCAAGGGCTGTTATCCCAGGTAAAGCCCCCTCAGACAGTGAGGAGGACGCTTCTTCTCTTGCTATAATTCAGGAAGAAGCATTGGTGGACGCACTAGTTGTGGCAGTGCAAGAAACCTTAAAACTTGAGGCTTTACCGGCAGAGGCAACTGAAACAGAGATTCCTTTTGGGACTAATAAGCCCATCAAGACGGCGAAGGCTTTTCCTGTACCTAAATGTTTTGGTAATCAGATTAAAGGAGAATGGGAGCATTCTAAACGTACCTTTACTATTTCCAAGCGTATTGCTAGACGCTATCCGTTTGAGGAATCCATCATTAAGAAATGGACGGTACCACCAGTCGTGGATCCGCCTATTTCCAGGCTGAATAAAGCCACGGTTATTCCAGTGGAGGACACTTCGTCCTTTAAGGATCCGGTGGATCGAAAGATAGAAGCAGAGTCCCGCACCATCTTCTCTCTGATAGGGTCAGCATTTAGACCAGTAATTGTTATTGGTCTAGTTTCCCAGACACTTACGGAATGGGCGAAAATGGTACGCCAAGATCTTAGGGGAAAAGATATTCCCCAGGAGACATCTGATTTGATGGAACAGATCATACAAGGGCTACGGTTTATCTGTGACGCAGCCTTGGACACTACTCCCTTGTTAGGGCATGCATCTAAGTTAGCAGTGATCCTCAGACGTGTGCTGTGGTTAAAATGCTGGTCAGCTGACCTAGGTTCCAAAAAGACCTTGACCAATCTCCCTTTTCAGGGGAATCGTCTATTTGGGGCCAACCTAGATGAAATCATTAAGGATGCCACTGGGGGCAAGAGCACTTTTTTGCCACAGGCTGCAAAAGCTAAGGGACCTCGCAACAAGCGAGGACCTTTCTTTACCGCCCATAAAGGGCGCCCGGCTGGTACTCCCGGGAAAGGCAAGACTCCTCCAGGAGGGTTCAAGAAGGGCTGGTCGGACAAGCAGAGGACCAACTCAGCCAAACCCGAAGTAAAGGAGTACACAGCCTGAAGGTGCGCCCCCACCCGGTTTCAGGGTGGGGGGACGTTTTCACCGGTATTCAGGACATTAGATCGAGCATCAACCACTACTACCGGTGCGATTCTTCCCTTCCAACATTTAAGTACCACAGGAAGCGGTAGTTACCGTTCCCTGAATAGATCTTTTCCTTTACCCTTTCCTAAGATTAGTCCCGATACCTCACAGGAATCGGATCTTATTGACCAGATAGGCCAAGTAGCCTCTAGTCGGGTGACTTCGGTCCCTGAGGTTCAACCAGAAAAGATCACCTTTCCTGATAACTATCAGGTATCTGATAAATGTGTGGAAACAGAAAACGACCAGACTTTCTCGGATGGTCGGGGCCAGATAGCTCTAGGGACGCCTGGTTCAGATCCAATCAGCGCCAGTGGTCCTAGAAATTCTAGGCTGGCCTCCTCAAGCCGGCCTGGCCGACTTGGACATGTTAGTCGCAGACGTTCCGTGGGAACTTCGTCTCAGGGAGTGTCTGTGGTCTCAAGGACCAATTTACCTTCGTGCTTTACAGTCGCTGGTTTTAATGGCCTGGCCATTGAGACCCAAGTACTGAAGGACAGAGGTTTGTCTACTTCAGTCATTCCTACCCTTATTAAATCAAGGAAAGCGACTTCCAGCAAAGTCTATTATCACACATGGAAGACTTATATTGCGTGGTGCGAATCTTTAGGTTTTCCTCCACGTACCTATTCGGTGTCTCGAATATTGGCCTTTTTGCAACAAGGGGTTGAGCAGAAGCTAGCCTTGAGCACCATCAAGGGTCAAGTTTCAGCATTAGCAATCTTCTTTCAGAAACCTTTAGCTACCAAATCCTTGGTGCGGAATTTCATCCAGGGGGTGCGGCACCTGGCTCCTCCAGTCCGCGCGCCCTTACCGCCCTGGGATCTTAATTTGGTTTTGTCGGTTCTACAGAAACCTCCCTTTGAAAACATCAGGGAGATTCCCTTGCTTACTTTATCCCAGAAGGTGGTCTTCTTGGTGGCTATTACTTCTGCTCGCAGGGTGTCAGAACTGGCTGCATTATCATGCCAGTCCCCATACCTAGTGATTCATAGGGATAAGGTAGTACTTCATCCTAAGCCATCTTTTCTTCCTAAGGTGGTTTCAGATTTTCATCTGAATGAAGATATTGTACTACCTTCCTTGTGTCCTCAGCCCAAGCATCATCGGGAACATGCGTTGCATTCCTTAGATGTGGTTCGGGCAATCAGGGCATACCTGAAAGCTACAGAATCATTCCGTAAGACGGATTCACTTTTTGTGATCACGGATGGCCCCAGAAAGGGTTTGCCTGCATCTGCCGCGACCATTGCCAAATGGATTAGACAAACGGTGGTACAGGCTTATTCTATTAAGGGTCAGAGTCCTCCGTTCCCTGTTAGGGCGCACTCCACTCGAGCGCTCAGTACTTCCTGGGCCTTTCGCCATCAGGCGTCAGTGGTCCAGGTATGTAAGGCGGCCACTTGGTCGTCGGTACATACCTTTACAAAATTCTATAAAATTGATGTGACGGCATCGGCGGATGCCTCATTTGGCCGCAAGGTTTTGCAGGCCGCAATTTGAGGAGACCGGTGGTCTACCTCGAGGGTTTTTTTCTGTTTAAAAAAAAAAAAAAAAAAAAAAAAATTTTTCTCTCTTTTGTTGAGTCTCATCATTAAGGATGAGCATTGTAAACTTCTAGTTGGCACCGGTTGGGCCTTCTAGATTGGGATTTGATTTCATTTTCCCACCCCTCAGTTGTGATACTGCTCTGGGACGTCCCGAAGGTGGTGTATCACCGAGGACTACGTCTGTCAATGAGCGCTAGAGAAAAATGGATTTTTGTAAAATCTTACCGTAAAATCCTTTTCTCTTAGCTCATTGACAGACGTAGTCCCCGCCCCTCTGTTTTTTTGAGTTGGGTTGGGTTAAAATCTCTAAAGACTGCTTTTTCACATAACTGATTTGCTGAGGCAGAGAGAGAGAGGATATACCCTCTGGGACTGCCCCTAGGGTGTGGCCAGAGCTTTTTAATTTCCTGTCTAGTCCTGCTCCTGTGGAGGCAACATAACCCGAAGGTGGTGTATCACCGAGGACTACGTCTGTCAATGAGCTAAGAGAAAAGGATTTTACGGTAAGATTTTACAAAAATCCATTTTTAGGGGACCAAAAGAGTTTATTGCTGCCCTGTCCGCATATGTTACAGTCACATACACCCATTGCGTACTGTTGAATTGCGCCTTGCAATAAAAAAAACTATTTAGGGGACAGAAAGATATTAAATTGTGGCTTAGTCTGTATCTGTAAGTGTGAGATGCACTCGTTGGATAATGATGTTCTAGTCCGCTATTCAATAAACACCCATTTAGGGAAAAAATATTACATTGCCGCTTAGTCTGCATATTTTACTGTGAGATACACTGGTTGTATACTGTTGTTCTAGTCCGCTATTCAATAAACACCCATTTAGGGAAAAAATATTAAATTGCGGCCTAGTCTGTATCTGTACGTGTGAGATACACCCATTGTATACTGTTGTTCTAGTCCGCTATTCAATAAACACCCATTTAGGGAAAAAATATTAAATTGCGGCCTAGTCTGTATCTGTACATGTGAGATACACCCGTTGTATACTGTTGTTCTAGTCCGCTATTCAATAAACACCCATTTAGGGAAAAAATATTAAATTGCGGCCTAGTCTGTATCTGTACGTGTGAGATACACCCGTTGTATACTGTTATATTGCGCCAGTAAAAACCCATTTCGGGGAAGATCCAAAATTCGATAAATATGAGGAGAAGGTCAAATAAGGGACGTGACCTGGGTCGTGGTGTTGCTGGTGGAGCTCCTGTTGCAAGGAGAGGACGTGGTCGATCTGTGCCAGCTACACGAACAGGTGAAACACCTTCCTCAGCTGCGAGTAGGCGACAGAACCAGCAGCAGTATTTGGCAGGGCCTAATGTGCCTCTACAAATGTTGAGGCCAGAACAAGTACAGGCGATAGTAGATTGGGTTGCTGACGATGCCTCCAGTTCCTTCACATTGTCTCCCACCCAGTCTTCTGCTGAAAGGTCAGAGTTGGCACCTGCAGCCGATGTCCATCAATCTGTCACCGCACCCCCTTGCAAATCAGCCAAGCAGTCTGAGCCCCAATTCATGCAGCAATCTCTTATTCTTTTTGATGACTCTGTTAGCATGGTTTCCCAGGGCCATCCATCTAGCCCTGGAAGAGATTGGAAGAGATTGAGTGCACCGATGCCCAACCACTTATGTTTCCAGATGAGTACATGGGAGGACCATCGCAGCACGTCTCGGATGATGACGAAACACAGGTGCCAACTGCTGCGGAATTCCGAATTGTGGCGACCGACAAGGGTTGCAGGGGTGAAGACTGGGTGGAAGACGATGTGGAGGATGATGAGGTCCTCGACCCCACATTGAATGAACGTCATGCAGGTGACCTGAGTAGTTTGGAGGAAGCGACGGTGGTCTTACAGAGCCACCAGCACAGCAGAAGAGGGAGCAGGGTGCAAAAGCGGAGCGGCCGTGCCCTAGACACTATGCCTGCTACTGCCCAACGCAGCAAGGGACCGAGCACACCAAAGCCAGCTCACAGGAGTTCCCTAGCGTGGCAGTTCTTCAGACAATGTGATTATGACAGGACATGAGTGGTTTGCACGTTGTGCAATCAGAGCCTGAAGCGAGGCATAAACCTTCTCAACCTGAGCACAACCTGCATTACCAGGCATCTAAGTGCAAAGCACGAGCTGCAGTGGAGTGCACACCTCAAAAACCAAGAAAGGTCTCTGGCTCCTCCTGCTTCCTCTTCTGCTGCTGCAGTCTTGGCCTCTTCATCCACCTCTGTAGTGAAAGTGGCACCTGCCACCCCGCAAACAGAGGATCCACCAGCAACACCACCACCTGGGTCACCATCAATCATCTCCACAATGTCACGTGGAAGCTTTCAGCTTTCTATCTCCCAAATACTGGAGCGGAACAGGAAGTACCCCCTACCCACCCGCGATCCCTGGCCCTGAATGCCAGCATTTAAAACTTCCTGGCCTTTGAAATGCTGTCTTTCCGGCTGGTGGAGAAGCAGAGTTTTAAAAGCCTTATGGCGGTGGCTGTCCCACAGTATGTCGCGCCCAGCCGCCGCTACATTTCCAGGCAAGCCATCCCTTCCCTGCACAACCAAGTGGGTGACAAAATCAGGTGGGCACTGCACAACGCCATCTGTGGCAAGGTCCACCTAACTACGGATACGTGGACCAGTAAGCATGGTCAGGGACGTTATATCTCCCTAACAGCACACTGGGTAAATGCAGTGGCGGCTGGGCCTGAGGCGGATAGCAGTTTGGCGCATGTCCTTCCACCACCGAGGATTGCAGGGCGCTTCAGTTTGCCTCCTGTTCCTAACTCCTCCTACTCCGCTTCCTCATCCTCTACCGCCTCCTCTTCCGGTCAGCGTAACACCTACACCACCAACTTCAGTACAGCCAGGGGTAAAGGACAGCAGGCAGTTTTAAAACTTGCCTGTTTGGGTGAAAAACCACACACCGCGCAGGAGTTGTGGAGGGGCATTGAACTGCAGACCGATGAGTGGTTGCTGCCAGTAAGCCTCAAGCCCGGCCTGGTGGTGTGCGATAACAGGCGAAATCTCATTGCAGCTCTGGGCCTAGCCGGTTTGACACACATCCCTTGCTTGGCGCATGTGCTGAATTTGGTGGTGCAGAGGTTCCTTAGAAATTACCCGGATATGTCAGAGCTGCTGCACAAAGTGTGGGCCGTCTGTGCGCACTTTCTGCGTTCTCACCCTGCTGCTGCTCGCCTGTCAGCGCTGCAGCATAACTTCAGCATTCCCGCTCACCGCCTCATATGTGATGTGCCCACAAGGTGGAACTCCACCTTGCACATGCTGGCCAGACTGTGCGAGCAGCAGCAGGCCATAGTGGAGTTTTAGCTGCAGCAAGCACGCGTGAGTCTTTCATGCGGAAGAGCACCACTTCACCACCAATGACTGGGCCACCATGCGAGACCTGTGTGCCTTGTTGCGCTGTTTCGAGTACTCCACCAACATGGCTAGTGCCGATGACGCCGTTCTCAGCTTAACTATCCCACTTCTATGCCTTCTTGAAAAAACACTTCGGGCGATGATGGAAGAGGATGTGGCACATGATGAGGAGGAGGAGGAGGATGAAGAGGTAACATTTCCAAGGCTTTCAGGGCAGTCATTCGCAAGTGGCTCCGAGGGTGGGTTCCTGCACACACAAACGCCAGGGACACAATTGTCCAGCAGGGGCACAGTTCTGGAGGATGACGAGGATGAGGAGGAGGAGATGGAGGAGGATATGGAACCATGTTCACAGCAGGGTGGTGCCCAGGCCAGCTCATGGCCATCACTTGTGCGTGGCTGGGGGAATACGGAGGATACACTTCCCACAGAGGACAGCTTTTTGTTGCCTCTGGGCAGTCTGGCACGCATGAGCGATTTCATGCTGCAGAGTCTCCGCAACGACCGCTGAGTTTCCCACATAGTAACTTGTGCTGATTACTGGGTGGCCACCCTGCTGGATCCCCATTACAAGGACAACGTACCATCCTTAATTCCCTCACTGGAGCGTGATCGCAAGATGCGCGAGTACAAGCGTACGCTGGTAGATGCGCTGCTGGTGGCATTCTCACCTGACAGCGGGGGCACAGTGGAAGCACAAGGCCAAGGCAGGGGAGGAGGAGGAAGAGGTCGTCAACACTGCCAGGGCACCGCCAGCACCTCAGAAGTCAGGGTTAGCTTGGCCGACATGTGGAAAAGCTTTGTCAGCATGCCACAACAAGCAACAGCACCACCAGCTGATATGGAACGTCTTATCAGGAGGCAGCATTTCACTAACATGCTGGAGCAGTATGTGTGCACATGCCTAGGCGTACCGAATGACGGGTCTGCCCCCTTCAACTTCTGGCTCTCCAAATTGGGCACATGGCCTGAGCTTTCCCTTTATGCCTTGAAGGTGCTGGCCTGTAGCCAGTGTATTATCTGAACGGTATTTAGCATGGCTGGGGGCGTTATCACAGACAAGTGATCCGCCTGAACCAGGCATGGATCCCACAGTACTTGTCCGTACCTTGTGCAGAATAGTCATGTATACCGGCCTTAGCCAGCCATTGCTGGATTTGATCTTTCTTACTCTTTTGGGGTGTACCCGAATTTAAAACTTTTTTTTATTAAAAACCAAAACCAGCATTGGCTACCTCGTCCTCCTCCACTGCCGCTGCCGCTTCCACCTACACCGCCATATCCACCGCCATATCCTCCGCCACCTCAACCTCCTACTCCATATAGGCCTCGTCCTCCTCCTGCATCATTCAAGAAGATGATTATTTTTTTATTTTTCTGTTTTTTATGTTCTTTTAAGTTATTTCCCTATCCACATTTGTTTGTAGAGCACTTGCCATGCTCTTAAGATGATTTTGCTGCCATTTGCAGCCCTCTAGCCCTCTCCATGTGTATTTTAGAGGCATTTTAGTGCTCAAAAGTTCGGGTCTCCATTGACTTCAATGGGGTTCAGGATCAGGACAAAGTTCGGGTTAAGTCCGGGTCACGAACCCGGACTTTTTTTTCCAAGTTCGGTCGAACCCGACGAACCCAAACATCCAGGTGTTTGCTCAACTCTAGTTACCAATAACATTCATAAAAATACACATTAGCAATGCATACCAACACCTTCCTCCAGGCCTTGCTGCACTGGGGGTGTTTCCTGCCGCTGCTGATGATCTTCTGTCAAGAGGACATAGCAATATGAGCTCTCATTTGGAAAGGAGAGACTAGCTTTCTATATTGTTTAGCACAGGATGATTTGGGACCTACCAGGAGGAGGGTCAACATTGATGTCAGCAGCCATGAGTCCGTCCGGGTCGCCGAGCTGCATGGACTGCGGAGAGGCTGACCTTCGTGCTGCAGATGAACAAATCGGGGGTGTTTGAAAAAGAAATGAAAAAAATTGAAGGCCAAGTATAAAAGTCTATTCATGTCACACATAGGATAGTAGTTACTAATTTCCCAACAGCTCACACAATTTACATCTAAGTTAGTAACCTACCTCGGTGCAAAGCATCCATATCAACGCCCTCCCTGGAATAGATGGTGTCGGGGCCGTGGATGTTCAGGAATGGCAACTGATAATCCCAGAGAGAGCGTTCGGCAGCTGGATCCAGCCGACCTTCACGGTCATAAAGGCCCTCCGCAGCCCATGCACGCAGCTTCTTCCGCACGGACCCACGGATGTCGTTGACCCTCTTCCGCACACTTGTTACATTGCGGCGTACACTACCACCCAGTGCATTTACGGCATCCCGGATTTCCTCCCACAGGCATGCCTTCTCACTGCCTGAAGTGGCCTGGGCCCTGGTCCCTTGTAGGCGATCATATCAAGCCATATAAGCCTGGACCATGACCCGGCTCTGCTCGTGGGAGAAGTGGGGAAGCCAGGAGGCTGAGGACATGCTGCCTCTCCTCCTCGAAGGTCCCTCTCCAGGACTGGGAGGAGAAGCAGCTTGTCCACTTGGTGTGGTAACACCTCCCCCCCCGGCTTCCTCCTCCAGGATGGAGATGTTGGACTCCCTTCTGGATACAGCTGGAGCCTCCCTCACACCCAAGCCAGACAATCTGCTCCCCCTGCCCCCACTGGCCCCCCTACCTGATACCCTTGCACTCTTCCTTATAGGTTGGGGTGGGGCCATGGGAGAATGAGGTGGGCAGGTAGTCTGGCTGTCTAGCAGCAGCAAATAGCCTCAAGGCCACAATCTGCAACAAAAAAAGAGAAAAAACGAAAGAGAAAAAAAACATGAGTTCCAGAATGCGAAATACTACAGTATAATTAGTGAACAATTCGAGAACACTCTTACCAAAGCTAGTCACTGATTGATTTCCAAGCCGCGTTGGTGGTGGTGGTGCCTAAAGGAGGCTGCAAAGAAAAAACAAACATGAGAAAACGCATAAGCAAGGCCACTGCACGTGGGCCCAACAAACACTTACCAATGGTCACACAGCAGTGGCTTGGTGGTGGTGCCTAATGGAGGCTGCAAAGAAAAAAACAAACATGAGAAAACGCATAAGCAAGACTACTGCACATGGGCTCAACAAACACTTACCCACGGTCACACAGCAGTGGCTTGGTGGTGGTGGTGGTGGTCGTGGTGCCTAATGGAGGCTGCAAAGAAAATCCAAACATGAGAAAAGGCATAAGCAAGGCCACTGCACGTGGGCCCAAAAAACACTTACCAATGGTCACACAGCAGTGGCTTGGTGGTGGTGGTGTCTAATGGAGGCTGCAAAGAAAAAACAAACATGATAAAATGCATAAGCAAGGCTACTGCACGTGGGCCCAACAAACACTTACCCACGGTCACACAGCAGTGGCTTGGTGGTGGTGGTGGTGCCTAATGGAGGCTGCAAAGAAAATCCAAACATGAGAAAAGGCAGGAGCTAAATCCCTGCACATGAGGGCAAATAACACTTACCAGGAAAGCAAAAATGGGTCTTTGGAAGCTGGGAAGGTGAGGGGGTAGGCACACAGCCCTAATGGAGGCTGCAAAGAAAATCCAAACATGAGAAAATGCAGGAGCTAAATCCCTGAACATGAGGGCAAATAACACTTACCAGGAAAGCAAAAAGGGGTCTTTGGAAGCTGGGAAGGTGAGGGGGTAGGCACACAGCCCTAATGGAGGCTGCAAAGAAAATCCAAACATGAGAAAACGCAGGAGCTAAATCCCTGCACATGAAAGCAAATAACACTTACCAGGAAAGCAAAAAGGAGTCATTGGAAGCTGGGAAGGTGAGGGGGTAGGCACACAGCCCTAATGAAGGCTGCAAAGAAAATCCAAACATGAGAAATCGCAGGAGCTAAATCCCTGCACATGAGGGCAAATAACACTTACCAGGAAAGCAAAAAGGGGTCTTTGGAAGCTGGGAAGGTGAGGGGGTAGGCACACAGCCCTAATGGAGACTGCAAAGAAAATCCAAACATGAGAAAACGCAGGAGCTAAATCCCTGCACATGAGGGCAAATAACACTTACCAGGAAAGCAAAAAGGGGTCTTTGGAAGCTGGGAAGGTGAGGGGGTAGGCACACAGCCCTAATGGAGGCTGCAAAGAAAATCCAAACATGAGAAAATGCAGGAGCTAAATCCCTGCACATGAGGGCAAATAACACTTACCAGGAAAGCAAAAATGGGTCTTTGGAAGCTGGGGAGGTGAGGGGGTAGGCTTTCAGCCCAAATATAGACTGCAAAGATAAAACAAACATGATAAAACACATGGAAAAACAACATGCACATGGGGGCAACTGACAATGATTAAAATACACTTGAGGGGTTCCCGAGGTATTGGGGGTGGGAGGGGATTCACCATAGACAATTGAAGCACCCCCGAGATAAGTAAAAAGTGCCAAAGTGCATACTTCAGGAAGAAATAATGGTGAGCCAGACCACACACACAGACATATAGAGAGAGAGAGAGAGAGAGAGAGAGATACAATTGTCTTACCTAAAGATAATAGAGGTTCTGGCTCACACAGTCTTTATATCAGTCTTCACTCTCTAACATCCAGCAGCCATCTTGGCCATGTGCTCATTTTATAGCAGACTCAGGCTGTGGCAATTAGCGGCCGTGTGTATATATACCTGCGCATGTGCGCTGGCTAAATCCCGTGGTCAAAATGGCAAACAGAAGGCTTTTGGAAAATGCGCTCCTGGCATTTATTGGTGCCCTGTTTTGAGGAGGCCAGAGCACAAAAGGCAGCAGCAGGTGGGGCAGCACCTGAGGGAGCAGCTGGGGAAGCAGCTGCAGCAGCACCTCCAGTCCCTGTGTGCTTATTGCGCCAGCCAAATTTTTGCTCCACGGTTATATTTGGACAAGCTGCAGGATTCGGATATCAGGAGGACGTTCCGGCTCGAGTAGGAAGCAATTCTACACCTCTACCAGCTCATCGAGGACAAAATTGCACCTGACACACAGCGCTGCCATGCGGTGCCCGGCATGGTCAGGTTGCTGGTGACTTTGTATATATTAGGGCGTGGCAGCTTCCAAGCCACTTCTGGAACTATAATGGGCATTAGCCAGGCCACAGTTTCCAGGGTGTTCATGTTGGTGATTGATGCCATTCTGGAGATTGTGCCCTAATTTATCCACTGGCCACAGAATGCAAATGAGTGGAATGAAGTGAAGTTGGGTTTCTACCAGCGGGCACAGATGCCGCAAATCCTAGGGGCAATAGATGGCACCCACATAGCCATCAGGCCACCAAGGAGCCACGAAAAGGACTATAGGAACTGCAAGCTGTACCACTCCGTGAACATCCAATTGGGGTGTGAGGCAAGACAGCGCATAATGAGTGCCAACACAGGTTACCCAGGGTCGTGCCATGATTCCATGATTTTAGAAGACAGTGAACTCTACCGGATGTTTGAAAGTGGCGAAATGCCCCAAGGGTGGCTTATTGGTAAAGTCTTATTTTTGGGCAACAACATAAACTCTAAGGTTACATACAGACATGTTTTTTTACAGTAGTGTTTAGAGACGCATAGACATATGAATAAGCTACATAGGTGTACACCCTGCTTAAACCGAAGCCTACATAAAATGTATCTGTTATGAGTTGGCAGGCTGGTTGCACACAACCAGATCCTCATCTGCTTGTATGCAACCAGCCTACCAGCTCACAACTGAAACATTTCAGAAGTTGTCTTCAAGTCAAATTAAGATGGTTACCCAATCTGTAAATGCTGTCCTAACGCCACACAAGCAAAACACAAAAGTGATTCCACAGGTATTGACATATCCACAAAGTCCTTGGCATAAGTGAGTCAATATTTGTTGCCTCAATATAGTGTAAGATATCTTCCAGAAGTAATGCCTATGCTAATCTAAGTAGAAAAAATAAGGCCGAAAGGTGGAGCTTTCAATTGAAAGACCCAACTTTTGGTCTCCTTTTTTCCACTTAGATTAGGGATGGAGGCAATTAGACATACTTCAGATGTGTCAGATGACTTTTTGCTATGATGCTAATATAAGCACACACCTAGACACACAGATGAGCAGGTTGTGGACAAAAATTTATCATTGTCTTCCATTTTGATGACAGTCATCTAAAGTCACATGATATGAAGAACTAATGGATATCTTTTTTTCTTTTCAGGGGATGCTGGTTACCCACAGCTGATGTGGCTGATGGCTCCAATCAGGTACCCCCTGGGCCGACCACAACATAACTACAACAGGGACTTGTGGAGAAGCTGGGGTATCATTGAGTTGACCATAGGTCTTCTCAAATCCCAGTTTCTCTGCTTGGCCCGGCCCGGGGGGAAACTCCTGTACTCTCCTCCAAAGGCTTCCAGGATCATCCTGGCGTGCTGCATGTTGCACAACATGTGCGTTGCCCGGGATATGAATCCTGGGAGCTGACAGAGGAGAGGGAGCCAGAGGTCTGTCAGCTGGCGGCCCCCAGGCAGCGGAGCACCGCTGCAGGGATGGCCACCCGGAATGCCCTGGTCGCTAGCCACTTTACATGTAAGTACTGTAACCGCTCAAGATACGGGATGTGTATTAACTTGCTACCCTGCAGAGTTGACACTCACAGGGAGACAGATGGCAATTAACATCTGCCAATTACACTTGCCATTCTAGATAACGTGTAGTCAACATTCCTAAACTGTTTTACTTGAGCAAGTACACGCACCTCAAACCAAAAACATGTTGGTATTTGAAATAGTGGAGAGGGATGAGAAGACCTGGCAGGTGTTTAGTTGTGTCTGTGCCACCTGTGTAGTTCTTGTCAAAATGAAAGCCTGCTTGGTATGGTGTATGCATTTTTCAGAATCTGGACATCTTGGATTGGAATCATGGCATGTACCCTGAGAAGCCTGTGGTGATGGGCTGTCTTGCGTCACAGGTGTGTATTCAAATGTTTGCATAAATGATTTCTGGTTTGTGTAAGTTGTGTGAAAATGTTTAATTTCACTCGTGATGTAGAAAAAATGTACTAAAAAATTAAGCAAGCGTGCAGTCAGATGTGTTTGTCATAATGAAATGGCTTATCCTTTGCTTTCATTTTCCAGGAGTGGTACTGCTTGCGGTTGTAGCTGGTAGAAACCCACCTTCATGGACTCCACTCGTCTTCATTTGTGGTCCGTGGATATTTTGGGAGGCACAAGCCCAGAACTGGCCTCGATCACCAACATGAACACCCTGGAACTTCAGAAGTGGCTTGGAAGCTGAACAGCAACCTGGCCATGCCTGTCCTCTACGAGCTGGTAGAGGTGCAAAATTGGTTCTCGACTCTGCATGAACTTGCTCAAGATATCCGAATCCCGCATCTTTGCCTAATGTAGCCATGGAGCAAAGATCGTGGGCTGGCGCAGTAAAGGCACAGGGACTGGAAACTGTAAATATGACCTTGCTGCATCCCTCCTTATGCTGTAATTACATTAAAAATAAATAATTTTATAAGGAACATGTCTTTCTTTTTTTTTTTTTTTTTTTGGTGGCTACAGACTTAAGCTGCCAATGCCAGGGCTTTGCACTTTGCATGCTGCTTGTACTGGTGATGTGATGGGTTTGAATGTAGGGTAGGGATGGGACAGTGTTGTGTTGAGGTGTGAAGCAAAGTGTAGTGTTGGAGTATGAGGGGCTGTGTTGGTAAAATATGTAGAGGGTCCAATACCAGACACATATATGCTTGGTGTTCATCAAATTCAACAACCATGGTAAATGTGTAAACAATTGCAGATCAAGACAAATATGACAACACTCATACACTTAAAATTGTGTTTGTTCCATTAGTGCTCTGTATATTTATGTAGGGTTCCCCATCCCCCTTTCCCAAAAATAAAACCATAAACCAAAAAAGGTTGATATGGAAAATACATCCAAGTGTAGTGATTGTTGGTATTTGAAACTATTACCTTGTTAACTGTAGTTCAGTTGCAAAGCAGTTAGCTATTCTGCAGAATGGAGCTGTTTGGTGAAGAGAAAGGAATGTCTTAAGGCTAAAATGCACATATAGCTAAGGTACTGAACATTATAGGGAATCTAGGAAGAAGACCATTGAAAAAGTGTGAGGTTTTAATGGGGACCTCAAGTGGTGTAGTGGTTAGAATGGCATGCTCTGCACCGTGCAACCATGAGTTCAAAGATGAGATAATGAAATAGCTGTACATAATGTGAGTTTGCAAGCGCTTCACAGTATATGTTATCTGTATGTACTTGATGTAAGTTTTGGAGCTATACAAATGATCCAATCTGTCAGAGTTTTCCAAAAAAACATATCTCTCCCCAACACAACTTAGGTGGAGATTGTCAGACTAGAACCTACAGCAGAGTGAGATGCATGAATCAGAGGATATGTGCAAGATCCCACTAGACCACAGTGCTGTGTGTGAGTGTTCCATTCACATAGACATAAGTATGAGAATTTGAGAAGCCGTGATCGCAATTCAGCCTACATCAACGCCGCTGAAGGCGGAATTAACTGTTGCTGTCACGCTGTCCAGTTCGCCACTGCGGGAGTTAATTAATTGGAATGTGGCAAGAAAAAAAAAGCCAAAGCAGAGTTAGGCTGGAGTTATAATGAATTAGGCCCTAAGTGTGCAAAATATGTACTATATCACTGAAGTGATACCAGTAAAATATAAACATATAAAAATATATATAAAACATATATATAAGCATCAAAAGCAGTGTAGAAAAAAAGAAAGACCAAAAATAGTGAACAGTGGTGATTGCAACAAAATGTTGATAATAAGGCAGCCATGAATGGACTGAAAAGTGAGAAAAAGAGAAATCTCAAGTGAAAGAAGTGAAAGGACAAAACACATCCCTCTGAGGCTGTAAAACCATGGTGAAGAAATGGGGGAGGAAAAGAGCATGTAATGTGACAGGTGTATGCATAATGATGATCCTCACCTGAATACCCACAGCAAGCACATAAATCCTGTCCCAGAACGCCATGTATGTGGTAATGAGGACAGAGGTGCACCAACAGGCACGTGTACCATCTGTTGGAGATAGCCAGCCCTTACCGGCAACCACAGCCACTTGATCTAAATCACTGCTGATACGTGCAGACACCGGGAGCGGCGTTCACACAAGGTGGGCAGAAGACATGGCGCCGATATACAGGTGGCCCCGCCCCTAAGAGGAGGGGACAGCAAGGGAAAGTTCCAATTCAAGATATGAGTTCAATATATGACATATATTTGTGCTATTGATGTTTTTACTATGCCTTTTGTGCTGTGTACTGATGATTGCTGAAACATGTATTATTATTTATTATATGTTTTTATTCAATAAATCTGCTATTTTACAGTATGTAGTTCATTGTATCCACCTCATTTAAAGTCCCACAGGGCACCCCCTTTTCCCTATTTGTACTTTAATTAGAGGGGTCCAAAAAGAAGTAGCAGCCATGGCCGTGGAGGAGATCACTGCTGCATTTACTGACAGTGAGATTTTAGCTTGTTTTTTTTTTTTTTTAGTCCAACCCTCATCTTCGGCAGTCCAAGCAGAGTGTTATACTCAGAGGAATGAAAGCCAGCTAACTCAGGTGTCCAGCTACATTTGCTTCCGACGCCCCTTCTGTCCCCTGCCACCACTGTCATCTTAGCCTGTCCCTCACTATGTTGCCTGTCCAATCAGACACTCTGCCTCCCATTTGTGTCCACCCCATCCCTGCCCACACTCCAGCTCCCTGCATGCAATGACTGCTAGCTGTCACAGCCCCAGTCAACCTGTAGGAAACCAGCCTGAGGGGGGAGGCATATTCGGTGAGTGAGCCTTCTGCAACCAGAACACCCCCTCTCTCCCCCCACCCTTTTTTTGGTCTGCCCCTTCTTTTTCCCTCTCTTTCTCCCTTTCTTACAGACAGGGTGGATTTGTGCACTATATACACCATATTGTAAATTACACACTCCCTCCCGTACTATATACACTATATTGTACATTACACACTCCTGCACTATATATACTTTATTGTACACTAGACATTAAGCCCGTTAAATTAACGGGCGCTAGAACATATGGCTGACTGAGCGGCTCTCGCTTATCTCTTTTTTTTCTAACAACGCAAGAGCCGCATGACATAGCCAGCTCTGCACATAGCGTCCCTAGCAAGAGACACGCGCAGAGCGGACGGAGCGGTTCTTGCGTGCGAGCGCATACAGGAGAATGCGGGGCTGCACGCATGGTGCAGGGGAATGCGGGGCTGTGCGCATGGTGCAGGGGAATGCGTGGCTGCGCGCATGGTGCAGGGGAATGCTGCGGGGCTGCACGCATGGTGCAGGGGAATGCTGCAGGGCTGCGCGCATGGTGCAGGGGAATGCTGCGGGGCTGCGCGCATGGTGCAGGGGAATGCTGCGGGGCTGCACGCATGGTGCAGGGGAATGCTGCGGGGCTGCGCGCATGGTGCAGGAGAATGCTGCGGGGCTGCGCGCATGGTGCAGGAGAATGCTGCGGGGCTGCGCGCATGGTGCAGGAGAATGCTGCAGGGCTGCACGCATGGTGCAGGAGAATGCTGCGGGAATGGTGCAGGAGAATGCTGCGGGCATGGTGCAGGAGAATGCTGCGGGGCTGTGCACATGGTGCAGGAGAATGCTGTGGGGCTGCGCGCATGGTGCAGGAGAATGCTGCGGGGCTGCGCGCATGGTGCAGGAGAATGCTGCGCACATGGTGCAGGAAAATGCTGCGGGGCTGCGGGCATGGTGCAGGGGAATGAGGGGCTGCGCGCATGGTGCAGGGGAATGCGGGGCTGCGTGCATGGTGCAGGGGAATGCGCGCATGGTGCAGGTGGAATGCGCGCATGGTGCAGGGGGAATGCGGGGCTGCACGCATGGTGCAAGGGAATGTGGGGCTGCACACATGGTGCAGGGGAATGCGCGCATGGTGCAGGGGAAATGCGGGGCTGCGCGAATGGTGCAGGGGGCTGCGCGCATGGTGCAGGGGAATGCGCGCATGGTGCAGGGGAATGCGGAGCTGCGCGCATGGTGCAGGGGAATGCGGGGCTGCGCGCATGGTGCAGGCGAATGTGGGGCTGCGCGCATGGTGCAGGGGAATGCAGGCATACTGCAGGAGATGCGGTGCTGCGGGCATGGTACAGGAGTACCATGCCTGCAGCACTGCATCTCTTGTAGTATGCCTGCAGCCCCGCATAATGGCAGGCAGTGCGGTAGTGGAGTCTCACTTACCTGTTCCTGATATGTGCTGGGGAGGATGGGGGAGCTCCTCGGTGTCGGAGGCCGGGTCCCGGTATTGGGGGGTCACCCCAGATAATGGTGCGGTGTGAGGGCCGTTGTACTGCCGATAGTTTCAGCCACCGTTCTAAATTCGTATGTGCTGGGGAGGCGGGAGGCGGATTTCCGATCGCTTGCCTTGGATTTAAAAATGGCGCCACCCAGCGCCAACACGTCATTGCGTATGCGCCGCCACTCGGGAAAGCTCGAATAAGTTCGGCTATTTCCGGAAATAGCCGAACATGTACGGCTTTTACCGAGCAGCGGCACATGCGCAGTGATATGTTGGTGCCGGGTGGTGCCATTTTTAAATCTAAGGCAAGTGATCGGAACTCCGCCTCCCGCCTCCCCAGCACATACGGAACTCGGAACAGTGGTTACTGAAGCTATCGGCAGTACAACGGCCGTCACACCGCACCATTATCGGGGTTGACCCCCCAATACCCGGCCTCTGACACCGAGGAGCTCCCCTAGCCTACACAGGTCAGTGCCCGCCCCCAACCCGCCCCCAGTCCCAGCGGCTGTCCCTGGTGCACATGCGCAGTAGCGCAACATCACGGACACAGGGAAATCTAGAGTCTGGACGCAGGGACAGTTGTATTTTATTAATATAGATTACACACTCCTGCACTGTATACACAATATTGTACAGTAACAATACATACAGTACGTCTGACTAAAGTGTTCATTCTCTCAGCAGTTGCTGGTGGTTAAAGTGGTTGTAAACCCTCACATATAGCCACCAGTGAAGTGACTGGCCCTTAGGTGATAGACATGAAAAAGATCCTCCAACATAAGTTGTACCTGTTTAACTACAGGCGTCTGTCCCCTACATCCATTCAAAGTGCAAAGTTTACACAGTATATTTTAGCTATAAAAAGCAGGGGGTGGGGATCTGAAGTTGCATCAGAGAAAAAGCTCTGAGAGCTGATTAGAGGGAAGGAATATACCCCCCTTCTCACAGCGTACAGGAACAAAGCCGAAGCTGTCAATCTGCTGGAGGTCCCTCCCCTGTTACCATTTTTCTCTTGGTGTCAGGAAAACGTATCAGAAGTGACTCATGCAGATAGCAAAGGAAGGAGACAGTTGACAGAAATGACACTCCGTGCTCTGAATTGAGATAAGTACACACTATATAGGGATATGCCTTGTTCATATTTCATGGTTGAGGTTTATAACCACTTTAAGCAGCCAATGATTATTCTAATTGAGTTCTTCTATAAGGTAGGCTCAGACAAAGTTTCATCTCCTCTGACTAATTTCAGTGTACACAAAATCATATGTAATGGAAGAATTTATTTTATTAAAAAAAAGATTGTACTGAGGTATATATACATCTGTGATTCTTTTGCTTGTGGCACAGAAATCTGAGCATATTTTATGCTCTCTCTCCTGTACATACTAACCACTGCCATACACTTTGTACTCCTCTCCTGCATATACTACCCACCAACGCACACTCCACACTCCTCTCCTGCTATAATACCCACTGCTGTTCACTCCGCACTGTACATTCCCTAGTTAAAATTACCATATTCTGCATTATGTAGGTCATCTCAGACTCTATTAAACCATTTTTTAAACAATTTAAACCATGCCCACGTTCTGCGAACCACATTTTTCTTTATCGATGCCTAGGGACCACTTTTTATCTTGCACCAGGCCCCCTGATTTCATCATATGCCCCAGCACAGGTAGCAAGGGTTACTTACCTTTTAGTATGGTTTATAAGTGCATATTCGCTTGTACATGTGGTAATGTTTTATTCTAATGCTTATTTGTAGAATTATTGGCCTCCTTTTTTCCTCCAGAAGAAGCATGTTAACCCAGTAAAATGCATTAAGGCTTTTTATGCATCTAGCTTTCCTTGAAAAAATAAAACACATCCACAGTATCTTTGTATTTGTTGATCTATAAATATGGTCATTAAAAAAAAAAAAAAAAACTGCTTTAGCATGTGTTAATTTGTTTTTAATTTAAACATTTAATACGTATAGGAGAAAAAACTAGGTAGCAACAAACAAATCTGATTAATCCACATTATATAGAAACATAATTGCTTCTGTTTCAATTTGGATGATCGGTTGATAATGGCAATAACATTTTTTGCCATTTGTGGAACAAGAACCTCTGCAATCTGTTGGCTCTAATAAGGAAAATGTCAGATTCCCTGAGTCTAAACTAGGGAATATCTAAATGCCTCTAAGCAGTTGCATTCTACATGGTTCTATGGTTTTAATGTTTTAGATATACATTTATCAGCCAAGACAGATTTCCAATCTGAAAAATCCATAAGACTTTATTTTTGATGAAGGATAAATTTAGTCTGTAAAGAATACGTATGTTTTACTAACCACTATGGATCTTTTGTAACACAAAATTTCCTGTCACTGCAAAAGATGATAAAATAGCTTACAGGAAAAAAAAGTAGTACATTTAGGTTTGCATTTAATGTTATTATTACTTTCATTGCACAATATTATTGAAGCACTTGACTAAGTTCAAGCAGTTCATCATAACTTACAAGACTAATTACATTTACCGCCCAATTCCAAACAGCAGCTTCAAACAATATCTTAGAATAAAATATTAAAAAGAAAGATAAAAACGTGATGCATATACACTATATTGTCAAAAGTATTGGAAAGCCTGCCTTAACACGCACATGAACTTTAATGGTATCAGTGGTGTACCTAGAGCATTTGGCACCTGGGGCGGATCCTATATCTGGCACCCGCCCCCCCCCCTCCCCCAACTTTAAAATGTAAAAACACCCACAAAAAAGTGTAATGTTTTGAAGAACATTTACTGCACAAATTTCACAGCCCCCCATAACAGTGCCTTTTTCAATCTGCCCCTCTGTCTCTCTAATCACAGCGCCCTCTTTTACACTCTCTGCCTCCCCTGCACAGTCCTACCTTCAGCATAACCAAAACAGATAGCTAATATTATCAGCAAAGTTTGAGTAAGAGATTGGAGACATTCTACAGGAGATGGCCAGAGACTGTGCACATGATACAGGAGATAGTCAGAGACCGCAGAAATGATACAGGAGATAGTCTGAGACTGCAGACATGATACAGGAGATGGTCAGAGACTGCAGACATGATACAGGAGATAGTCAGAGACTGCGGACATGATACAGGAGCTGGTCATAGACTGCAGACATGATACAGGAGATGGTCATAGACTGCAGACATGATACAGGAGATGGTCAGAGACTGCATACATGATACAGGAGATGGTCAGAGACTGCAGACGTGATAGAAGAGATGATCAGACACTGCGGATATTATACAAGAGATGGTGAGAAACAACTCCACTGGAAAGAGATGATCAGAGACTGTGGACATGATACAGTAGATGGTCAGACACTGCAGACATGATACAAGAGCTGGTCAGAGAATATGAACATGATACAAAAGCTGGACAGAGACTGCAGATATGATACAAGAGATGATAAGAGACTGAGCACATGATACAGGAGATAGTCAGAGACTTAAGACATGATACAGGAGATGGTCAGAGAATGAGGACATGATACAAGAGATGGTCAGAGACTGCGGACATGATACAGTAGATGGTCAGACACTGCAAACATGATACAAGAGCTGGTCAGAGACTACGGACATGATACAAGAGATTGACTGAGACTGCGGACATGATACAAGAGATGATCGGAGACTGTAGACATGATACAGTAGATGGTCAGACACTGTGGATGTGATACAAGAGATGGTCAGAGACTTCGGCCATGATACAAGAGATGGTCAGAGACTGCAAACATGATACAAGAGATGGTCAGAGACTGCAGATGGGATACAGGAGATGGTCAGAGACTGCGGACATGATACAAGAGATGGTTAGAGACTGCAGACATGATACAGGAGATGGTCAGAGACTGAGGACATAATACAAGAGATGGTCAGAGACTGAGGACATGGTACAAGAGATGATCAGAGACCAGGGACATGATACAAAAGATGGTCAGAGTCTGCGGACATGATACATGAGATGGTCAGAGACTGTGGACGTGATACAAGAGATTGTCAGAGACTGCAGACATGATACAAGAGATTTTCAGAGACTGTGGACGTAATACAAAAGATCATCAGACTGAAGACATGATACAAATGATGGTTAGAGACTGTGGGCATGTTACAAGAGATGGTCAGAGACTGGGGATATGATACAGTAGATGGTCAGACACTATGGACATGATACAGGAGGTGCTCAAAGACTGTGGACATGATATAAGAGATGGTCATAGACTGCGGACATGATACAAGAGATTGTCAGAGACTGCAGACATGATATAAGAAATGGTTAGAGACTGTGGGCATGATAGAAGAGATGGTCAGAGACTGTGGACGTGATACAAGAGATCGTCAGACTGCAGACATGATACAAGAGATGGTCAGAGACTGCAGATATGATACAAAAGATGGTCAGAGACTGTGGACATGATACAGGAGATGGTCAGAGACTGCAGACATGATAGAAGAGCACTAGGGAGGTCGGAGAGCACAGGGGAAACAGAGAGCACTGAAAGAGCTGAAGGGCACGGGGGGACTGGAGAGCATTGGGGGGGACTGGAGAGCATTAGGGGGGGACTGAAGAGCATTAGTGGGGGGACTGGTGAGCATTAGGGGGTCTGGAAAGTATTGCAGGGGGATTGGAGAGTGTGGGGGGAGGAGAGCACTGGGGGCTGACGAGCACTGGGGGGGGGGCTGGAGTGCACTGGGGGGCCAGCAAAAGAAGTTGGATAGGAGGAGCGGTTGGGCAGCTACATATAGAGGAATTTATGTTTCTATATTTCTCCCAGCAGCCTTACAGTGACCGGAGCGTCCCGTGGCTGGGGTACGCAATATCTGTCACCCATCCCGGACACCTGGCTCTTCGGCTGAATCAGTTCTCTCCCACCAAGCGGAATACAACCCCCCCCCCCCATCAGAGTGATCCATCCCCTGCCTGCTTCCATCACACCCCATGGCCCCAGTGCAGTGAGGAGTGAGGCTTCCTTTCTTTCCTAAGGTATTCAACCACCTGCACATTGCATCAGTGCAACTTGCTACTTGATCTAGCTTGGTACTTTTTTATTTCTATTTTTTACAAAAAAAAAATTGGCTATTTTTTATAATAAGGGCTCCAATGCTTCCTGGCTAGGGTACTGTAGTGGATGCCTGCATTTTGTTAGCCTGCTCCTGTCAGCGCTTGTTCTAAACCTTGTGTGGATTTGTTCTGATGTCTCCTTCCCAAGGAGATTTTTTTCACAGCAGCTCGGGATCAGTCAGGCACTGTAAACTCAATATTAAACCCGCGCCAGTATGCTTGTGTGATTGGCATACTGGTTTTTGCAGAAGTCTGCACTTAGATACAAGTCAGATTTTGGCATCCCCTGCAACAAAAAAAAAAAAAAAAACATTTTTTGATGAGATAATTCCAAAGGGAAATCCTGTCTAATGGGATACAGACCTTGCCATTTTCCTCATTAGAGCCCTGCAGGTGCAGCAGCTGAATGATAATTATAAAAAAACACTCCCATACAGATTAACTTTCCACATGGATACAAACAGCTATTTCTTCAGAATAACAAAAGCTAGGAATCTGCTACAAAGTTCAGTAAAATCCTTGCGATGTACATAGATCACCCAGGGGGAAATGTTTCTTTCCCAACAAAAGTGGAGTTACTTTTAAAGCCCTCTAAGTTAGGGCCTCTATGGACTTGTTTTTCCAGCACATCCCACAAATGCTTGATTAGACCAAGATCTGACGAATTTGGAAGCCAATTCAACACTTTGAACTTGTGTTCCTCAAAACATTTTTGCAGTCTGGCAGGGTGCATTATCCTGCTGAAAGAGGCCATTGCCGTAAAGCAGGGGTGGGGAACCTTTTTTCTACCAAGGACCATTTGGATTTTTGTAACATAATTTGGGGGCCGTACAAAATGTATGCATAAATGTAATAGGCATTGCTTTGCGGCAAAAAACGCTGTAAAAAATTGCGTAACTTTGAGGTCACAAAAGTGTGAAAGGGGCCTTCAGCAATCAAGGTATAGTGTGCCCCCTTTCAATGCAGACTGACCACAGCGTGCCCCCCTTTCAATGCAGAGTGACCACAGCATGCCCCCTTTCAATGCAGACTGACCACAGCGTGCCCCCCTTTCAATGCGGAGTGACCACAGCGTGCCCCCTTTCAATGCGGAGTGACCACAGCGTGCCCCCCTTTCAATGCAGACTGACTACAGCGTGCCCCCCTTTCAATGCAGAGTGACCACAGCATGCCCCCTTTCAATGCAGACTAACCACAGCATGCCCCCTTTCAATGCGGAGTGACCACAGCGTGCCCCCTTTCAATGCAGACTGACCACAGCGTGCCCCCTTTCAATGCAGACTGACCACAGCGTGCCCCCTTTCAATGCAGAGTGACCACAGCATGCCCCCTTTCAATGCGGAGTGACCACAGCGTGCCCCCTTTCAATGCAGACTGACCACAGCATGCCCCCCTTTCAATGCAGAGTGACCACAGCATGCCCCCTTTCAATGCAGACTGACCACAGCGTGCCCCCCTTTCAATGCGGAGTGACCACAGCGTGCCCCCTTTCAATGCGGAGTGACCACAGCGTGCCCCCCTTTCAATGCGGAGTGACCACAGCGTGCCCCCCTTTCAATGCGGGGTGACCACAGCATGCCCCCTTTCAATGCAGACTGACCACAGCGTGCCCCCTTTCAATGCTGAGTGACCACAGCGTGCCCCCCTTTCAATGCAGAGTGACCACAGCATGCCCCCTTTCAATGCAGACTGACCACAGCGTGCCCCCTTTCAATGTGGAGTGACCACAGCGTGCCCCCCTTTCAATGCAGACTGACCACAGCGTGCCCCCTTTCAATGCGGAGTGACCACAGCGTGCCCCCCTTTAAATGCAGACTGACCACAGCGTGCCCCTCTTTCAATGCGGAGTGCCCAGAGCGTGCCCCCTTTCAATGCGGAGTGCCCAGAGCGTGTCCCCTTTCAATGCGGAGTGCCCAGAGCGTGCCCCCCTTTCAATGCAGAGTGCCCAGAGCGTGTCCCCTTTCAATGCGGAGTGACCACATCTTGCCCCCTTTCAATGCGGAGTGCCCACAGCGTGCCCCCTTTCAATGCGGAGTGCCCAGAGCGTGCCCCCCTTTCAATGCAGAGTGCCCAGAGCGTGTCCCCTTTCAATGCGGAGTGACCACATCGTGCCCCCTTTCAATGCGGAGTGCCCACAGCGTGCCCCCTTTCAATGCGGAGTGCCCAGAGCGTGCCCCCTTTCAATGCAGAGTGCCCCCTTTCAATGCGGAGTGCCCAGAGCGTGTCCCCTTTCAATGCGGAGTGCCCAGAGCGTGCTCCCCTTTCAATGCGGAGTGCCCAGAGCGTTCCCCCCTTTAATGCAGAGTGACTGACCACAATGCAGAGTGAACAGCGTGCCAAGCTCCAGTGCACTTGACTTACCTGTTCTAGCGGCGGGCGGCTTCCTCTCTTCGTCTCTTCGAGTCCTCCCGTGTCCCGCCTCCCGCCTCCCTCCTACCATTGGCCGAGGAGGAGGCGGATCCGTGAGACAGTAACGAATTTTCATTCGCTATTGTCACACAAATGGGCGGGCTCGAGGCGCACTGCTCTGCGCTTCGGGTCCACCCTTTTCAGAGAATTCACAGTGTCAGAACGGAGCCATCGGCTCCTTCTGACACAGCGGCACGGGGGGCCGGACAGAAGGATCGTGCGGGCCGCATGTGGCCCGTGGGCCGGAGGTTCCCCACCCCTGCCGTAAAGGAATACTGCTACTACAATCCATGATGGATTGTATTTGGTCAACAACAATGTTAGGGAGGTGGTATATCTCAATATAACATCCTAATGAATAGTTTCCGAGCAGAACATTGGCCAAAGTATCATAGTTCCTCCTCTTGCCATAATGCATTCTGGTGCCATCTTTTCCCCAGTTAAGGGACATACATGCACCCTCCCATCCACATGATGTAAAAGAAGTGTGATTTATCAGACCAAGCCACCTTTTTCCATTGCTCCATGGTCCAGTTCTGGTTCTCCATTTTTCCAGTGTAGGTGTTTTTTTTTTAAAGTAGACACAGCATGGGCATCCTGACAACAGGCTGTGATGGCAATTTTCTTCTGTGTCAACAAATCAACTTTATGAACAACATGTTTACATGGTGCCTAATATAGCCCACCAATTTTTATATACCATTGCAATGGGGTAATCTATATTATTTAGTGAGAAAGGAAGATCAATGTTTTACCCCGCACTGCCTACAACAATTTTCCTTGCGTTGTGTATGGGGCGCTGCAAACAGCAATGTGTTCCCACATCTACAAGTGAATAAGTATATAAAAGTCTGTTACACCAATCTATGTGTTACTGATATCAGTGAAATTAGGATAACTTAGGACAAAATATATGACCACAAATAAAGTGCATTCAGTGCAAACAAATCATATCATCAATAAAGGCATGACAAAATAAAATAATACAAATTTCCCACTGTGAAGTATAAAAGTCTCTTCTACTGTGTAGTCAATCAACATTATTGTGCCAAAAAAATGTGTGTTCATCCAGTGACAGAAAAATCTTCCAATGTGATTGTCTATGGATAAAAACACTGTGCCACAGTGGTTATTAATTCCCACCGCCTTCCCTCCTTTGCTCTCACCTCCTGAGTTGGACCTGCTAGGAACAAGATCAAAAACTGCTTTCTCTTTAGGCAGGAGGTTCCCTTAATTGGCACTCCAAATTTGGATACTCCTTATGAATCACCTTTTCTACCTGGGGTGCTCGCATAAAAGAGGTGTGTGGCCCTTTAAATATTTGTGTGTCTGTCCTGCAAAGGGCTCAAAGAACAGGAGGGATCCCCATAGCGTAGTAAGTTCCAACAAATAATTTATTAAAAAAGAAAATCACTCACAAGTATAGTACATAAATCAGCCTGTGTTTAAAACACTGTAAAGGCTGCGGCTTTCGCGTAACTTCCAGTTTGGGCAGTCACCCGACTCCACCCCAGGCATTGACTGCACAATAGAAGAGACTTTTAAAAATACCATTGTGGAAAAGTTGTTTTTATTTATTTTATCATGCAATTAATTGATGACATGATTTGTTTGCACTGAATGCACTTTATTTGTGATAATAAATATTTTCTAATAAGTGATCCTAATTTCACTTATATCAGTAACACATAGGGAGGCGCAACAGACATATATACTTAATCTATGTTAATCATTTAACCTATGAGTGGTCATAAAGTTATGGCTGATTGATGTAAACACTCTGCAACCGGACTTTAGAGTTCATCAGTGGCGGCTGGTGCTCAAGATTTTTGGGGGGGCGCAAAAAGAAGGGCGGCACAGTGGTGTAGTGGTTAGCACTTTCACCTAGCAGCAAGAGGGTCGCTGGTTCGAATCCCAACCATGACACTACCTGCCTGGAGTTTGCATGTTCTCCCTGTGCCTGCGTGGGTTTCCTCCGGGTACTCCGGTTTCCTCCCACACTCCAAAGACATGCTGGTAGGTTAATTGGATCCTGTATAAAGAAATTGGCCCTACTGTGTATGTATGTATGAATGCGGGTTAGGGACCTTAGATTGTAAGCTCCTTGAGGGCAGGGACTGATGTGAATGTACAATGTATATGTAAAGTGCTGCGTAAATTGACAGCGCTATATAAGTACCTGAAATAAATAATAAATAATGTAATAGGTATTGCTTTGCAGTAAAAAATGCGTGACTTTGAGGTCACACAAGTGTGAAAGGGGCCTTCAGTAATAAAGGAACAGTAATTTCAGGATTCAGTCACCCCTTGAAATAATCCACATTTTGTCATGTTATTTACAACCAAAAACGTAAATTTATTTTATGTGATAGACCGGCACAAAATTGTGAAGTGGAAGGAAAATGACAATGCAGATCTCTAGAGCGGGTCAGTGATTATATGGGTAAGTGATGGGGATAACCTGTCGAACATATAAATAGATAGAAGAGAACTATATTGTGCCCATCTATTTATATGTTCGGCAGATTATCCCCATCACTTTCCCCTCTACAGATCTGCAGAACATTGCTCTGTCCCATCTAGATTTATGGTCTGCAGATTATCTAATCACACAGACCCTTCTACAGATAGAACAGAACTATATTGTGCCTATCTGTAGAAGGGTCTGTGTGATTAGATAATCTGCAGACCATAAATCTAGATGGGACAGAGCAATGTTCTGCAGATCTGTAGAGGGGATATTCTGCCAAAAATATAAATGGAAGGATTATATTCTGCAGATCTCTAGAGGAGTAATTTGATGGGTAATTTGATGGGTAATCAGCAGAACAGAGATATAGATTGGTCTGAGCAATTCTGCAGATTTAAAAAAATGGGTCAGTTATGGTATAGGCTGCAGAACATATATGTTAGGTGGGACAGAGCAATGCTCATGCAGACAGAGAGAGACAGACACAGAGAGAGAGACATACACAGAGAGAGACAGAGAGAGAAATAGGAAACCTGGTGTGAGTGACATATCTCACTATACTCAGGGGACATCACATAAACTCTATACTGTACAATCGTCACATAAACTCTATACTGTACAATCGTCACATAAACTCTATACTGTACAATTGTCACAAACTCTATACTGTACAATAGTGTGTTAAAGGGACTGGTAGCCCCTGCACATCCACAGCAGACAAGTCACACCACTGCCTGCCTCATGTCCAGTGCCAAGTGACAGATCTTCCCAGGCAGACCCTTCCCAAACTATCAAAAGCCACAAGCAGCTGTGAGACATCCCTAACATGTAAGGAGAGGCTCAACTCTATAATAAAGTAAAAATAAATAAATAAAAAGAGACTGTCAGACTGCAGGCATGATACAGGAGACTGTCAGACTGCAGGCATGATACAGGAGACTGTCAGACTGCGGGCATGATACAGGAGACTGTCAGACTGCGGGCATGATACAGGAGACTGTCAGACTGCGGGCATTGATACAAGAGATTGTCAGACTGCGGGCATTGATACAAGAGACTGTCAGACTGCGGGCATGGATACAAGAGACTGTCAGACTGCGGGCATGGATACAATAGACTGTCAGACTGTGGGCATGGATACAAGAGACTGTCAGACTGCGGGCATTGATACAAGAGACTGTCAGACTGCGGGCATTGATACAAGAGACTGTCAGACTGCGGGCATGGATACAAAAGACTGTCAGACTGCGGGCATGGATACAAGAGACTGTCAGACTGCGGGCATGGATACAAGAGACTGTCAGACTGCGGGCATTGATACAAGAGACTATCAGACTGTGGGCATTGATACAAGAGACTGTCAGACTGCGGGCATGGATACAAGAGACTGTCAGACTGCGGGCATTGATACAAGAGACTGTCAGACTGCGGGCATGGATACAAGAGACTGTCAGACTGCGGGCATTGATACAAGAGACTGTCAGACTGCGGGCATTGATACAAGAGACTGTCAGACTGCGGGCATGGATACTAAAAGACTGTCAGACTGCGGGCATGGATACAAGAGACTGTCAGACTGCGGGCATGGATACAAGAGACTGTCAGACTGCGGGCATGGATACAAGAGACTGTCAGACTGCGGGCATTGATACAAGAGACTATCAGACTGCGGGCATTGATACAAGAGACTGTCAGACTGCGGGCATGGATACAAGAGACTGTCAGACTGCGGGCATTGATACAAGAGACTGTCAGACTGCGGGCATTGATACAAGAGACTGTCAGACTGCGGGCATGGATACAAGAGACTGTCAGACTGCGGGCATGGATACAAGAGACTGTCAGACTGTGGGCATGGATACAAGAGACTGTCAGACTGCGGGCATGGATACAAGAGACTGTCAGACTGCGGGCATGATACAGGGGTTGTTGGAGACAATGGACATGCTTCAGTAGTATGTGAGAGATTGGAGACAGGACAGACAGTACATATGTGCCAGCAGTGTAAGGGTTACCTGCAATGTACTTTCTCCTATTTTCTAGCAGATGATCCCCAGTTAGGCAGTGATGTACCTCCCCCCCCCTCCATGTACAATAAAACATCACAGCAGTAGGAGGAGGGGGGGGGGGGCAGCTTCTGTGTACTCAGTAACACACTGACTTCAGAGACAGATCCGGTGTTCTAACAGAATGCTATACTCATGCAAAGTTTTGTCCTGATGTGCGGGAACCAAGACATCTCGCACATGGATCTCTCTATGACAGCTGATAGAGTGGGGGGAGGGGGTTGGTGCGTGGAAGTCCTGCAGATCGTGCCCATGTCCCCCACCCCCCTTTATCCTTCTGTCACTCTGTGTGTTTTGCAAGTCTGCATAGCACAGACCAGCTCTGTCAGTCCTGCCAGAGTCTGGGGTCATGATCTTTGTCAGCAGGGAGCCTAAGGAGGAAGCGGCCATCAGGCAGGACTGACACAGAGCAGGTCTGTGCTATCCAAACTTGCAAAACCCACAGAGTGAGACCTCCCCCGAGACACTGCACTTCTCTGCACTGTCGCTGCTTGTGTGTTTCCTCTCACTCTGCTCACTTACTAATGGCACTTTTCCACTGCAAGTACCGGCTAGTACTGGCTCGGCTCTACTCGGCCCTGCTTGGCCCGGTTTGCTTTTCCACTGCTGGTACCGCATGGTATAGGGTCGGAACGGTTCGGTACGGTACGGTATAGGTTTGCTTTTCCACTAAAGTAGTACTAAGTTAAGTGGGTGGGATAACAACGGGGTGGGTGGGATTCTCTGACCAATCAGTGGCTAGGATATGGTACCAGTTTGGTACCTGTTGGAACCACAATCGAGTAGGTACTGTTTTTTCAGAGCCGTACCGTACCGTACCGTTCGGTTCCATGCAGTGGAAAAGCAAACCTATACCGTACCGCACCGAACCGTTCCGACCCTATACCATGCGGTACCGCAGTGGAAAAGCACAAAAGGGTGCCGAACTGGTACGGTTCCATGCAGTGGAAAAGCGCCATAAGACGGACACACACACTGACAGGACAGAGAGGCACCACACTGAGCCTGACTGAGGCACTTACCTGTCACTGCTGCCTGGCATGCTGCTGCTCTCGGGAGTCAGCCAGTCGGGACTCTGGACTCTCTGGAGAGTGGCGGGAAGGTGACAGCACCGCCCCCAGCAATGATGTCCTGAATCATGATTGGTCCAGGCTGGAGTCTGGACCAATCATGATCCAGGACATCACAAAAGGGGGGTGTTTAAGCGCAATGCTCTGCACCCTGGTTACACCCCAGAAGGCCGCCAATTGGCGCCTCTGCCGGGTGTAAACCCCCCCCCATAGACACCAATGAGTCTGGCGCCCCTGGTGGGCAAAAAATTTAATTTTTTTTTTTTAATCTTTTTTTTTTTTTTTAATCTTCTTTTTTTCTTTTTTTTTTTTTTGGGGGGGGGGGGCGCCACTGTCATTTCTATAGGAATATGTAAAGGTCTCAATGTCTACATTAACCACTTTAAGACCGGAAGGATTGACCAGGCCACTTGTTTTTAACTTGGCACTGCGTGATTTTAACTGACAATTGCGTGGTCGTGCGACACTGTACCCAAACAAAATTTTCGCCCTTTTTTTCCCACAAATAGAGCTTTCTTTTGGTGGTATTTGATCACCTGTGCGATTTTTATTTATTGTGCTATATACCAAAAAAGAGCCAAAATTCTGAAAAAATCAATATCTTTCACATTCTGCTATATAACATTCCCCAAAAAAATTTAAAAATCAATTTTTTTTAACATTTTAGGCCAATTTGTTTTTCTGCTACATATTTTTGGTAAAAAAATTGCAATAACCATATTTTGATTGGTTTGCACAAAAGTTATTGTGTTTACTAACTATGGGAAAGATTTATGTCATTTTTATTGTTTTTTGTTTTTTTTTACTAGTAATGGCAGCAATCTGCGACAGTGCATCAGACAGATCGGACCCCTGACTGACATTTGTATCACTTTTAGAGGGACCAGTGACATTACTACAGTAATCAGTGCTAAAAATATGCACTGTTACTGTAATAATGACACTGGCAGGGAAGGGGTTAACATTGTGGGTAATCAAGGGGTTAAATGTGAACCCAGGGGAGTGATTCTAACAGTGGGGGGCGTGGCTTGGGAAATGATCATAGAGACCTGTGTTCCTATATAGAAGGATCACAGGGGCTCTATGATCGTTCCAGGGAGAAGAACGGTCAGCTGTGTTTACAACAGCTGACTGTTCTTCTCTCTCAGCGGGGAACGATCGCGGGTTTCAGGCGGCAATCAGAGCCGCCTGCCCACTGCATTAGCTTCCCCACTGACGAGAGGGGGTAGGAGCACACCGCCGGCAGCGCGCGCTCGCCCCCTAGCCCCCTGCTCGCGACTGCGGTACAGGTACGGCAGTTCACGTAGGAGCGTCTGCCTGCTGCAGTACATCTGCAGCAGGCAGTCATAAAGAGGTTAAGCTCTACCAACTTACACACACACATTACATAGCTTTTGTGCAAGTAAATATACGGAAGATATTGTAGGAAATTAAAATTTTTATTGGCATTGTAGTTATTTTTTTTTTTTTTTAATGATGTACCCCCTAATTTCAACAAATGTTTATGCAAAAATCCACAGTGGGATGGAGAGGGGAATTGGGACTATATGATATCCAGAGTTAAATGGAAAAAGAAAAGAGAAAAGGAGGGAAATAGACCAGAAAAGAGTAATGATAAGAATATATAAAAAAATATATAGGTTTATTCAAACATTCGTTAAAACACCTCAAATGAGGAACCATAGGTTAACAATAGAGATGGCCTTGCGGTTCGCCCGGCGGTCGGTTTGCGGCAAATTTTGCTTGTTCGCTACCCGCCAAATTTTCAGACACATGGCGTCGTTCGCGGCGGCCATATTTGTTTACATTGGGTTGAACTTTGACCCGTGACACAGCCGTCAGGTGGAACGGGACAGCCAATTGAAACATTCCAGCACATGGACAGTCCCCCTACCCTATAAATAGACCCGATCTGGTGGCCATTTCACATTCCGCTTAATGCCAGTGTAGGGAGAGGTCTGCTGTGCTCATCAGGGAGAGTTTGCTAGACACATATAGCGCTGTGAAGATCCACAAAAGTCCTTTTCAGGGCTGGTATTTTTCGGTATAAGTCTAGTATCTTTTGAGCTTAGGGAGGGGTATCCAGTGGTTGCTTTAGGGGCAGTTAGAGATCGGCTGCAGTCACACACAAATCGCTCTGTCAATGTCCACAAAAGTCCTTTTGAGGGCTGGTATTTCGGGATAGGTCTAGTTTATTTTGAGCTTAGGGAGAGGTATCCTGTGGTTGCTTTAGGGGCAGTTAGAGATCGGCTGCCGTCACACAGAAATCGCTCTGTCAATGTCCACAAAAGTCATTTAAAGTGCTCCAATGTCGTTCTAGGGTCTATTACAGTCTCTTTACTATAGGGAGAGGTATCCAGTGGTTGCTTTAGGGGCAGTTAGAGATCGGCTGCAGTCACACACAAATCGCTCTGTCAATGTCCACAAACGTCATTTAAAGTGCTCCAATGTCGTTCTAGGGTCTATTACAGTCTCTTTACTATAGGGAGAGGTATCTAGTGGTTGCTTTAGGGGCAATTAGAGATCGGCTGCAGTCACACACAAATCTCTCTGTCAATGTCCACAAAAGTCATGTAAAGTGCTCCTATGTCGTTCTAGGGTCTATTACAGTCTCTTTACTATGGGGAGAAGTATCCAGTGGTTGCTTTAGGGGCAGTTAGAGATTGGCTGCAGTCACACACAAATCGCTCTGTCAATGTCCACAAAAGTCATTTAAAGGGCTGCAAATGTTTTGGTATTGCTGTGCAGTGCACTAAAAAGGGGGGTGGGGGGGGGGGGGGGTTAATCCACAATATAATATACTTTAGAGAAAGCATATTATAGTGGATTAGTAGTATTATTGTGCACTGTGCAGCATTGTGACAGGTGTGGTGGTAAGACTGAGCGTTTCTGCAGCAACACTACACACAGTGGCAAACTCCCTGGCCAATTATTTGTAGAACTGATGTGATAGACCAGTGGCCCCCCAATAGCACATATTGAAGTGGGGTGTTATCAGAGTATACTTTTACAAGTGTATTTGTGTCCTGCAACAATATTGCCTCTTTTGCTGTGTGAAGTCTGATACACACAGTGCAAAACTCACTGGCCAATTTTTTGTAGAACTGGTGTGATAGACCAGTGGCCCCCCCAATAGCACATATTGAAGCTGGGTGTTATTTAACAGTATACTTTTCTAAGAGTGTATTTTAGTCCTGACAAAATTTGGCCTCTCTTGCTGGTTTGACTGTGCTACACACAGTGACAACAGTTACTGGCCAATTATTTGTAGAACTGGTGTGATAAAACTGTGGCCCCCCAATATCACATATTGAAGCGGGATGTTATTTAACATTATACTTTTCTAAGATTGTATTTTAGTCCTGCAAAAAATTGGCCTCTTTTGCTTTGTTAACTGTGCTACGCACAATGACAACAGTTACTGGCCAATTATTTGTAGAACTGGTGTGATAAACCTAATGGCCCCCCAATACCACAGATTGAAGCGGGCTGTTATCTACCCTTTTCCAGATATACTACGATTCTCTAGAGACTATTGTCACAGGGTAATTAAAAAACATGACAGGCAGAGGAAGAGGCAGAGACGTACGCAGGGGTGGTAGGGGTAGGGCAGGAGCGGTAGGCCGGAATCTAACTGTGAAGTTTCAAAAGCCGCATGCAATTACGACAAAGGATGCACCAGACTTGGTTGAGTGGGTCACTCAGCCTTCCTCTTCTGCACCCTCCTCATCCTCTCTATCTGCACCCTCTTCACGCTCTGCTGTGTGCACCCCCAAAGACACCACCACCACCACATACCCTCCACTTGAGTCACTGGAATTATTTTCCGATCCATCACAAGACATTTGCGATGCACAGCCATTGTTGGAATCGGATCAGGAAGAGGAGGTAGCAACAGCCGCCACTGAGCAGTCTGACGACAGTACCCAGATCAGCCCAAGGAGGTTGGTCCCCGCTGTTGCTGCCTACTCCGAGATCTCGAATGTTAGCGGTGGGGAAGATAACGTCGATGATGACGAGTCTATGGACGTCACATGGGTGTCCACAAGAGAGGAAGAGGAAGGGAGTTCAGAGGGAGAGACGGACCAGCAGATAGGGAGGAGAGGCAGGCAGAACTTGCATTGCACAAGAGGTAGAAAGCATACTGCAAATGTATCAGGAGCGAGCCATCAACCATGTACAGTCACATCTGGCGCTCCCAGGATGCCGGCATATGGCTCCGCAGTGTGGGCTTTTTTTAATGTGTCCGTTGCTGACAACAGTGTTGCCATCTGCAGCCTTTGCAGTCAACGCATAAGTCACGGTAAGCCCAACACTCACCTAGGGACAACCGCCTTAAGAAGGCACCTAAACTCCCATCACCGAGCCCAGTGGGAGCAACACCGTCAGAACCCACAAAGCCACACTCCAGGCTTTCACCATCCAGCCCCTTCTCCTTCTGCTTCTACTTCTCCTCTCTCCTCACATTTGCCCTCCACTCCACCTTCCATGATGCCGTCGTCACGTTGTTCTGGAAAAAGGCAGGCTTCTGTGGTCCAAATGTTGGAGCGGAAAAAAATGATGACGCTGGATAACCCTCTTGCCCAACGTTTGGCTGCTGGCTTGTCGGAACTGATAGCCCGCCAACTACTGCCATATCAACTGGTGGACTCGGATGCCTTTCGTAAATTTTTGGCCATTGGAACACCACAATTGAAGGTCCCAGGCAGGAAATATTTCTCGCAGAAGGGCATTCCAGAGCTGTATGGCCATGTTCAGCGGCAAGTGAATATATCTCTGGCACACAGTGTTGGTGCCAAGATACATCTGACCACAGACACATGGTCTAGCAAACATGGGCAGGGAAGGTATATCACTTTTACTGCCCACTGGGTGAACCTTCTGACGGCCGTTAAGCATGTAATCCGTGGCACCCGTGTAGATTTAGTTGTACCGCCACGGATTACAAGCAGGCCTGCCTCTTCTTCTCCTCCTCCTCCATCCTCCCTCTCCTCCTCGGCTGACTCCTCCTCTTCCACTGCTACCGTCTCTTCTCCTGCGCTGCCCAAGATCCCCAGAACCTATTCCACATGCCAGGTGAGACGTTGCCATGCTGTGCTGTGTCTGTTGTGCCTGGAAGCCAAGAGCCACACTGGTCCTGCACTCCTTTCAGCTTTGCATTCACAGGCAGATCAGTGGCTGAGACCGTGAGAGCGCTGAATTTGTCAGTTGGTAAAGTGGTGTACGACGACAGGGCAAAATAACACATGTGCCATGCATGGCACACGTCCTGAACTTGGTGGTGCAGCGATTCGTTGGCAAATACCCTGGGGTCCAGGACGTCTTGTGGCAGGCCAGGAAAATTCCAGGCCATTTCCGAAGATCCTACACAGCCATGGCTCGCCTTGCTGAGATTCAGCGGGACACAACCTGCCCCTCAGGCGTCTTATTTGTGACTGCCCGACGCAATGGAACTCAACGTTGCATATGCTCGATAGGCTGCTCCAGCAGAACCATGCAGTTAATGACTACCTGTTCGAACTCAGCGGCAGGACAGGTTCTGGGGAGCTTGGGTTTTTTTCACCTCGCCAGTGGCTGCTCATGCGGGACGCATGCAGACTTCTGCGGCCATTCGATGAGATCACCAAACTGGTCAGTCACGGCCAGGGCACCATAAGTGACATCATACCTTACACCTTCTTTCTGGAGCGGGCATTGCATCGTGTCATTGATCAAACCATCGAGGAGCAGGAGCAGGAAGATCAGGAAGTCGCAATGTTGGATGAATTCCCAGGGGGTGCCACTCCCTCTGAGACAAATCAACAGCAGGATTCTGAAGAGGAGTCAGAGGAGGAGGATGGTGCAGGGGGGGGGATGAGGAGGAGCAAGAAGAGCATGCTTTAAACCTTTCTGGGATCCTTGGTGTTATCCGTGGATGGGGGGAGGAGAACGAGGACGACATTATCCTGGATGATGAGCTGGAAGCAGGCCACTATACCGCTTCCAGTTTAGTGGGAATGGGGGCCTACATGCTGCAGTGTTTTAAGGGGGACCCCCGTATAAAACGCATAAAGGCCAAGGACCAGTACTGGGTGGCAACGTACTTAGACCCCCGGTACAAACACAAAATGGCGGAAATGTTACCACAATCACAGAGGGCAGAATGCAACACTTCCAGGCCTTGCTGCGGGAAATGCTGCATTCTGCTTTTCCGTGCGCTGGCAGAGGAATTTCCAGTCACAGAGAGACAGTTGCGGGTAGCAATCCAACAGTGCCTGCAAGAAGAGGGAGGTTGGAAGATGTCTTGGTCACTTCAGATATGAGATCCTTCTTTCAGCCGAACCATCGACAGCTGTACTCCGGATACAGCAACAAGGAACGCCTAGACCGACAGGTGTCCGACTACATTGGGTTAACGGCCGATGTGGACGCTCTGAGGAGTGATGAACCCCTGGACTACTGGGTGGGCAGGCTTGACCTCTGGCCAGAGCTTGCACAATTTGCAATGGAAATGTTAAAAGAAATGTGAAGATTGGTGATGGCGCTACCTATGAAATAAAAGCAACCATATATAGTGCCCCTTGTGACGTGAAAGGGGATATATTGGTAAAGTGACCCACGAATAGTGCAATATCTAAAAAATAAATAATAATAAATCGTGGATGAAAAGTGAGAACAGAGATTTATTCAAATCAACCAATAAATGCAGGAAATAAAGTAAACTGATGGCGTGACAAAAAACCCACAACCGGAAATATGTGAGTGGTTTCCAAATAAACTATAAATGTGCCACGTACATATGTGTCAACATAGGTGATAAAAATATTTATGGTGAAAAAAGTGGATAGGTGAAATTCCACGAGTGGCCACTAGGTGGCGCAAAATAGTTAGTACAACCTGTATGCTGATGTATGGGGATATTCCTCTTCGTGATAAGCGAGCAGTCAGAAAGGTCAGCGGCGGGTGCCCTGAGTGCTCACATAAAAGGAAAAATACCCCATGGTGAATTGTAGAAACATACAGTCATACAAAAGCGGCGTAGTAGACTCACTCGTACAGTAGATCAGGACCAGAAGAGTCGTGTTCGCCGGGAGGCTTCCGCGTTCCACGGCCGACAACCGGAAGTGACGTTTGACGTCGGAGACTCCGCCCTACGCGTTTCGTCACAATGACGTCAACTGGAGCGGCGTCAACATAGCGTACTCCCGGAATATTTATAGCCGCCCGTATCCAGGCAACGGAGGGGACGGAACAACACCGCCATCTTGCTACTCCCTCTCCGGAAGCCATATTACTCAGCCACTAGCTTCATTCTGGATGTGCAGGGGAACGGCCATACTTCATCATATCTGATCTATTTAATTAGTCCGAGTGTGCTACGAGCCTTTAGCATTCTAAAACATAACTTTATTGTGATCATATAAAAAACATGCTAAAAAAGCCCAGATTATGAAAAAGTATAAAAAAAGGTTAAAAACAAAAGGCCATACGAATAAATAGTAAAAACAGGGGGGCCATATCTGTGTATATATCATCATAAAACCTATATCATAAAACATAAAAAATATGTAAAGGAGAAGAAAAAAATAAAAAAATGAAAAGTATATATAAAACGTATATATATAAAAATATATATAAAAAAATTCCTCGAACCATACAGGACAGGTCTTATGCGGTCTATGTAAACGAGCAGGAAGCATGATCAAAAATAGATGCCATAATAGTGTAGCATCATAAGTGAGGATGGTTCAATACGGATAAGAACCATATCATTTAATAATAACTGGACAGAGGATTCAGGACATGAAAAAGTGTATGCATATACGTGTGTCAATGTTCATGGTACTGGATGGGGAGGAAAAACACACGGAGAAAACTGCTACCAGATAAGATGGTATATACCAATGTGTCAGTGATCAGTGATGTTGGATGAGAAGGTCAGATGACATGAGAAGAGGGAAAAAAACGAAAAGTCTGGATATATATCCAAAGGTGGGTACTAATGTGAAAGGAAAGTGTAATAAATGCATTGAAAAAAATAAATAAATTAGAGTAAATGAATAAATACGTGCAGTGCGGAACATAATGAATAAAAACCTAAAAGAGTAAAAAAGTATAAAACTTTTTTGGAAATGTTGGCTTGCCCCCCGTCCAGTGTCCTGTCTGAAAGGACGTTCAGCGCAGCAGGGGGGATAGTGACCGCACTCGCCTAGCTCATGACAGTGTAGACTACCTCACATTTATAAAAATTAATGAGGCATGGATCTCTGAGGAATTCAACACATGTGACCAGTAGACCAGGTTTCATCGAAATTCCTCATGCCAGGCCACAAATATCCACCAGACCGCCATCCACCCACAACAATTCCTGGTCCTTAGCTTCTTTACATAAAGTGGCATAAAAGGCATTGAGCTAATTTTGGAGCCTATACAGGCCGACACTTACGGTTCTGTGTACTGTGAATGCCTACTGTACCTCTAGCCATCATATACTACGTTCTTTGCTGTCAGTTCAACCCATGTGAGCTAATTTTTGGAGCCTATACAGGCCGACACTTGCGGTTCTGTGTACTGTGAACACCTACCGTACCTCTAGCCATCAAAAACGAAGTTCTTTGCTGTCAGTTCAACCCATGTGAGCTAATTTTTGGAGCCTATACAGGCCGACACTTACGGTTCTGTGTACTGTGAACACCTACCGTACCTCTAGCCATCAAAAACGAAGTTCTTTGCTGTCAGTTCAAACCATGTGAGCTAATTTTTGGAGCCTATACAGGCCAACACTTATGGTTCTGTGTACTGTGAACGCCTACTGTACCTCTAGCTATCAAAAACGAAGTTCTTTGCTGTCAGTTCAACCCATGTGAGCTAATTTTTGGAGCCTATACAGGCCGAAACTTACGGTTCTGTGTACTGTGAACGCCTACGGTACCTCTAGCCATCAAAAACAAAGTTCTTTGCTGTCAGTTCAAACCATGTGAGCTCATTTTTGGAGCCTATACAGGCCGACACTTACGGTTCCATGTACTGTGAACGCCTACCGTACCTCTAGCCATCAAAAACGAAGTTCTTTGCTGTCAGTTCAAACCATGTGAGCTAATTTTTGGAGCCTATACAGACCGACACTTACGGTTCTGTATCCTGTGAACGCCTACTGTACCTCTAGCCATCATATACTATGTTCTTTGCTGTCAGTTCAACCCATGTGAGCTAATTTTTGGAGCCTATACAGGCTGACACTTACTGTTCTGTGTACTGTGAATGCCTACTGTACCTCTAGCCATCATATACTACGTTCTTTGCTGTCAGTTCAACCCATGTGAGCTAATTTTTGGAGCCTATACAGGCCGACACTTACGGTTCTGTGTACTGTGAACGCCTACCGTACCTCTAGCCATCAAAAACAAAGTTCTTTGCTGTCAGTTCAAACCATGTGAGCTAATTTTTGGAGCCTATACAGGCCGACACTTACGGTTCTGTATCCTGTGAACGCCTACTGTACCTCTAGCCATCATATACTACGTTCTTTGCTGTCAGTTCAACCCATGTGAGCTAATTTTTGGAGCCTATACATGCCGACACTTACCGTTCTGTGTACTGTGAATGCCTACTGTACCTCTAGCCATCATATACTATATTCTTTGCTGTCAGTTCAACCCATGTGAGCTATTTTTTGGAGCCTATACAGGCGGACACTTACCGATCTGTGTACTGTGAATGCCTACTGTACCTCTAGCCATCATATACTACGTTCCTGGCTGTCAGTTCAAACCATGTGAGCTAATTTTTGGGGCCTATACAGGCCAACACTTACTTTTGTATCCTGTGAATGCCTAATGTACCTTCAGCCACAGAATATTACATTCTTAGCTGTCAGGTAAACCCATGTGGGCTAATTTTTGGGGCCTGGAATGGCCGAAACTTACTTCTTTATCCTGTGAATGCCTAATTTTTCAGACTGAAAATGAAAAACAATGGGTCTGTAAAGGTTCCGCCAAATTGTGCAATGGATGCGGACCCATTTTACAGATGTGTGAATGGATCCTATATGTATTAGAAAATGTATTTACCAGCTGCTGTTCTGGCTGATTTATGAAAAAAAAAAATATATATTTTTTGCTGTAAAAAAAAAAAAAATAGGGCAACTTTTTCAATTGTAATACTTCTGTTATGACATTGTCCATGTGCTGGGACTATTTGTGCACAGCTAGTACGTATTTTGTGGCTGCAAATATGACCTAAAGGTTTTTAAAGTTCGCCTCCCATTAAAGTCAATGGGGCCCGCCGCAAACTCACTGTTCGCTGACTTTTGAGAAAATTTGCGGCTGGCGTTCGTGAACCACCCTGGCTGATGTTCGTCCATCACTAGTTAACAACCAAATAAAACATTACATCACATAAGGTACCAAAATAGCAATGCAAAAGAGTGGACCCTAATACATAAAGGGGCAACAAATGGGGAATAGGTCTGTCACATCATATGATTGGAAAAATGTCCAGCTGTCTCCATCCCTAATTAAATGTAGCAAAAAATAGGAGGGAAATATGGGACTTTAAATGAGTGCAGCTGGACAGATATAATTGGATGAATTTATGCTATATATAGCCTAAAAGATCCCAGAAAGATGGGGACCCATCGAGAATGGAATATTAAATATATGATGAATAATTACAAGTATGATAGATGTAGGTCTCAATAAAGATGTGCCATATAATAGGTGTACATACAGATCAATGCAATGATAACATATCTAAAATTGATTTTCATAAATAACATATTTATTGTGACAACAGATATTCCATGGGTAGTCTTAAAACATATACATTTTGATATACAAAATTTAATATAACCCAGAAAATGGGGACCCATAGGTTGTTGACACGTACAATAGTCCAATTTAACATTCAAAATTTAAAATATGACAAATACATATACACATGTTCGGATCAAGTACACAGAATATGTAAATAGGGATAAATATGTTGATAATATATCCAAGAGAATAATGTATAAAGAACAAATTCAATATGCGATTAGATTTTTCATAGATAACGTCTTGAAAATAAAAAAAAGCTTAAATTAAATATTTCTGATTAGAATAATTGTAGGCTCGACGCGTTTCGTGGATCTCCGTCCACTCATCAGGAGCATGAAAAAAGAGATATATTGATTGTGTATCTGAAAAAATGGATATATATTATACCATAATGTTAGTATAAAAAGAAAGAAGGAGAGGAGAGGGGAGGAATGGAAAAATAAATATGTATGAAAAAGTATGGCGTAAACGCTACCTTGAGTGGTGTCATATCTCCAAAAAACATCCAATTCTAGAGAGGAGGTGTGGACAACAGCCAATGGAATGGGGAAAAGCAGCAGGGAGATTTAAGCCCAATACGGAAATAGGAAGACATTGAGTTGACATATATTTTTCTCATCAAGGAGTGATATAATGGGTACTCCGAATTCAGTAAGATCTGAAATCATATATATAATATATACTTTAATAAACTATATTTATTTATAATTTGTCTTAACAGAGAGAAAATTGATGTTCATGCAGAGAAAATATTTGCCCGATATAGAAAGATCTCTGTTATAAGATCAATATAGAGAGGTGAAAGATGAAGCACCCAGATAGATACCGGAGGTGTGCAAATAACAGGGAATTGACTAGTAAAAAAGAGTGCTAGGAGTGTAGAATGATTGTATATCCAGGGAATAAATACAAATGAAAAGGAGTGATAATGAATGACGGGAGAGAGCCCTGGTTGGAGGTGGCTCTCTCCGACCAACATCCGGTCGTCCTGACCGGATGTGGGAGGTATCCTTCCCGCCTCTTATATCCGACGCCGACATGGCGTTGGCGTGGACAACATCCATACTGTGGGACTTGCAGGCTGGTTACCAGTTCATCTTCGTTTCTTACACTGGACTCTGTTGATTCTTTATAGACTTCACCCGCGGTAATTTAGTTTACTTATTACTAACACAACTATCATCTTTATTGCATGAATTTTTTCCGCTATTTTGGTATGACATACTATACTTGTTTGGACACATATGTACCTGACCATAGTCTTTTCATTCACTTTTAACTCAACTTCATTTTCTCCTTACACTTGTATCTGGTTATTCTCATCTTATATCCTAATTCATTTGGGTTTACTTGGTGCACCACTGGCCAATTGTTTTATCCACTGCATGAATATTTTATTCCAATTTAAGTGCTTCACCCTGGTCTTTCAATCTACCTCAATTTTCATTATTTCTACTTTTATTTTCTGCACTGGGAATATATCACATCCCGTCATTCATTATCACTCCTTTTCATTTGTATTTATTCCCTGGATATACAATCATTCTACACTCCTAGCACTCTTTCTTACTAGTCAATTCCCTGTTATTTGCACACCTCCGGTATCTATCTGGGTGCTTCATCTTTCACCTCTCTATATTGATCTTATAACAGAGATCTTTCTATATCGGGCAAATATTTTCTCTGCATGAACATCAATTTTCTCTCTGTTAAGACAAATTATAACTAAATATAGTTTATTAAAGTATATATTATATATATGATTTCAGATCTTACTGAATTCGGAGTACCCATTATATCACTCCTTGATGAGAAAAATATATGTCAACTCAATGTCTTCCTATTTCCGTATTGGGCTTAAATCTCCCTGCTGCTTTTCCCCATTCCATTGGCTGTTGTCCATGCCTCAGCCCCGGGTCAGGCTTCTCCCGGCTTAGTCCTATGCCTCCTCTCTAGAATTGGATGTTTTTTGGAGATATGACACCACTTAAGGTAGCGTTTACTCCATACTTTTTCATACATATTTATTTTTCCATTCCTCTCCTCCCCTCTCCTTCTTTCTTTTTATACTAACATTATGGTATAATATATATCCATTTTTTCAGATACACAATCAATATATCTCTTTTTTCATGCTCCTGATGAGTGGACGGAGATCCACGAAACGCGTTGAGCCTACAATTATTCGAATCAGAAATATTTCATTTAAGCTTTTTTTTTATTTTCAAGACGTTATCTATGAAAAATCTAATCGCATATTGAATTTGTTCTTTATACATTATTCTCTTGGATATATTATCAACATATTTATCCCTATTTACATATTCTGTGTACTTGATCCGAACATGTGTATATGTATTTGTCACATTTTAAATTTTGAATGTCAAATTGGACTATTGTACGTGTCAACAACCTATGGGTCCCCATTTTCTGGGTTATATTAAATTTTGTATATCAAAATGTATATGTTTTAAGACTGAGTACCCATGGAATATCTGTTGTCACAATAAATATGTTATTTATGAAAATCAATTTTAGATATGTTATCATTGCATTGATCTGTATGTACACCTATTATATGGCACATCTTTATGAAGACCTATATCTATCATACTGAAGCATATTTGGAGAATCCCCTTGGGGTGGGACTTTTAAGGCCACTCAAAACAAAAATATACAATTGAAAAAGTAATAATGATAAATGTATATGAATTTTATTACACAAAAATATAGAAAATTAATATACAACAGTATATGATGAAAAATGGTAAAATTGGCAAAACTGATGTTTATAAAAAGATGTACATAACACTCAACCAACTATTCCATACAAGATCCGACGTTTCAAGGTAAAAACCTCTTCTTCAGGGATTTTAGAGGAAATAGTTTTTTGTAAGTATTAGAAAGATATATCATAGCAAACAATTAACAATACATTAACAAAATATGAGTATAGATAGATTTAGAGTATAGACATATACTTCATATGACAAAAACATTTAAATGCAAATATATATACACTTACATGGTTGAAGAACGTATGGACATCAAAATTGTTTCGCCATAGAATAAAAACATGGAGTATTAACGACACCCACAAAGATTATTGTCAGCTTTGTCTATAGGGAGAAGGTTTAGTGCCTGCAGCAAGCCGGAAAATATCGATGAGCATGCGAAAATAAGAAATGTGCAGACTGGGGGACAGTGTCTCAACTGGAGTCCAAAATAGCCCGACCAGAAAGGCGGAGGCCAATCAACAGAATGCTGTGAAGGGTAAATAAATAAATCTAATAAGTAAAAGTGTCTTCAAAGAAAAAAGGTTGTTCTGTAGATATAACATGCAAGCATTGCAGTAATGCAACAGAACAAAACATAAGGACCCCGAATAGAAGTGGTTAAGCGGATCAAAAAGTGTCCTGCAAAGATTCTTTCTTAGATAGAGAGACTATATATATATATAGGGATGATTTGTTCCTACGGGACATGTCCTGGTGAATATGCATATATATGTGTGTATGTATGTACACACCTAGGGCCAAGCATGATCACTGATTGCTGTGATAATGGGGCCAATGAGAAGGGGATTAAACCCTCTACTAAGTAAATATGCATGGGTATATAGCAAACGTAAAATAGATGTTGTCCCAAGGGCATGGATAAAGTATACATATATATAGTGAAAAAGTTTTTTGCAATAAAGAAATATCTTTCAAAGTTGACCCCAATGTAGTGGTGATAGTACTAACCTTAAGACAGAGAGCCCCTCGGCAACCTCACTCCCAGCAATGGATGTACAAAGTACTCCATGCCGGGAGTGGTGCCTATATAGGGGCACTGTCAGGTGAGAGCAATCACTTTGATTGCATCTCAGCCCTCTGACAGCTGTGGGCTCCCCGAGCGGCGCTCGCCAGGCCCGCCCACAAACCCGCCCCGACGCGCACAGGATGTGCGTCATCGGAGGGGGCGGAGGCGTAGTCGGCGGGCGTCTTCCACCAGCACGGGATATGACGCCGCTGTTGCGTGGGGACGCAGACAGCGGCGTGTCCCGGAAGTGAGGAAGACATCAGAAGATGTCAGCAGAGAAGGTCCTCACTGCCGGAAATCGCCGGACCCAAAATAGGGTCCCGGACCCCGTGCTGGGTTGGACAAAGGGCTCCCAGAGTGCACAGATCCACGCATGCATCTAAAAAAAGAAAAGGAAAAGAAGAAGAAAAAAAGAATCAAATCGAAATGCATATATATTGTATACCAAAATGGAAGACAGTATATAAACAGGTTAACCATTTTGGGATCAAAGGAGTGTTATAACGACGATACCACCAGTCATTTAATTGTTGTGGTGTTGTGTATTATAGTAAGATACCAAAGATGCTCGCTTGTAGATGAAGAAATATATGTAAAGGGCAACTAATCCAACAACCACTATAGATGTGTGTTGAGATATTCCCCAATAGCCAAGAAATACCTAGTTACAAAGCTAACCAAAGGGGAGTTGTGGGTGGTGTCAATTCCATGTTTTTTTACAAATTAGTTCAAAAAATCATTAATGGCATAGACATCAAAGACAAGGGCGGAGTGTGTAGATGGTCAGATATATGTAAGGTATATCTAGATAGCTTACTAAAGATATCGTACTGCACATGGAGATATTGAAGAAAGGAGGGTGGACTCATTTCTCAATGCCTCCAGAGGCAAAGCCCTCCAAAAACGGCCTGAACGACACCATGTCGTTAAGGCCTGGGGGTTCCGTTGCCTTAAGGGAATGGATCCATCTCAGCTCCGTTTGGAGGAGGCGTTTGTTCCAGTCGCCTCCCCTGGGGCTGGGATGGATCCGGTCCAGGGCCAAGAATTTAATTTTAGGAAATCTTCCTCCATGTACAATAGATACATGGCGGCCCAGGGGTAAATCGGGATCGCGCTTTCGCATACTTCTAATATGCTTGTACATGCGTTTCCAAAGTTCTAACTTGGTCTTGCCAACATAAAAGCATTTACATTCGCAGATTAGAAGGTATACGACTCCGATGGTCCTACAGTTTACAAAATGTTTGGCCTTGAACTTTTGACCATTGGGGAGGATAGGGTTCTGTATAGTATGCATATAGCTGCAATAGTGACATGCACCACATGAAAAAGTGCCTTTGTACTTACAAGGGTCAAAGTTGGACTGGCTTTTAAGTTCACTACGTACTAGTTTGTCCTTCAGAGCTGGTGCCCGTCTGTATGTAATTGACGGTTTGTGAGGTAAATGTGGGCTTAGAGCTGGATCTAGGGCTAGAATATGCCAATATTTTTCAATAATATTTCTTAAGTTCTGATGTTGTTGAGAATAACTCGTAATGATTCTTAGGGTATTGTCATTTTTGCGGACCCTAGGGACAAGGAGTGAATTTCTGTCACTTAGTAATGCTTTTTTATATGCAGATTTTAACAGCTTATGAGAATATCCTCTCGCCAATAGTCTATCCCTCAGGCCAATAGCTGCTGTTTTAAAAGTGTCTATGTTGGTACAGTTTCGACGCAAAGTACTGACCCATCGGAATCGAGCGAATGAGAGGTTGGGGGTGAAAACTAGTGGCGAGGAGAATGGTGTTCCCAGCAGTGGGCTTACGATAGAGCCCACTGCGGAGAACACCATCTCCATCACAAAAGACCTCAACGTCCAAGAAAGTTATCTTGGTGGCATCGGCATGCATTGTGAATTTTAAATTGAATTCATTACGATTCAATCTTTCCATACATTTGTTAAGCAGCTCTCTAGATCCATCCCAAACTACAAAGACATCATCAATATATCTCATCCATGTGCATATACAATCTGTATATAGCATGAGGTCTTCATCTGCCAAAAAAGTTTTTTCCCATTCCCCCAGGTACAACAAGTGCCCATCGCTACGCCTTGTACCTGGAGGAAATGGGAGCCCTGAAAAGAAAACACATTATGTGTTAGAATAAACTCCAACAGAGATAGCATGAACTCCCCATATGCGTCAAGGCCGGTACTGGTGGCGATCGTGTGGCGTACAGCTGCGACCCCCCTGGAGTGGGGGATCGAGCTGTACAGAGCCTCAACATCGATCGCCACCAGGAGGCACCCAGGAGGTAGGGTGAGGTCACTGATCTTTTGTAAAAAATGTATAGTGTCGCGTATGTGAGATGGAAGTTTTACGACAAAAGGTTTCAAAAATGTATCAAGGACTTTGCTTGCGCTGTCCGTGATTGATCCGCACCCGGAGATAATGGGTCTCCCTGGGGGGTCCCTAGGGTCCTTGTGGACCTTTGGGAGGGCATAGAAGGTTGGAACCACCGGAAAAGCTGGGCGAATGTACTCCCAAGTGTCCTTAGTAATGATGTTGTGCAGATAAGCTGTATCTACCAACTCATAGAAGGAGATATTGTATTTGTTAATGATATCATTTGTGATGGGTCTATACCATTCACGATTTCGTAAGATTTTTTGACACATATGGATGTACTGTATATCGTCCATTAGGACGATATTGCCCCCCTTATCCGATGGCTTGATTACAATTGATTGGTTCTTGGCGAGGGCGTTTACAGCTTGTCTCTGTTGGGGCGTAATATTAGATGCATTTGAAGATTTGATTTTTAACGTATCCACATCATTGGAGACCATTTTCAAAAAGGCGTTTATGTTGGAGTTTTGTATCGGGGGACATTTGTCAGATTTTTTCTTCACAGTAGGATGAGGGCATGGAGGTTCATTGGGTGCTTGATCAACACTCGCTAATAGCGAGGGAAGATCAACGCGATCAATGAGATCCTCGTTCTCTTCTAAGAGCGATAACAGAGTTTCAAGAGCGGTATTGTGGGGAGTATTCAGAGGTGTATCTTTGGACTCTTTATTAAATAAAACTTTAAAGTTCAACTTGCGAGCAAATAAATGCAGGTCCTTGACAAAATCAAATTTGTCAAGGCCTGCATTTGGACAAAAACTTAATCCCTTGCGAAGGGCCATGGATTCATCATCCGTTAGAATGTGACGTGATAAATTAATAATAGTACATTCTGTGGGGGGGTGAGCAGGGGGTGATTAGATGGGTTGTGGTGGAGTGGGGGGATGTGAGGATAGCTGAAGTGCTTGCTGGTGGAGAATGTCTAAAAAAGATGCGTGTTGTAAATCAATAGTGCTAGTGATAGTGGAGGGGGGTTGAATAGGCATAGGAGTAGTGGCTGTTGGGATCTGGTGATGTGGTGATGATTGGAGGTTATTCTCAACTGATTGGTTTGTGGCGGGTAGTTTAAACAAAGGGTATACATTTTTAGAAGTAGGTTTTGTATTTGTTTTTTTTTTTGAGGAAGATTGGTTACCATGTAGGTCACCTGGGAAGGGTCTTTTGGGGCGATCATTGTTAACTGTTTTTTGATTTGGATAGGGATGTTGGAGACTTGGTGGCATAGGTGGATAAATTTTTCTATTAGTATTAAGATTGAATTTACGTGTTGTCCAATCATATGCTTTCCCTAGTTTGAATGTATTTTTATCGCAATTAAACTTTTTTTGTTTCTTGCTCATGATGTTTTTGTTGAATGTATCTAGATGTTGTTTTAATTTGGATTCACGGTCCTTAAATGTCTTGTGAGCTTTGAAGTTTTGAATCTTCTCACAGAGTGAGGAGATTTCTGTATCCAATTTTTTTGATCTTAAAGTATACTCATCAATGAGGTGTTTCATTAAAGAGGCAGAGCAGTCCCGAAGTGACTGTTCCCACTTTAATTTGAAAGCTGGACTAACATCGTCCAATATAGGGAAGATTTGAACCCTGAGTCCAAAGGGATTGATACTCTCTCTGAGATAATCACCAAAAGATTTTACATGCCAAAAAAAAGAAGATTTCTTTTCTAATAATTTCGTTAATTGAAAAAAACATGAAAAAATCTCAATATCAATATATTCCTTCTGATTGTATTCATCAGTATACTGAGACATAAGAGTCTCCCAGTCGTCTCCTACAAAACCTGACATCACAGACGCCCACTGGATTGATGTCTTATGCAACAAGATAATAACACTAAAATGCTAAATACAAGAAAATGAACAAATCAATAAATCAAATTACAATGAAGCAGGGGGCAAGGGATATGGGATAAGCAATATCCTATGCCCAAAAGCTTCAAAAAGGAACAACAGTGGGAGCGAGCGGGGATGCGGTATTAACTACCAATATAACAGTATGTGGGTGTGTTCCCGCTGTGTTCCTAGATATGAGTGCCACATCCCAATATGAGAAGCATATTTGGAGAATCTCCTTGGGGTGGGACTTTTAAGGCCACTCAAAACAAAAATATACAATTGAAAAAGTAATAATGATAAATGTATATGAATTTTATTACACAAAAATATAGAAAATTAATATACAACAGTATATGATGAAAAATGGTAAAATTGGCAAAACTGATGTTTATAAAAAGATGTACATAACACTCAACCAACTATTCCATACAAGATCCGACGTTTCAAGGTAAAAACCTCTTCTTCAGGGATTTTAGTGGAAATAGTTTTTCTGTAAGTATTAGAAAGATATATCATAGCAAACAATTAACAATACATTAACAAAATATGAGTATAGATAGATTTAGAGTATAGACATATACTTCATATGACAAAAACATTTAAATGCAAATATATATACACTTACATGGTTGAAGAACGTATGGACATCAAAATTGTTTCGCCATAGAATAAAAACATGGAGTATTAACGACACCCACAAAGATTATTGTCAGCTTTGTCTATAGGGAGAAGGTTTAGTGCCTGCAGCAAGCCGGAAAATATCGATGAGCATGCGAAAATAAGAAATGTGCAGACTGGGGGACAGTGTCTCAACTGGAGTCCAAAATAGCCCGACCAGAAAGGCGGAGGCCAATCAACAGAATGCTGTGAAGGGTAAATAAATAAATCTAATAAGTAAAAGTGTCTTCAAAGAAAAAAGGTTGTTCTGTAGATATAACATGCAAGCATTGCAGTAATGCAACAGAACAAAACATAAGGACCCCGAATAGAAGTGGTTAAGCGGATCAAAAAGTGTCCTGCAAAGATTCTTTCTTAGATAGAGAGACTATATATATATAGGGATGATTTGTTCCTACGGGACATGTCCTGGTGAATATGCATATATATGTGTGTATGTATGTACACACCTAGGGCCAAGCATGATCACTGATTGCTGTGATAATGGGGCCAATGAGAAGGGGATTAAACCCTCTACTAAGTAAATATGCATGGGTATATAGCAAACGTAAAATAGATGTTGTCCCAAGGGCATGGATAAAGTATACATATATATAGTGAAAAAGTTTTTTGCAATAAAGAAAGATCTTGACCCCAATGTAGTGGTGATAGTACTAACCTTAAGAAAGAGAGCCCCTCGGCAACCTCACTCCCAGCAATGGATGTACAAAGTACTCCATGCCGGGAGTGGTGCCTATATAGGGGCACTGTCAGGTGAGAGCAATCACTTTGATTGCATCTCAGCCCTCTGACAGCTGTGGTCTCCACGAGCGGCGCTCGCCAGGCCCGCCCACAAACCAGCCCCGATGTGCACAGGATGTGCATCATCGGGGCGGGCGGAGGCGTAGTCGGCGGGCGTCTCCCACCAGCACGGGATATGACGCCGCTGTTGCGTGGGGACGCAGACAGCGGCGTGTCCCGGAAGTGAGGAAGACATCAGAAGATGTCAGCAGAGAAGGTCCTCACTGCCGGAAATCGCCGGACCCAAAATAGGGTCCCGGACCCCGTGCTGGGTTGGACAAAGGGCTCCCAGAGTGCACAGATCCACGCATGCATCTAAAAAAAGAAAAGGAAAAGAAGAAGAAAAAAAGAATCAAATCGAAATGCATATATATTGTATACCAAAATGGAAGACAGTATATAAACAGGTTAACCATTTTGGGATCAAAGGAGTGTTATAACAACGATACCACCAGTCATTTAATTGTTGTGGTGTTGTGTATTATAGTAAGATACCAAAGATGCTCGCTTGTAGATGAAGAAATATATGTAAAGGGCAACTAATCCAACAACCACTATAGATGTGTGTTGAGATATTCCCCAATAGCCAAGAAATACCTAGTTACAAAGCTAACCAAAGGGGAGTTGTGGGTGGTGTCAATTCCATGTTTTTTTACAAATTAGTTCAAAAAATCATTAATGGCATAGACATCAAAGACAAGGGCGGAGTGTGTATTTGGTCAGATATATGTAAGGTATATCTAGATAGCTTACTAAAGATATCATACTGCACATGGAGATATTGAAGAAAGGAGGGTGGACTCATTTCTCAATGCCTCCAGAGGCAAAGCCCTCCAAAAACGGCCTGAACGACACCCTGTCGTTAAGGCCTGGGGGTTCCATTGCCTTAAGGGAATGGATCCATCTCAGCTCCATTTGGAGGAGGCGTTTGTTCCAGTCGCCTCCCCTGGGGCTGGGATGGATCCGGTCCAGGGCCAAGAATTTAATTTTAGGAAATCTTCCTCCATGTACAATAGATACATGGCGGCCCAGGGGTAAATCGGGATCGCGCTTTCGCATGCTTCTAATATGCTTGTACATGCGTTTCCAAAGTTCTAACTTGGTCTTGCCAACATAAAAGCATTTACATTCGCAGATTAGAAGGTATACGACTCCGATGGTCCTACAGTTTGCAAAATGTTTGGCCTTGAACTTTTGGGCGGGCCTGGCGAGCGCCGCTCGGGGAGCCCACAGCTGTCAGAGGGCTGAGATGCAATCAAAGTGATTGCTCTCACCTGACAGTGCCCCTATATAGGCACCACTCCCGGCATGGAGTACTTTGTACATCCATTGCTGGGAGTGAGGTTGCCGAGGGGCTCTCTGTCTTAAGGTTAGTACTATCACCACTACATTGGGGTCAAGATCTTTCTTTATTGCAAAAAACTTTTTCACTATATATATGTATACTTTATCCATGCCCTTGGGACAACATCTATTTTACGTTTGCTATATACCCATGCATATTTACTTAGTAGAGGGTTTAATCCCCTTCTCATTGGCCCCATTATCACAGCAATCAGTGATCATGCTTGGCCCTAGGTGTGTACATACATACACACATATATATGCATATTCACCAGGACATGTCCCGTAGGAACAAATCATCCCTATATATATATAGTCTCTCTATCTAAGAAAGAATCTTTGCAGGACACTTTTTGATCCGCTTAACCACTTCTATTCGGGGTCCTTATGTTTTGTTCTGTTGCATTACTGCAATGCTTGCATGTTATATCTACAGAACAACCTTTTTTCTTTGAAGACACTTTTACTTATTAGATTTATTTATTTACCCTTCACAGCATTCTGTTGATTGGCCTCCGCCTTTCTGGTCGGGCTATTTTGGACTCCAGTTGAGACACTGTCCCCCAGTCTGCACATTTCTTATTTTCGCATGCTCATCGATATTTTCCGGCTTGCTGCAGGCACTAAACCTTCTCCCTATAGACAAAGCTGACAATAATCTTTGTGGGTGTCGTTAATACTCCATGTTTTTATTCTATGGCGAAACAATTTTGATGTCCATACGTTCTTCAACCATGTAAGTGTATATATATTTGTCATATGAAGTATATGTCTATACTCTAAATCTATCTATACTCATAATTTGTTAATGTATTGTTAATTGTTTGCTATGATATATCTTTCTAATACTTACAGAAAAACTATTTCCACTAAAATCCCTGAAGAAGAGGTTTTTACCTTGAAACGTCGGATCTTGTATGGAATAGTTGGTTGAGTGTTATGTACATCTTTTTATAAACATCAGTTTTGCCAATTTTACCATTTTTCATCATATACTGTTGTATATTAATTTTCTATATTTTTGTGTAATAAAATTCATATACATTTATCATTATTACTTTTTCAATTGTATATTTTTTTTTTGAGTGGCCTTAAAAGTCCCACCCCAAGGGGATTCTCCAAATATGCTTCTCATATTGGGATGTGGCACTCATATCTAGGAAAACAGCGAGAACACACCCACATATATCTATCATACTTGTAATTATTCATCATATATTTAAATATTCCATTCTCGATGGGTCCCCATCTTTCTGGGATCTTTTAGGCTATATATAGCATAAATTCATCCAATTATATCTGTCCAGCTGCACTCATTTAACCACTTAAGCCCCGGAAGATTTTACCCCCATTCCGACCAGGGGGTATTTTACGACTCGGCACTGCGTGACTTTAACTGACAATTGTGCGGTCATGCAATGTGGTACCCAAACGAAATTTACGTCCTTTTTTTCCCACAAACAGAGCTTTCTTTTGGTGGTATTTGATCACCTCTGCACTTTTTATTTTTTGCGATATTAATAAAAAAAGAGCGAAAATTTTGCAAAAAAATGACATTTTCAACTTTGTCTTTTAAAAAATATCCAATATACTCAATTTATGTATTTTTTTTTTGGTTTTGGCCAAAATATATTTAGCTACATGTCTTTGACAAAAAAAAATTCAATGAGCGTATTTTTATTGGTTTGCGCAAAATTTATAGCGTCTACAAACTATGGTGTAAATACAGAAATTTACGCAGCTTTAATTTTTGACTGCCTATCTCATTTCATGAAGTGCTAAAATGGCAGGGCAGTACAAAACCCCCCCAAACTACCACTTTTTGGAAAGTAGACATCCTAAGGAATGTTCTGAGAGGCATGTTGAGCTCATTGAATATTTCATTTTTTTGTCACAGGTGTTTGAAAAATGACTAAAAATTTTTTCTTTTTTTTTTTTACACAAAGTTGTCATTGAAATGATATATTGCTCACACATGCCATGGGTATATGTGTAATTACACCCCCAAATATATTCTGCTGCTTCTCCTGAGTACAGGGATACCACATATGTGGGACTTTTTGGGAGCCTAGCTGTGTACGGGACCACAAAAACAAATCCCCACCATCAGAATTTCAAAGGGCGTACATTTTTCATTGCATTTTCTCACTACCTCTAACGGTTTAGGAGGCCCTGAAATGTCAAGATACCACAAAACCCCCCCAAATGACCCCATTTTGGAAAGTAGACACCCCAAGCTGTTTGCTAAGAGGCATGGTGAGTCCATGGAATATTTTATATTTTACCACAAGTTTTGGGAATATTACTATTTTTTTTTTTATTTTTTTTTTTTACACAACGTTGTCACTAAAAGATAAAATTCTCACACATGACATGGGTATATGTGGAATTACACCCCAAAATACATTCTGCCACTTCTCCTGAGTATGGGGATGCCCCATGTGTGAGACTTTTTGGGAGCCTAGCTGTGTACAGGACCGCGAAAACCAATCAACACTCCCAGGTTTTCTAATGGCGTAAATTGTGCATGTCACCTCTGCACTACCTGTCACAGTTTCGGAGGCCCTAAAATTCCAAGATAGCACAACCCCCCCCCCAAATGACCCCATTTTGGAAAGTAGACACCCCAAGCTATTTGCTGAGAGGCATGGTGAGTCCATGGAATATTTTATATTCTGCCACAAGTTCCGGGAAATACATATATATATATATATATATATATTTTTTTTTTCACAAAGTTGTCAGTAAATGAAATATTGCTCACACATGCCATGGGTATATGTGAAATGACACCCCAAAATCCATTCTGCTGCTTCTCCTGAGTACAGGGATACCCCATGTGTGAGACTTTTTTGCAGTCTAGCCGAGTACAGGTCCCCGAAAACCAGTCCCCGCTTTCAGGCTTTCCAAGGGCGTAAATTGTTGATTTCACTCTTGACTACCTATCACAGTTTCGGAGGCCCTAAAATTCCAAAATAGCACAAAACCCCCCCAAATGACCCCATTTTGGAAAGTAGACACCCCAAGCTATTTGCTGAGAGGCATGGTGAGTCCATGGAATATTTTATATTTTGCCACAAGAACCGGGAAATATATATATATATATTTTTTTTTTTTCACAAAGTTGTCAGTAAATGAAATATTGCTCACACATGCCATGGGTATATGTGAAATGACACCCCAAAATACATTCTGCTGCTTCTGCTGAGTACAGGAATACCCCATGTGTGAGACTTTTTTGCAGTCTAGCCGAGTACAGGTCCCCGAAAACCAGTCCCCGCTTTCAGGCTTTCCAAGGGCGTAAATTGTTGATTTCACTCCTGACTACCTATCACAGTTTCGGAGGCCCTAAAATTCCAAGATAGCACAAAACCCCCCCAAATGACCCCATTTTGGAAAGTAGACACCCCAAGCTATTTGCTGAGAGGCATGGTGAGTCCATGGAATATTTTATATTTTGCCACAAGTTCCGGGAAATATATATATATATATATATATATATATTTTTTTTTTTACACAAAGTTGTCAGTAAATGATATATTGCTCACACATGCCATGGGTATATGTGAACTGACACCCCAAAATACATTCTGCTGCTTCTCCTGAGTATAGGGATACCCCATGTGTGAGACTTTTTTGCAGTCTAGCCGAGTACAGGACCCCGAAAACCAATCATCGCCTTCAGGCTTTCCAAGGGCGTAAATTGTTGATTTCACTCCTGACTACCTATCACAGTTTTGGAGGCCATGAAATGCCAAGACAGCACAACCCCCCCCCCCCCCCCAAATGACCCCTTTTCGGAAAGTAGACACCCTGAGCTATTTGCAGAGAGGCATGTTGAGTGTTTTGCAGATCTCACTTTTTGTCACAAAGTTTTGGAAATTGAAAAAAGAGGAAAAAAAATGCATTTTCCTGTTTTTTCTTCATTTTCCAAAAAAAATTAGAGCTGCAAAATACTCACCATGCCTCTCAGCAAATAGATTGGAGTGTCTACTTTGCAAAATGGGGTCATTTGGGGGGGGTTTGTGCAATCTTGGCTTTTTATGGACTTCAAAAGTGTGATAGGTAGTAAGGAGTGAGATCAACAATTTACGCCCTTAGAAAGCCTAAAGGTGCGCATTGGTTTTCCGGGTCCTGTACGCGGCTAGACTGGCAAAAAGTCTCACACATGGGGTATCATTGTACTCAGGAGAAGCAGCAGAATGTATTTTGGGGTGTCATTTCACATATACCCATGGCCTGTGTGAGCAATATATCATTTACTGACAACTTTGTGTAAAAAAATAAAAAAAAATAAAAAATTTTTTTTTCCTCGAAACTTGTGGCAAAATATAAACTATTCCATGGACTCACCATACTTCTCAGCCAGTAGCTTGGAGTGTCTACTTTGCAAAATGGGGTCATTTGGGGGGGTTTTGTGCCATCTTGAAATTTCAGGGCCTCTGAAACTGTGACAGGTAGTCAGGGATAAAATCAGCAATTTACGCCATTAGAAAACCTGAAGATGTGGATTGGTTTTCGGGGGCGCGTACACAGCTAGGCTCCCAAAAAGTCTCACACATGTGATATCCCTGTACTCAGGAGAAGCAAAAGAATGTATTTTGGGGTGTCATTTCACATATTCCCATGGCATGCATGAGCAATATATCATTTAGTGACAACTTTCTGTAAAAAAACAACAAAAAAAAAAAAATAATAATTTTCCCGAAACTTGTGGCAAAATATAAAATACTCCATGGACTCACTATGCCTCTCAGAAAAAAGCTTTGGGTGTCTACTTTTCAAAAAGGGGTCATTAGGGGGGTGTTTGAACAGTCCCGGCATTTTATGCTCAATCTTATCCACACATCACCCACTCTTCTAACCACTTGAAAACCAAGCCTTTTCTGTGCCTTTTTGTTTACATGAAAAATATTTTTTTTTTACTAGAAAATTACTTTGAACCCCCAAACATTATATATTTTTTTAAAGCAGAGGCCCTATAGAATAAAATGGTGGATGTTGCAAATTTTTTTGTCACACGGTATTTGCGCACAGATTTTCCAAACGCAATTTTTGCGAAAAAAATACATTTTTTTTTAATTTATTGCACAAATACACTATATAATTCCAATTTTTTTGGTAAAATTTAAAAGATGATCTTATGCCGAGTTCATAGACACCTAACATGACATGCTTTAAAAATTGCGCATGCCTGCGCAGCGACAAAAACCTATGTACATTTTTGAAAACCTTTAAAAGTCTCTACAGGTTACCACTTTAGACTTACAGAGGAGGTCTACTGCAAGAATTACTGCACTCGATCTGGCGATCGCGGCGATACCTCACATGCATGCTGCAATTGTGGTTTACATATGACACTAGACCACCGCTTGCGTGCGCCATTGCGCGCAAGCACCGGGGGTAAGGGGGGGGGCTCAATTTTATTTTATTTTTTTATTTTTTCTTTTGCTTTTTTATGTTATTTTGACACCTTTCCTTTAATTTTTTTTTTTTAAATCATTTTTATTGTTATCATAGTGAATTTAAATATCCCCTATGATAGCAATCTGTGGTGACAGGTACTCTTTTTTAAAAAAATTGGGGTCTTTTAGACTCTAGATCTCTCCTCTGACCTTAACGCATCTGACCACACCAAAATTGGTGTGATAAAATACTTTCCCAATTTCCCAATGGCCCTGTTTATTTCTGGCGAAACAGAAGTCATAAAATGCTCGTAGCCTCCGGCATCTTAGGCCATAGAGATGATTGGAGCCATTCTCATCTCCAATTAGCTCTATGGTTAGATAATTGAACCACCGGCTGCACTCTCGGGTTAACCGGTGGGACAGGAGAGCCAGAGAAAAACCATGGAAGGCTGCGGAAGGCGGCGGGGGGGGGGGGGAGGCGGAAGGCGGCGGGGGGGGGGGGAGGCCCCTCCCACTGCATGTAAAAGCAGTCTAGCGGCCAATTACCTGTTAGAATTGCTTTTACATGTAAGCCGACCGCTGGCTGTAAAAAACGATACCAAGATGATGCCTAAATCTGCAGGCATCATCCTGGTATAACCACTCAAAGTCCAGCAACGTACCAGTACATTGCTGGTCCTTGTTTGGCATATAGGTTTTTTTTTTTTTCATGCAGCCTGTGGGCTGAATGGAAAAAAAGAGAACCTATCAGAAATCAGCACAGGAATAATGCGTAGTATTACTCATCATTAACCGCCCAAACAACCACCCACTGAATTTAATGATGGGTATACACGACACTAGCCACGTATACCAAAATAGGATTTTAACTGCAGTGCTGAAATCAGAAAATCACCACAGCTGCTATCAGCAAAGGTATCCATATATGCTGAGCGCAAACCCTGTTTGTGTCAGAATATATAAAATCAATGTGTGGTAGCCGACGAGGGACCTGCAAGAGAAACAGGTCACAAAAGAATGAAAAAACAAACAAAGGACATTGAAAAAAAGTATAGTAGGAAGGAGTAGAAGGACATATAAAATGACTGACAACAACAGTTTTTGGATCTTCATCATTAACCGCCCAAACAACCACCCACTGAATTTAATGATGGGTATACACGGCGCTATCCACGTATACCAAAATAGGATTTTAACTGCAGTGCTGAAATCAGAAAATCACCACAGCTGCTATCAGCAAAGGTATCCATATATGCTGAGCGCAAACGCTGTTTGTGTCAGAATATATAAAATCAATGCGTGGTAGCCGACAAGTACCTGCAAGAGAAACAGGTCACAAAAGAATGAAAAAACAAACAAAGGACATTGAAAAAAGTATAGTAGGAAGGAGTAGAAGGACATATAAAATGACTGACAACAACAGTTTTTGGATCTTCATCATTAACCGCCCAAACAACCACCCACTGAATTTAATGATGGGTATACACGGCGCTATCCACGTATACCAAAATAGGATTTTAACTGCAGTGCTGAAATCAGAAAATCACCACAGCTGCTATCAGCAAAGGTATCCATATATGCTGAGCGCAAACACTGTTTGTGTCAGAATATATAAAATCAATGCGTGGTAGCCGACAAGTACCTGCAAGAGAAACAGGTCACAAAAGAATGAAAAAACAAACAAAGGACATTGAAAAAAGTATAGTAGGAAGGAGTAGAAGGACATATAAAATTACTGACACCACAACAGTTTTTGGATCCTTTTATTTTTCTTTCTAACTGTTCCTTTATTTCTTGATTTGGGAGGGACTGCGATCTTCTGCGATCTTCTCTTCCAGCTTGGGTCTCTCAAAATGTCGATGGACATCCAACATCCTTCGAGACCCTGTGTTTATGTGCCCTACACTGTGTCGTGCTGTACCCTACGCTAATAATCCACTAGTGTATGGTAGCGCTCGAAACATTCCCCGATGCAAAGACCAGGTTGGTCAGGACATTTGGGACAATAATAACGGGTGTCACGCCTAAATCCGCGCTTGCTACAGACACGACATCTTCTTTGGGGCCATCTTTGGGTAGGGGTACTCGGGAGGACATGTGAAAAATGCCTCTCATGCAGCCGGCTCACTGCATCTGGAAGGGGAAGTTGGGCAGGCATGCCTCCTGGGTACAGGTAGGCAAGGATGATCTCTTCCTGGAATTCCCGGAAAGATCCAGTTCGTCCTGACGCCCTGTATAGGACAAAGGCGTTCAGCATAGCCAATTGGTATAGGTAAACAGACACTTTTTTGTACCAGCGTCTGGCTTTACGGGCAACTAAATACGGCGCCAAAAGCTGGTCGTTAAGGTCCACCCCTCCCATATTAAGGTTATATTCGTGGACACAGAGGGGTTTCTCCATAACGCCAGTTGCCGTAGGAATTTGGATCGTCGTGTCTGGGTGAAGGGAGGACAGAACATAAACATCCCGTGTATCCTTCCACTTCACCACAAGTAATTTGTCCGTTTTCAAGCAGGCTCTCGCCCCCCGACTAAGACGGGAATCTACAAGCCGTTGGGGGAAGCCCCGGCGATTAGGTCGCACGGTGCCACATGCGCCAATTTGTAAATCGAGAAGGTGACTAAATAGTGGCACGCTTGTGTAAAAGTTGTCCACGTACAAATGGTACCCCTTTCCGGATAAGGGTGACACCAAGTCCCAAACGATCTTACCGCTGCTCCCTATGTAGTCTGGGCAGTTGGGGGGCTCCACACAGCTATCTTTTCCCTCATAGACCCGGAAACTAACTGTATAGCCTGTGGCCCTGTCACACAATTTATACAGTTTGACCCCGTACTTGGCACGCTTGCTGGGGAGGTACTGTTTCATAGCAAGGCGGCCAGTAAATTTAATCAGGGACTCGTCAACGCAGACAACTTGTTCGGGGGTAAACAAGGCTGCAAACCGCTGATTGAAGTGGTCTATGAGGGGCCGAATTTTGTGGAGCCGATCGTATGCAGGGTCTCCCCGAGGACGACAGAGTTCATTGTCGCTGAAATGCATAAATCGCAGAATTTGCTCGTATCTCGTCCTGGACATAGAGGCAGAGTACATGCGCATATGGTGAACTGGGCTAGTGGACCAATATAGCCGCAATTCACTCTGTTTAGTTATGCCCATGTGGAGGGAAAGGCCCAGAAAGATCTTAAATTCGGAAACCGTTATAGGTTTCCAGCCGAATTGTCTGGCAAGGTGTGAATTTGGGTTGGCGGCGATGAACTGTTGTGCATATAAATTTGATTGATCCACAATAGATCTGTAAAGATCTTCCGTGAAGAACAGCTCAAAAAAGTTCAGGGGCGTAAAACCAGCTGTCTCCACGTGGATTCCAGGTTGGGCGGTGAATGGGGGAAGTACTGGCGCTGTAGTATCAGTGGGTTGCCAATTAGGAAATGCCAGCGCATCAGGGAGGGCACTATGGGCTCTACGGGCCTGTCTTCGAATACGCGGTGGCTGCGGGCCACTACTTGTGCTAGCCACCGCACCAGCTTCAACTGCACTTAGGGGACTCGCCACGTCACCAGGTCTTACTGCAGTGCTGGTTGTACTAGGTCCAGGTTGTACTAGGCCGCTGACGCTTGCCAGGTCGCCAGAAGGATGAGCGGCACTAGTACCCACACTCTGCTCTATACGAGCACCCTGCGATTCCTGCATCACAACAACTTCAGAATGGGGTCGGGTACGCCTGGGTCTAACAGGGACCCATCTGTCGTCGGAGCTATCTGTCAGGGAGCCGCTGCCGTCATCAGGTTCATATACTGACACTAATTCGGTCATTGTAGCTTCCCCTTCGCTATCAGATGACTCGGTCAGCATATAACTGATAAGCTCTTCATCCCTGTACGAACGTTTGGTCATTTTGGTAACTAAATTTACTCGTACAGTGATGCGACTCACAGGTAATAAAAGCACCTGGTTGTCGAAGATTATTTCAAGCGCTACAAAAAAAAACTGCTAATGCTAGCAGGGATCAGGCCTGACTCTGCTAACACAGCGGTTTTGTGTCTTGTGTTTTTTTGCAAGTGACAGTAATCTATTGATTACTACACTTGCCTGGGTGAAAGGGTTAAACGCAGGTGCTGGCCGGAATCAGTACTGATCGTGCAAACACCGCGTTTTGGGAACCCTAAACTATGGGGGCGCTAGTATAGTTCTGATCAGATCAGATATTGATCTGTTCAAACACTATACTAGAAATGGAAGTGTAGGTGCGTGCGTGCGTGCGTGCGTGCGTGCGTGCGTGCGTGTGTGGCAATCAAGGGGTTACTTCTAAACTATGCGCCGGGGATCTGGGGGGGGTGGCGGGGACCCTAAACCTCCTTTGGGAAAGAAACTAGCTAGCTAGCGCAACCTCAAGTCACAATGACACCAATACAAAATACAGTAAAAACAGTATATTATGTGTGTATTAGTGCTAATGTGACAGAGGGTGTAGGGGTTAACGGGATGTGATCAGGGGGGGATCAGGGGTTTAAATCTTTATTGGAAGGGACTGGCGGGGACCCAAAACCTCCTTGGGACACAAACTTAATCGCCTGCGCTAATTCTGATCACAATGACACTGACACTAAATCTTTATTGGAAGAGACTGGCGGGTATCCTAAGGATAAAAGGAACGGGTATATAGAAAATGCTATATACTGTATACAGTGTGCGTTGTGGCAGGGGGTGTGGCAGGGGGTGTAGGGGTGATCAGGAGGGGATCAGGGGATTAAATCTTTATTGGGCGGGTGGCGGGGACCCTAAACCTCCTTGGGACACAAACTTAGTCGCCTGCGCTAATTCTGATCACAATGACACTAATACAAATATACAAAAACACAGTATATTACGTTTGTATTAGTGCTGATGTGACAGGGGGTGTAGGGGTTAACTAGCGGTGATCAGGGGGGGATCAGGTGGGATCAGGGGCTTAAATCTTTATTAGGGGGGGTGGTGGGTAATTCAAGTGGAAAAAGGGGGGTCGCAAGCGCTAGACCTGACCACAAATCACACTTATACGGGTATATAGCAAAATGCTATATACTGTATACGGTGTGTGTTATGGCAGGGGGTGTAGGGGTGATCAGGGGGGGGTCAGGGGCTTAAATCTTTATTGGGCGGGTGGCGGGGACCCTAAACCTTCTTGGGACAGAAACTTAGTCGCCTGCGCTAATTCTGATCACAATGACACTAATACAAAAATACAATAACACCGTATATTGCGTTTGTATTAGTGCTGATGTGACAGAGGGTGTAGGGGTTAACGGCGGTGATCAGGGGGGGGGGGGTCAGGGGAGATCAGTGGGTTAAATCTTTATTAGGGGGGGTGGGGGGTAATTTGAGTGGAAAAGGGGGGGTCGCAAGTGCTACACCTGTTCACAAATCACACTTATACAGGTATATAGGTATATGCTATATGCTGTATATAGTGTGTGTTGTGTCAGGTGCTGTAGGGGGGTTAATTGGGGGGGCGATCGGGGGTGAAATGTGCCTATCTAACTGTGTGTGGGTGTGCTTGGTGCAATACTCACAGTAAGATGTGCTCTCCTCTCACGCTGGATCCAAAAAGACCGTTGTGGGGGGAGGGCACATCTCCTCTAAGCCTGTGTTTACATTTCACAGGCTTAGAGGATGATCTGATTGGGCAGGACCGATCAACAGGTCCAGACCAAAAATGATTGGCCTGGACCTGATGACTGATCGGTTCTGAACCCAATCGAGTCATCGTCGGCGGCGGGGACGCGCGGGAGCGCGCACAGGGCCGGCAAATTGTGCTGACGTAGGCCTACGTCAGTTTGCCTGGCCGGGGCTGAGTGCCGACGTAGATCGTCGTGCGCCGGTCGTAAAGTGGTTAAAGTCCTAATACATAAAGGGTAATGCTGAAATTGGTTGACACATAGACCCCAACACGTTTCAACAAAAAATCTTCTTCAGGGGGTTTGAATGTCCACTTGAAGGAGGTATCTAAAACAGATATATAAAAAATAATATCTACAGCTACATCAGCAGCAACACATAAGCACAAGAGAATAACTAAATAAACAGAGTGCAAACCCCAAATAACAATACTTACAGTTGACAGATCAGGCATCTAAATGCATGTGTACATAAAGAGAGAACAGACTTTGTGTCTATAGCTCACAGAGGTACCCAAAAGAAAATCCCAAATGTCCCAGAGAACACCACATGGGATGAATAGGCCGAAGGGAAAAAGGATTCCTAAAAAAAAATTGATAATATATATATAAAAAAAAAGAAAATGTCAAAGAAAAAAAGTATATAGACCTAAAAAAAAAAAAAATAATAAAAAAATAAAATAACTAAATAATGTGTAAATACCTCCAAGTATTAGGAAAAATCCCAGCTAATGCCCTGGACATTTTCAGAGGCCCAGTATTTCGGCAAGGATGGGAAAAAAAGCCAAATTGGAAAAATTAGTCAAGAAGGCTAAGGAAAATGGAATTTTGTCTAAGAAAGAATCCCGATATCTAATACCGGAAGCACCATGTTTACCAACGATATATCAGCTTCCAAAGATCCACAAGAGGAAAACAGATCCCCCCGGTAGGCCCATCATAAGTGGGATCGGATCTATTTTCTTCAGAATTGGTGAATATGTGGAATATTTTCTACAGCCTTTGGTATCTACTTATCCGTCCCACTTAAGAGACAATAAACATCTCATTAATATATTGGAGGATCTCCAAGTACAGGATGACACGTTTATGGTGACCATAGAGGTGGAATCCTTGTACACAAGTTTAAGGCAACAAGATGTACTCTCCACTACTACCTCTGCCCTGAATACAAAAACCAACATCCAAAGTGCCCAATAGAAATTCATTTGTGGGGCATTAGACCTAGCAATGAGTAACAGCTACTTTTGGCAACAAGGTTCATGTTATAACCAAATTAAAGGGGTAGCTATGGGCGCAAAGTATGCGCCCCGCGTGGCAAGCATTCTATTGGGAGAGTGGAAAAAGGAGGCCATCTTTTCTAGGCCAGAATCCTCCCTTAGGCTATACAAGAGGTATATTGATGTCCTCTTGGTCCTCTGGAGTGGGTCAGAAGACTCATTGAAAGATTTTATTAGGAGGTTGAATCAGAATATATATGGTTTAACATTTACAGCCACCAGGAGTAAACAACAAGTACATTTTTTAGACTTAACTCTGGAGAAACATAATGATATGATCATCACAAAAACTTTTTTCAAGGAAACAGACAAAAATAGCTATATACCCATTAATAGCTGTCATCACCCCCGTTGGTTGGGAGGGATCCCAAAAGGGCAATTTATGCATATCCGCCGAAATTGCAAGAACAGATTATGAGGCACAGTCCAACCTATTAATTGACAGATTCGTTGAAAAAGGTTATAACTAGTGTTGAGCGTACACGGACTGTATTATTCGTGTTCGTATCGAATAATTGGATTTTTGTTACCCGAACACGGACCCGAAAACTTTACTGTATGTTTGGGTAAAAATCCGTGTTCGCTCATTTTATTTCCGGGTTTGTATGTATTGGCGCGCTTTTAATGGCGGGCTTTCAACAGCCAATCAACAAGCGTTTAACTGGTGTGCCTTAAGCCATCCCAGCCATGCCTACAAATGTATTAGTAGCTGTGATTGGCCATCTGAAGCATGTGACCAAGTCTTTATAAGTTCGAGACCGAGCGCCGCTGCGTCATTATGCTGTAGTACAGGGACAGAGCACACATCATACGTGCTGGCTGCTGATTAGGGACAGACAGGCAAAAAATCATATTGTGTCCGAAAAGAATTGGGGGACAGGTCGGAGTGCTGCAGGCAGGGCGAGATATAGGCATTTTAGGGCGAGGCTGGAGATATTTAGGGTCAGTGTTCTACAATAGATTTTGCTGTGTGGGGGGGGGGGGGGTTTCAGTGCCGGCAGTGACCGATCTTATCAATTGTTTTTGGGAGAGGCTGGAGATATTTTGGGTCAGTGTTCTACAATCGATTTTGCAGTGTGGGGGGGGGTTTGCAGTGCCGGCAGTGACCGATCTTATCAATCCTTTTAGGGAGAGTCTGGAGATAGGCAGGTGTCAGTGGTCCACATCGATTTTGCTGTGTGTGGGGTGGTGTGAACACAATCTTTTTGCCCACTGAGGAGGAGGGATTAAAAAGTATTTTTTATCAGTCAGTTGTGTGCAGCGTTTTTCCTTCAGTGCTGCTGTGCTGACTGTGATAATACACTGCTGTGTTCACACATGTGCTATTATTCAGTGATTTCAAAAGTTATACACTTTTTTCTATTCCACTATTCAATATACACCCTTGGGTTAAAAAAATTAAATTGTGGCATAGTCTGTACTAATCTAGTTAAAAATTACAAACTTAAAAGGGGAATTTTCTTTTTTTTTTCCCTCGCCTGCAGCAGAGCTGACTGATATAAGACACTGCTGTTCACATGTGCTATTGATAAATCACCAATTTTATATCATATTTTCTATTCCGCTATTCAATCTACACGTTTGGGTAAAAACAATTAAATTGCGGGATAGTCTGTATCGGTACGTGTGAGATACACCTTTCCAATTTTTGGGGCGCATCTCATACTGCCGAGGATTTGAGGGTGCTTCAGTGTGCCTCCTGCCTGTTCCGAACTCCTCCTACTCCTCATCCTGCCTTTGGGGGTACAAAAAATAGTAATTTGGGCCTAGTCTGGGTCTCTACGTGTGAGATACATACACCTTTTGATATCATATTTTCTATTCCGCTATTCAATCTACACCTTTGGGTAAAAACAATTAAATTGCGGGATAGTCTGTATCAGTACGTGTGAAATACACCTTTCTAATTTTTGGGGCGCATCTCATATTGCCGAGGATTTGAGGGTGCTTCAGTGTGCCTCCTGCCTGTTCCGAACTCCTCCAACTCCTCATCCTGCCTTTGGGGGTACAAAAAATAGTAATTTGGGCCTAGTCTGGGTCTCTACGTGTGAGATACATACACCTTTTGATATCATATTTTCTATTCCGCTATTCAATCTACACCTTTGGGTAAAAACAATTAAATTGTGGGATAGTCTGTGTCGGTACGTGTGAGATATACCTTTCCAATTTTTGGGGTGCATCTCATACTGCAGAGGATTTGAGGGTGCTTCAGTGTGCCTCCTGACTGTTTGTAACGCTCCTGCGTTTTTATTATAGGCTGGATTTGCAGCTGCAAAATCTCCACTCAGTAGTCATGTAGAGATGTGTTGAATACCAGATCCAACTCTCCAGGACTCATCACCGTGGGCCTGTCAGCTTCAACATACAGATATATACACACTCAATGAGATGTTCCTGGAGTGATAGGATGTATATGATAGTATGAAGGTGATGTGCTGAAGGGACAGGTGTGAACAGTGACAAGGATGGTAATCACTTGATAGGTTTTGTATAGGAGAGTTCAAGATGGTATTTAGGAATGCAGATAGGTTAGTATCGAGTATACTAACAGGTGGTGAGGACAGCAGATGACAAATACAGGATAGACTAACCCAGTGCAAGGATAGAGTAGACAGGAGAGCTAGCAATCTATGCAGCAGTGCAGATGATAGATGGTAGTAGGCTGAAGAGCTAGCAATCTATGTAACAGTGCAGATGATAGGATAGTATAGATAGGTAGTAACAGTCCTTAATGTGCATAGGTAGATAGTGCAATAAGGTTATGGAGGGTTCCCCTGCGGGGTACTTATCCCTTGTAATGTTAGTAGTTTAGAGAGGTCCAGTAGATAAGGAATGATCCGGTAGCGAGATACAGGGATCAGTAGCGAGGTTCCGGTCTGCTCCAGGTAGAGGGAATGGCTGGAGGTTCCGAACGAGAGACAGGCTTGAAAGCATGTGGATAAAAAGGCAGGTTGAATGAACAATGTGAGTGAGACCGCCGGCGGTTGAAATAGCCGCTCTGCGGCGCTCAGCAGTGACATCATCGTTCTTAAAGGTATATGCGTACCAGCTGAAGAGAAAGGTGGGACGCATTACAGAGGAAAGTGGTGATTAAGGGTACCGGAGGTACCGGAATCTTACAGTACCCCCCCCTTAAGGCCGGCTCCGGAAGGCCTATAGGACAGGTTTCTCTGGGTGTTTCGAGTGAAAGTTCCGTATAAGTCTAGGCGCATGAATATCAGAGGTATCTAGCCAGGTGTCGTCTTGGGGTCCATAGTTCTTCCATCTTATGAGATACTGGAGTCTTCCTCTATGGATGCGAGAATCCAAAATTTCCTTGATCTCATACTCTTCTCCGCCTTCAACTTGTATTGGAGGTGGAGGCAAGATGGTAGGCCTTATTCCTTGGTTAGGAACATGGGGCTTCAGTAGCGACACATGGAAGATGGGATGGATCTTGAGATCTGCTGGTAGGGTGAGCTGTACTGCAGCTTTTCCGATAAGTTGTTTAATTGGGAAGGGTCCCAAAAATAAAGGTCCAAGCTTCTTGCTAGGGATTTTTAATCTTAAGTTCTTTGTCGATAGCCAAACAAGGTCCCCAATAGCATACTGAGGAGAAGGTCTTCTATGAAGGTCGTAGTACTTTTTTTGTTGACTGTGAGCGTGTGATATAGTGGTATTGAGTAAGCCCAAAGAGTCTTTTATTTGGGTAAGGTAATCCGAGGCTACTGGGTTACTCGATGGCAGGATGCGTGGTGGAAGAAGAGTGGGATGAAACCCATAGTTCAAGTAGAACGGACTTTGCTTCGTGGTACTGTGGGTTGCGTTGTTGTAAGCAAATTCTGCTAGAGGAAGGAGATCCACCCAATCATCCTGCAAGTATGATGTGTAGCAACGTAGATATTGCTCAATGCACTGGTTGACTCTTTCAGTCTGTCCGTTGGTCTGAGGATGGTAGGGAGAAGTGAGCTTTCGCTCAATGCGTAAAATTTGACAAAGTGCTTGCCAAAATTTAGAGATGAATTGTGAACCACGGTCGGACAAAAGAGTTTTTGGAATTCCATGCAACTTAAACACATGTTTCATCAGTAGTTCTGCTGTTTGTTTAGATGAAGGTAGTCTACGGATAGCAATGAAATGTGCCATCTTTGTCAAGTGGTCCACTGACACTAGGATGGTATTAAATCCTTTAGAGGGTGGTAGTTCTACTATGAAATCTAAGGATACAACTTCCCATGGAACCTGGGGTATTGGTAGACTACAAAGTAGTCCAGATGGTTTTGTAGTGTCAATTTTGGACCTTGCACAGATGTCACATGAAGAAACAAATTTTTGTACAGACGTCTTCATATCAGGCCACCAAAACTGCCTGGTGAGCAAATTAAAGGTTTTCGTTATACCCATATGTCCTGCCATGGGCACATCATGCGATAACTCCAAAATCTTGGTGCGCATAGTAGGGGGTATGTAGAGTTTGTCATTGTAATAGAGGAAGCCTTCTGCATCAGTACTTAGTTGTGGTGGAGGTGAATCCATTCTTATACTGTGCAAAATCTCTTCCTTCAAGGAACGGACAACACCAATAATGCGTTCATAGGGTATTATGGGAATGGAAGGGATTTCGGCGCAGTTATCTTCGGTTAATCGTGATAGCGCATCCGCTTTTTTATTTTTGTCTGCAGGCGTGTAGGTCACTAGGAAATTAAATCTTAAAAAGAATAATGACCATCGTACCTGCCGGTGGGAGAGAGTCTTGTTAGTCTGGAGGTATTGAAGGTTTTTATGATCTGTATATATGAGTATTGGTAACTGGGTACCTTCGAGCAGATGTCGCCAATTCTCCAGTGCCAGTTTTATGGCAAGCAACTCCTTTTCACCCACTGGGTAATTCACCTCTGGGCTGCTTAGTGATTTTGAAAAGAAAGCAACTGGGTGGAGTGATGAAGTGTTTGTTGGTCGTTGGGAGAGAACTGCTCCTACTGCCATATTTGACGCATCTACCTCTAGAATATATTGGAGGGATGGGTCTGGATGGCGTAGTATGGGAGCAGAAGTAAAGCTTGATTTTAACAAGCAGAAATCTTGATTTGCTTCTTCTGACCATTTGAATGTTTTTTTTATACTTGTCAGTTGTGTGAGAGGTCTCACAATAGCGGAAAAGTTCTTGATGAACTTCCTATAGAAGTTCGAGAATCCAAGGAATCGCTATAGGGCCTTACGAGTTGTTGGTATAGGCCAGTCTAGAATACAGGATATCTTACTCATATCCATCTTAATTCCAGTTTTGGATATGAAGTATCCTAGAAATAATATTTCTTCTTTATGAAATAGACATTTTTTTAATTTCACATATAGTCTGTGTGAGAGCAGTCTGGACAACACAAGTCTTACATGTTTTATGTGTTCAGGCATAGATCGAGAATAAATAAGTATATCGTCTAGGTATACTACAACACAGACATCAAGTAAGTCTCTAAAGATGTCGTTTATGAATCTTCGGAAAGCTGCGGGAGCATTACTTAGCCCGAATGGCATCACAAGGTATTAGAATAGTCCGTATCTGGTTCTGAATGCTGTTTTCCACTCATCCCCGTCACGGATTCGGATTAGGTTGTATGCCCCTTTCAGGTCTAATTTGGTGAAATAAGTAGCCCCACGCACCTGTTCAATAAGTTCAGGGATGAGCGGCAAAGGATAGCGATCCTTTATCGTAATCGTGTTTAATTGCCTATAATCGATAATAGGCCTGAGACTGGCATCCTTATTGCGGACAAAGAAAAGTCCTGCAGCAGTGGAAGAAGTAGAGGGTCTAATGAACCCTTTTGTCAAATTCTCATCCAGGTATTCCTTGAGATGAGAAAGTTCATCCTGTGAAAGGGGATAAACATGACCGAAAGGCAATTTGCTGTTAGGGAGTAGATCGATAGTGCAATCGTAATCCCTATGGGGAGGCAACACTTGAGCATTTTTCTCAAGGAACACTTCGGACAGATCCTGATAGCATAGTGGTGCAATTTCCTCTGACACCACAGACAGAATCTTCCCATAAGATGGGAGGTTACACGTATTCTCACAATAGTGAGAAGGGAAAACCAAAGTCCGTTTTTTCCAATCTATGATTGGTTGGTGTGTGTGTAACCAGGGAAGTCCCAAAATAATAGGAAAATGGGGTGAGGATAGTATGTCAAAGGTGATGGTCTCCACATGTGATTCGTTGGTAGTGGCAAGGAGTGCCTGAGTCTGGTTGGTGATTGGACCAGAAGACAGTGGAATACAATTAATGAAACTAACAGAAACAGGCTTAGATTTTGAAATAATAGGTATTTTATTTAAGGTAACAAAGCGTGTATCAATATAGTTTCCACAAGATCCAGTGTCGACCATAGCCTTGGTGGTGATCCTAGTTTGGTCCCACTGTAATATTAAATGAACAAAAAGATAGGGGTTAGAAAAGGAAGTCGTTAATCCTCCCAGCAAGACATGTGAACACTCACCCTCTTTTTTGCGGACAAGGAGACAGGTGTTTATCAAATGATCCGAGGATGCGCAGTACATGCAGAGATTTCTGGATGTTATTCTAGCTCGTTCAGTAGTCGTTAAAGGTGGGCGTATGGTTCCTACATCCATGGGAGTAGGGTCAACAGCCGAAATCTGAGAAGGACTAGACAATGGCATTCCCATCTTTTCAGCCCTTCTTTCTCGCAGTCGTCTGTCGATGTTGATACTAAGTTGTATCAAGGCCTCCAAGGTGCCAGGTAAATCCGCTCGGGCGAGCTCGTCTTTAACAGCTTCCGATAACCCGAGTCTGAATTGAGTTCGCAAAGATGTGTCATTCCACCCTGAATCAAGGGTCCATCTTTTGAACTCAGATACAAAGTCTTCTACAGGTCTCCTTCCTTGTTATAAGGCCCTCAACTGAATATCAGCAGTACTCTGCCTATTGGGGTCATCGTATAAACTAGCGAGTTCCGCTAGGAATAAGGAATAGGTGTTGAGAATCTGATCATTATTCTGAAAGAGAGAGTCTGCCCAGGCCCGTGGATCACCCGTCAAGTATGAAATAACGGTACAGACTTTTATTTGATCAGTGGGGTATGTACGAGGTTTTAACAAAAAAAAGCAATTGACATGCGTTTTTAAATTCACAAAATTTTTTCTGATCACCTATAAACACTAGAGGAGGGTTTATTTTAGGTTCAGGAGGCTGAACAGCAGTAAGCCGTGAGAGCTGGGTTACCTGCTGTGTCAGAGTCTGATTCTTTTCTTGTACGTCAGTCAGAGCAAGTATTAACGCTTTTACTTGTTGTGTTAATTGTGTCACTTGAGTGGGTAATTCTGCTGAATCCATTTTTATGGTTCGTTCAATCTGTAACGCTCCTGCGTTTTTATTATAGGCTGGATTTGCAGCTGCAAAATCTCCACTCAGTAGTCATGTAGAGATGTGTTGAATACCAGATCCAACTCTCCAGGACTCATCACCGTGGGCCTGTCAGCTTCAACATACAGATATATACACCCTCAATGAGATGTTCCTGGAGTGATAGGATGTATATGATAGTATGAAGGTGATGTGCTGAAGGGACAGGTGTGAACAGTGACAAGGATGGTAATCACTTGATAGGTTTTGTATAGAAGAGTTCAAGATGGTATTTAGGAATGCAGATAGGTTAGTATCGAGTATGCTAACAGGTGGTGAGGACAGCAGATGACAAATACAGGATAGACTAACCCAGTGCAAGGATAGATAGTAGTAGACAGGAGAGCTAGCAATCTATGCAGCAGTGCAGATGATAGATGGTAGTAGGCTGAAGAGCTAGCAATCTATGTAACAGTGCAGATGATAGGATAGTATAGATAGGTAGTAACAGTCCTTAATGTGCATAGGTAGATAGTGCAATAAGGTTATGGAGGGTTCCCCTGCGGGGTACTTATCCCTTGTAATGTTAGTAGTTTAGAGAGGTCCAGTAGATAAGGAATGATCCGGTAGCGAGATACAGGGATCAGTAGCGAGGTTCCGGTCTGCTCCAGGTAGAGGGAATGGCTGGAGGTTCCAAACGAGAGACAGGCTTGAAAGCATGTGGATAACAAGGCAGGTTGAACGAACAATGTGAGTGAGACCGCCGGCGGTTGAAATAGCCGCTCTGCGGCGCTCAGCAGTGACATCATCGTTCTTAAAGGTATATGCGTACCACCTGAAGAGAAAGGTGGGACGCATTACAGAGGAAAGTGGTGATTAAGGGTACTGGAGGTACCGGAATCTTACACTGTTCCGAACTCCTCCTACTCCTCATCGTGCCTTTGGGGGTAAAAAAAATAGTAATCGGGGCCTAGTCTGGGTCTCTACGTGTGAGACACATACACCTTTTGATATCATATTTTCTATTCCGCTATTCAATCTACACCTTTGGGTAAAAACAATTAAATTGCGGGATAGTCTGTGTCGGTACGTGTGAGATACACCTTTCCAATTTTTGGGGTGCATCTCATACTGCCGAGGATTGCAGGGTGCTTCAGTGTGCCTCCTGCCCGTTCCGAACTCCTCCTACTCCTCATCCTGCCTTTGGGGGTACAAAAGATAGTAATCGGGGCCTAGTCTGGTTCTGTACGTGTGAGATACATACACCTTTTTTTGATAATATTTTCTATTCCGCTATTTAATCTACACCTTTGGGTAAAAACAATTAAATTGCGGGATAGTCTGTGTCGGTACGTGTGAGATACACCTTTCCAATTTCTGGGGCGCATCTCATACTGCCGAGGATTTGAGGGTGCTTCAGTGTTCCTCCTGCCTGTACCGAACTCCTCCTACTCCTCATCCTGCCTTTGGGGGTACAAAAAATAGTAATTTGGGCCTAGTCTGTATCTCTACGTGTGAGATACATACACCTTTTGATATCATATTTTCTATTCCGCTATTCAATCTACACCTTTGGGTAAAAACAATAAAATTGCGGGATAGTCTGTGTCGGTACGTGTGAGATACACCTTTCCAATTTTTGGGGCGCATCTCATACTGCCGAGGATTTGAGGGTGCTTCAGTGTGCCTCCTGCCTGTTCCGAACTCCTCCTACTTCTCAACCTGCCTTTGGGGGTACAAAAAATAGTAATTTGGGCCTAGTCTGGGTCTCTACGTGTGAGATACATACACCTTTTGATATCATATTTTCTATTCCGCTATTCAATCTACACCTTTGGGTAAAAACAATAAAATTGCGGGATTGTCTGTGTCGGTACGTGTGAGATACACCTTTCCAATTTCTGGGGCGCATCTCATACTGCCGAGGATTTGAGGGTGCTTCAGTGTGCCTCCTGCCTGTTCCGAACTCCTCCTACTACTCAACCTGCCTTTGGGGGTACAAAAAATAGTAATTTGGGCCTAGTCTGGGTCTCTACGTGTGAGATACATACACCTTTTGATATCATATTTTCTATTCCGCTATTCAATCTACACCTTTGGGTAAAAACAATTAAATTGCGGGATAGTCTGTATCGGTACGTGTGAGATACACCTTTCCAATTTTAGGGGCGCATCTCATACTGCCGAGGATTTGAGGGTGCTTCAGTGTGCCTCCTGCCTGTACCGAACTCCTCCTACTCCTCATCCTGCCTTTGGGGGTACAAAAAATAGTAATTTGGGCCTAGTCTGGGTCTCTACGTGTGAGATACATACACCTTTTGATATCATATTTTCTATTCCGCTATTCAATCTACACCTTTGGGTAAAAACAATTAAATTGCGGGATAGTCTGTGTCGGTACGTGTGAGATACACCTTTCCAATTTCTGGGGCGCATCTCATACTGCCGAGGATTTGAGGGTGCTTCAGTGTTCCTCCTGCCTGTTCCGAACTCCTCCTACTCCTCAACCTGCCTTTGGGGGTACAAAAAAATAGTAATTTGGGCCTAGTCTGGGTCTCTACGTGTGAGATACATACACCTTTTGATATCATATTTTCTATTCCGCTATTCAATCTACACCTTTGGGTAAAAACAATAAAATTGCGGGATAGTCTGTGTCGGTACGTGTGAGATACACCTTTCCAATTTCTGGGGCGCATCTCATACTGCCGAGGATTTGAGGGTGCTTCAGTGTGCCTCCTGCCTGTTCCGAACTCCTCCTACTACTCAACCTGCCTTTGGGGGTACAAAAAATAGTAATTTGGGCCTAGTCTGGGTCTCTACGTGTGAGATACATACACCTTTTGATATCATATTTTCTATTCCGCTATTCAATCTACACCTTTGGGTAAAAACAATTAAATTGCGGGATAGTCTGTATCGGTACGTGTGAGATACACCTTTCCAATTTTTGGGGCGCATCTCATACTGCCGAGGATTTGAGGGTGCTTCAGTGTGCCTCCTGCCTGTACCGAACTCCTCCTACTCCTCATCCTGCCTTTGGGGGTACAAAAAATAGTAATTTGGGCCTAGTCTGGGTCTCTACGTGTGAGATACATACACCTTTTGATATCATATTTTCTATTCCGCTATTCAATCTACACCTTTGGGTAAAAACAATTAAATTGCGGGATAGTCTGTGTCGGTACGTGTGAGATACACCTTTCCAATTTTTGGGGCGCATCTCATACTGCCGAGGATTTGAGGGTGCTTCAGTGTGCCTCCTGCCTGTTCCGAACTCCTCCTACTCCTAAACCTGCCTTTGGGGGTACAAAAAATAGTAATTTGGGCCTAGTCTGGGTCTCTACGTGTGAGATACATACACCTTTTGATATCATATTTTCTATTCCGCTATTCAATCTACACCTTTGGGTAAAAACAATTAAAATGCGGGATAGTCTGTGTCGGTACGTGTGAGATACACCTTTCCAAATTTTGGGGCGCATCTCATACTGCCGAGGATTTGAGGGTGCTTCAGTGTTCCTCCTGCCCGTTCCGAACTCCTCCTACTCCTCATCCTGCCTTTGGGGGTACAAAAAATAGTAATCGGGGCCTAGTCTGGTTCTGTACGTGTGAGATACATACACCTTTTTTTTATAATATTTTCTATTCCGCTATTTAATCTACACCCTTGGGTAAAAACAATTAAATTGCGGGATAGTCTGTGTCGGTACGTGTGAGATACACCTTTCCAATTTTTGGGGCGCATCACATACTGCCGAGGATTTGAGGGTGCTTCAGCGTGCCTCCTGCCTGTTCCGAACTCCTCCTACTCCTCATCCTGCCTTTGGGGGTACAAAAAATAGTAATTTGGGCCTAGTCTGTGTCTCTACGTGTGAGATACATACACCTTTTGATATCATATTTTCTATTCCGCTATTCAATCTACACCTTTGGGTAAAAACAATAAAATTGCCGGATTGTCTGTGTCGGTACGTGTGAGATACACCTTTCCAATTTCTGGGGCGCATCTCATACTGCCGAGGATTTGAGGGTGCTTCAGTGTGCCTCCTGCCTGTTCCGAACTCCTCCTACTACTAAACCTGCCTTTGGGGGTACAAAAAATAGTAATTTGGGCCTAGTCTGGGTCTCTACGTGTGAGATACATACACCTTTTGATATCATATTTTCTATTCCGCTATTCAATCTACACCTTTGGGTAAAAACAATTAAATTGCGGGATAGTCTGTATCGATACGTGTGAGATACACCTTTCCAATTTTAGGGGCGCATCTCATACTGCCGAGGATTTGAGGGTGCTTCAGTGTGCCTCCTGCCTGTACCGAACTCCTCCTACTCCTCATCCTGCCTTTGGGGGTACAAAAAATAGTAATTTGGGAATAGTCTGGGTCTCTACGTGTGAGATACATACACCTTTTGATATCATATTTTCTATTCCGCTATTCAATCTACACCTTTAAATTGCGGGATAGTCTGTGTCGGTACGTGTGAGATACACCTTTCCAATTTTTGGGGCGCATCTCATACTGCCGAGGATTTGAGGGTGCTTCAGTGTGCCTCCTGCCTGTTCCGAACTCCTCCTACTCCTAAACCTGCCTTTGGGGGTACAAAAAATAGTAATTTGGGCCTAGTCTGGGTCTCTACGTGTGAGATACATACACCTTTTGATATCATATTTTCTATTCCGCTATTCAATCTACATCTTTGGGTAAAAACAATTAAATTGCGGGATAGTCTGTGTCGGTACGTGTGAGATACACCTTTCCAATTTTTGGGGCGCATCTCATACTGCCGAGGATTTGAGGGTGCTTCAGTGTGCCTCCTGCCTGTTCCGAACTCCTCCTACTCCTCATCCTGCCTTTGGGGGTACAAAAAATAGTAATCGCGGCCTAGTCTGGTTTTGTACGTGTGAGATACATACACCTTTTGATATCATATTTTCTATTCCGCTATTCAATCTACACCTTTGGTGTAAAAACAATTAAATTGCGGGATAGTCTGTGTCGGTACGTGTGAGATACACCATCTGTATCAGTGTGCCTCCTGCCTGTTCCGAACTCCTCCTACTCCTCATCCTGCCTTTGGATGTAAAAAAAATAGTAATCGGGGCCTAGTCTGGTTCTGTACGTGTGAGATACATACACCTTTTTTTTTATAATATCTTCTATTCCGCTATTTAATCTACACCTTTGGGTAAAAACAATTAAATTGCGGGATAGTCTGTGTCGGTACGTGTGAGATAAACCTTTCCAATTTTTGGGGCGCATCTCATACTGCCGAGGATTTGAGGGTGCTTCAGTGTGCCTCCTGCCTGTTCCGAACTCCTCCTACTCCTCATCCTGCCTTTGGGGGTACAAAAAATAGTAATCGCGACCTAGTCTGGATCTGTACGTGTGAGATACATACACCTTTTGATATCATATTTTCTATTCCGCTATTCAATCTACACCTTTGGAGTAAAAACAATTAAATTGCGGGATAGTCTGTGTCGGTACGTGTGAGATACACCTTTCCAATTTTTGGGGCGCATCTCATACTGCCGAGGATTTGAGGGTGCTTCAGTGTGCCTCCTGCCTGTTCCGAACTCCTCCTACTCCTCATCCTGCCTTTGGGGGTACAAAAAATAGTAATTTGGGCCTAGTCTGGGTCTCTACGTGTGAGATACATACACCTTTTGATATCATATTTTCTATTCCGCTATTCAATCTACACCTTTGGGTAAAAACAATTAAATTGCGGGATAGTCTGTATCGGTACGTGTGAGATACACCTTTCCAATTTTTGGGGCGCATCTCATACTGCCGAGGATTTGAGGGTGCTTCAGTGTGCCTCCTGCCTGTTCCGAACTCCTCCTACTCCTCATCCTGCCTTTGGGGGTACAAAAAATAGTAATCGGGGCCTAGTCTGGTTCTGTACGTGTGAGATACATACACCTTTTTTTTTATAATATTTTCTATTCCGCTATTCAATCTACACCTTTGGGTAAAAACAATTAAAAAGCGGGATAGTCTGTGTCGGAACGTGTGAGATACACCTTTCCAATTTTTGGGGCGCATCTCATACTGCCGAGGATTTGAGGGTGCTTCAGCGTGCCTCCTGCCTGTTCCGAACTCCTCCTACTCCTCATCCTGCCTTTGGGGGTACAAAAAATAGTAATTTGGGCCTAGTCTGTGTCTCTACGTGTGGGATACATACACCTTTTGATATCATATTTTCTATTCCGCTATTCAATCTACACCTTTGGGTAAAAACAATTAAATTGCGGGATAGTCTGTGTCGGTACGTGTGAGATACACCTTTCCAATTTTTGGGGCGCATCTCATACTGCCGAGGATTTGAGGGTGCTTCAGTGTGCCTCCTGCCTGTTCCGAACTCCTCCTACTCCTCATCCTGCCTTTGGATGTAAAAAAAATAGTAATCGGGGCCTAGTCTGGTTCTGTACGTGTGAGATACATACACCTTTTTTTTTATAATATCTTCTATTCCGCTATTTAATCTACACCTTTGGGTAAAAACAATTAAATTGTGGGATAGTCTGTGTCGGTACGTGTGAGATACACCTTTCCAATTTTTGGGGCGCATCTCATACTGCCGAGGATTTGAGGGTGCTTCAGTGTGCCTCCTGCCTGTACCGAACTCCTCCTACTCCTCATCCTGCCTTTGGGGGTGCAAAAAATAGTAATTTGGGCCTAGTCTGTGTCTCTACGTGTGAGATACATACACCTTTTGATATCATATTTTCTATTCTGCTATTCAATCTACACCTTTGGGTAAAAACAATTAAATTGCGGGATAGTCTGTGTCGGTACGTGTGAGATACACCTTTTCAATTTTTGGGGCGCTTCTCATACTGCCGAGGATTTGAGGGTGCTTCAGTGTGCCTCCTGCCTGTTCCGAACTCCTCCTACTCCTCATCCTGCCTTTGGGGGTACAAAAAATAGTAATCGGGGCCTAGTCTGGTTCTGTACGTGTGAGATACATACACCTTTTTTTTGATAATATTTTCTATTCCGCTATTTAATCTACACCTTTGGGTAAAAACAATTAAATTGCGGGATAGTCTGTGTCGGTACGTGTGAGATACACCTTTCCAATTTTTGGGGCGCATCTCATACTGCCGAGGATTTGAGGGTGCTTCAGTGTGCCTCCTGCCTGTTCCGAACTCCTCCTACTCCTCATCCTGCCTTTGGTGGTACAAAAAATAGTAATTTGGGCCTAGTCTGGGTCTCTACGTGTGAGATACATACACCTTTTGATATCATATTTTCTATTCCGCTGTTCAATCTACACCTTTGGGTAAAAACAATTAAATTGCGGGATAGTCTGTATCGGTACGTGTGAGATACACCTTTCCAATTTTTGGGGCGCATCTCATACTGCCGAGGATTTGAGGGTGCTTCAGTGTGCCTCCTGCCTGTACCGAACTCCTCCTACTCCTCATCCTGCCTTTGGGGGTACAAAAAATAGTAATTTGGGCCTAGTCTGTGTCTCTACGTGTGAGATACATACACCTTTTGATATCATATTTTCTATTCCGCTGTTCAATCTACACCTTTGGGTAAAAACAATTAAATTGCGGGATAGTCTGTATTGGTACGTGTGAGATACACCTTTCCAATTTTTGGGGCGCTTCTCATACTGCCGAGGATTTGAGGGTGCTTCAGTGTGCCTCCTGCCTTTTCCGAACTCCTCCTACTCCTCATCCTGCCTTTGGGGGTACAAAAAATAGTAATAGGGGTTCTAGTCTGGTTCTGTACGTGTGAAATACATACACCTTTTTTTTGATAATATTTTCTATTCCGCTATTTAATCTACACCTTTGGGTAAAAACAATTAAATTGCGGGATAGTCTGTGTCGGTATGTGTGAGATACACCTTTCCAATTTTTGGGGCGCATTTCATACTGCCGAGGATTTGAGGGTGCTTCAGTGTGCCTCCTGCCTGTTCCGAACTCCTCCTACTCCTCATCCTGCCTTTGGGGGTACAAAAAATAGTAATCGGGGCCTAGTCTGGTTCTGTACGTGTGAGATACATACACCTTTTTTTTGATAATATTTTCTATTCCGCTATTTAATCTACACCTTTGGGTAAAAACAATTAAATTGCGGGATAGTCTGTGTCGGTACGTGTGAGATACACCTTTCCAATTTTTGGGGCGCATCTCATACTGCCGAGGATTTGAGGGTGCTTCAGTGTGCCTCCTGCCTGTTCCGAACTCCTCCTACTCCTCATCCTGCCTTTGGGGGTACAAAAAATAGTAATCGCGGCCTAGTCTGGTTCTGTACGTGTGAGATACATACACCTTTTGATATCATATTTTCTATTCCGCTATTCAATCTACACCTTTGGAGTAAAAACAATTAAATTGCGGGATAGTCTGTGTCGGTACGTGTGAGATACACCTTTCCAATTTTTGGGGCGCATCTCATACTGCCGAGGATTTGAGGGTGCTTCAGTGTGCCTCCTGCCTGTTCCGAACTCCTCCTACTCCTCATACTGCCTTTGGTGGTACAAAAAATAGTAATTTGGGCCTAGTCTGGGTCTCTACGTGTGAGATACATACACCTTTTGATATCATATTTTCTATTCCGCTGTTCAATCTACACCTTTGGGTAAAAACAATTAAATTGCAGGATAGTCTGTATCGGTACGTGTGAGATACACCTTTCCAATTTTTGGGGCGCATCTCATACTGCCGAGGATTTGAGGGTGCTTCAGTGTTCCTCCTGCTTATACCGAACTCCTCCTACTCCTCATCCTGCCTTTGGGGGTACAAAAAATAGTAATTTGGGCCTAGTCTGTGTCTCTACGTGTGAGATACATACACCTTTTGATATAATATTTTCTATTCTGCTATTCAATCTACACCTTTGGGTAAAAACAATTAAATTGCGGGATAGTCTGTGTCGGTACGTGTGAGATACACCTTTCCAATTTTTGGGGCGCTTCTCATACTGCCGAGGATTTGGGGGTGCTTCAGTGTGCCTCCTGCCTGTTCTGAACTCCTCCTACTCCTCATCATGCCTTTGGGGGTACAAAAAATAGTAATCGGGGCCTAGTCTGGTTCTGTACGTGTGAGATACATACACCTTTTTTTTGATAATATTTTCTATTCCGCTATTTAATCTACACCTTTGGGTAAAAACAATTAAATTGCGGGATAGTCTGTGTCGGTACGTGTGAGATACACCTTTCCAATTTTTGGGGCGCATTTCATACTGCCGAGGATTTGAGGGTGCTTCAGTGTGCCTCCTGCCTGTTCCGAACTCCTCCTACTCCTCATCCTGCCTTTGGGGGTACAAAAAATAGTAATCGCGGCCTAGTCTGGTTTTGTACGTGTGAGATACATACACCTTTTGATATCATATTTTCTATTCCGCTATTCAATCTACACCTTTGGTGTAAAAACAATTAAATTGCGGGATAGTCTGTGTCGGTACGTGTGAGATACACCTTTCCAATTTTTGGGGCGCATCTCATACTGCCGAGGATTTGAGGGTGCTTCAGTGTGCCTCCTGCTTGTACCAAACTCCTCCTACTCCTCATTCTGCCTTTGGGGGTACAAAAAATAGTAATTTGGGCCTAGTCTGTGTCTCTACGTGTGAGATATATACACCTTTTGATATCATATTTTCTATTCCGCTATTCAATCTACACCTTTGGGTAAAAACAATAAAATTGCGGGATAGTCTGTGTCGGTACGTGTGAGATACACCTTTCCAATTTCTGGGGCGCATCTCATACTGCCGAGGATTTGAGGGTGCTTCAGTGTGCCTCCTGCCTGTTCCGAACTCCTCCTACTCCTCAACCTGCCTTTGGGGGTACAAAAAATAGTAATTTGGGCCTAGTCTGGGTCTCTACGTGTGAGATACATACACCTTTTGATATCATATTTTCTATTCCGCTATTCAATCTACACCTTTGGGTAAAAACAATAAAATTGCGGGATAGTCTGTGTCGGTACGTGTGAGATACACCTTTCCAATTTCTGGGGCGCATCTCATACTGCCGAGGATTTGAGGGTGCTTCAGTGTGCCTCCTGCCTGTTCCGAACTCCTCCTACTACTGAACCTGCCTTTGGGGGTACAAAAAATAGTAATTTGGGCCTAGTCTGGGTCTCTACGTGTGAGATACATACACCTTTTGATATCATAATTTCTATTCCGCTATTCAATCTACACCTTTGGGTAAAAACAATTAAATTGCGGGATAGTCTGTGTCGGTACGTGTGAGATACACCTTTCCAATTTTTGGGGCGCATTTCATACTGCCGAGGATTTGAGGGTGCTTCAGTGTGCCTCCTGCCTGTTCCGAACTCCTCCTACTCCTCATCCTGCCTTTGGGGGTACAAAAAATAGTAATCGGGGCCTAGTCTGGTTCTGTACGTGTGAGATACATACACCTTTTTTTTGATAATATTTTCTATTCCGCTATTTAATCTACACCTTTGGGTAAAAACAATTAAATTGCGGGATAGTCTGTGTCGGTACGTGTGAGATACACCTTTCCAATTTTTGGGGCGCATCTCATACTGCCGAGGATTTGAGGGTGCTTCAGTGTGCCTCCTGCCTGTTCCGAACTCCTCCTACTCCTCATCCTGCCTTTGGGGGTACAAAAAATAGTAATCGCGGCCTAGTCTGGTTCTGTACGTGTGAGATACATACACCTTTTGATATCATATTTTCTATTCCGCTATTCAATCTACACCTTTGGAGTAAAAACAATTAAATTGCGGGATAGTCTGTGTCGGTACGTGTGAGATACACCTTTCCAATTTTTGGGGCGCATCTCATACTGCCGAGGATTTGAGGGTGCTTCAGTGTGCCTCCTGCCTGTTCCGAACTCCTCCTACTCCTCATACTGCCTTTGGTGGTACAAAAAATAGTAATTTGGGCCTAGTCTGGGTCTCTACGTGTGAGATACATACACCTTTTGATATCATATTTTCTATTCCGCTGTTCAATCTACACCTTTGGGTAAAAACAATTAAATTGCAGGATAGTCTGTATCGGTACGTGTGAGATACACCTTTCCAATTTTTGGGGCGCATCTCATACTGCCGAGGATTTGAGGGTGCTTCAGTGTTCCTCCTGCTTATACCGAACTCCTCCTACTCCTCATCCTGCCTTTGGGGGTACAAAAAATAGTAATTTGGGCCTAGTCTGTGTCTCTACGTGTGAGATACATACACCTTTTGATATAATATTTTCTATTCTGCTATTCAATCTACACCTTTGGGTAAAAACAATTAAATTGCGGGATAGTCTGTGTCGGTACGTGTGAGATACACCTTTCCAATTTTTGGGGCGCTTCTCATACTGCTGAGGATTTGGGGGTGCTTCAGTGTGCCTCCTGCCTGTTCTGAACTCCTCCTACTCCTCATCATGCCTTTGGGGGTACAAAAAATAGTAATCGGGGCCTAGTCTGGTTCTGTACGTGTGAGATACATACACCTTTTTTTTGATAATATTTTCTATTCCGCTATTTAATCTACACCTTTGGGTAAAAACAATTAAATTGCGGGATAGTCTGTGTCGGTACGTGTGAGATACACCTTTCCAATTTTTGGGGCGCATTTCATACTGCCGAGGATTTGAGGGTGCTTCAGTGTGCCTCCTGCCTGTTCCGAACTCCTCCTACTCCTCATCCTGCCTTTGGGGGTACAAAAATAGTAATCGCGGCCTAGTCTGGTTTTGTACGTGTGAGATACATACACCTTTTGATATCATATTTTCTATTCCGCTATTCAATCTACACCTTTGGTGTAAAAACAATTAAATTGCGGGATAGTCTGTGTCGGTACGTGTGAGATACACCTTTCCAATTTTTGGGGCGCATCTCATACTGCCGAGGATTTGAGGGTGCTTCAGTGTGCCTCCTGCTTGTACCAAACTCCTCCTACTCCTCATTCTGCCTTTGGGGGTACAAAAAATAGTAATTTGGGCCTAGTCTGTGTCTCTACGTGTGAGATATATACACCTTTTGATATCATATTTTCTATTCCGCTATTCAATCTACACCTTTGGGTAAAAACAATAAAATTGCGGGATAGTCTGTGTCGGTACGTGTGAGATACACCTTTCCAATTTCTGGGGCGCATCTCATACTGCCGAGGATTTGAGGGTGCTTCAGTGTGCCTCCTGCCTGTTCCGAACTCCTCCTACTCCTCAACCTGCCTTTGGGGGTACAAAAAATAGTAATTTGGGCCTAGTCTGGGTCTCTACGTGTGAGATACATACACCTTTTGATATCATATTTTCTATTCCGCTATTCAATCTACACCTTTGGGTAAAAACAATAAAATTGCGGGATAGTCTGTGTCGGTACGTGTGAGATACACCTTTCCAATTTCTGGGGCGCATCTCATACTGCCGAGGATTTGAGGGTGCTTCAGTGTGCCTCCTGCCTGTTCCGAACTCCTCCTACTACTGAACCTGCCTTTGGGGGTACAAAAAATAGTAATTTGGGCCTAGTCTGGGTCTCTACGTGTGAGATACATACACCTTTTGATATCATAATTTCTATTCCGCTATTCAATCTACACCTTTGGGTAAAAACAATTAAATTGCGGGATAGTCTGTGTCGGTACGTGTGAGATACACCTTTCCAATTTTTGGGGCGCATCTCATACTGCCGAGGATTTGAGGGTGCTTCAGTGTGCCTCCTGCCTGTTCCGAACTCCTCCTACTCCTAAACCTGCCTTTGGGGGTACAAAATATAGTAATTTGGGCCTAGTCTGGGTCTCTACGTGTGAGATACATACACCTTTTGATATCATATTTTCTATTCCGCTATTCAATCTACACCTTTGGGTAAAAACAATTAAATTGCGGGATAGTCTGTATCGGTACGTGTGAGATACACCTTTCCAATTTTTGGGGCGCATCTCATACTGCCGAGGATTTGAGGGTGCTTCAGTGTGCCTCCTGCCTGTACCGAACTCCTCCTACTCCTCATCCTGCCTTTGGGGGTACAAAAAATAGTAATTTGGGCCTAGTCTGTATCTCTACGTGTGAGATACATACACCTTTTGATATCATATTTTCTATTCCGCTATTCAATCTACACCTTTGGGTAAAAACAATTAAATTGCGGGATAGTCTGTGTCGGTACGTGTGAGATACACCTTTCCAATTTTTGGGGTGCATCTCATACTGCAGAGGATTTGAGGGTGCTTCAGTGTGCCTCCTGCCTGTACCAAACTCCTCCTACTCCTCATTCTGCCTTTGGGGGTACAAAAAATAGTAATTTGGGCCTAGTCTGGGTCTCTACGTGTGAGATACATACACCTTTTGATATCATATTTTCTATTCCGCTATTCAATCTACACCTTTGGGTAAAAACAATAAAATTGCGGGATTGTCTGTGTCGGTACGTGTGAGATACACCTTTCCAATTTCTGGGGCGCATCTCATACTGCCGAGGATTTGAGGGTGCTTCAGTGTGCCTCCTGCCTGTACCGAACTCCTCCTACTCCTCATCCTGCCTTTGGGGGTACAAAAAATAGTAATTTGGGCCTAGTCTGGGTCTCTACGTGTGAGATACATACACCTTTTGATATCATATTTTCTATTCCGCTATTCAATCTACACCTTTGGGTAAAAACAATTAAATTGCAGGATAGTCTGTGTCGGTACGTGTGAGGTACACCTTTCCAATTTTTGGGGCGCATCTCATACTGCCGAGGATTTGAGGGTGCTTCAGTGTGCCTCCTGCCTGTTCCGAACTCCTCCTACTCCTAAACCTGCCTTTGGGGGTACAAAAAATAGTAATTTGGGCCTAGTCTGGGTCTCTACGTGTGAGATACATACACCTTTTGATATCATATTTTCTATTCCGCTATTCAATCTACACCTTTGGGTAAAAACAATTAAATTGCGGGATAGTCTGTGTCGGTACGTGTGAGATACACCTTTCCAAATTTTGGGGCCCATCTCATACTTTTGAGGATTTGAGGGTGCTTCAGTGTTCCTCCTGCCTGTTCCGAACTCCTCCTACTCCTCATCCTGCCTTTGGGGGTACAAAAAATAGTAATCGGGGCCTAGTCTGGTTCTGTACGTGTGAGATACATACACCTTTTTTTTTATAATATTTTCTATTCCGCTATTTAATCTACACCTTTGGTTAAAAACAATTAAATTGCGGGATAGTCTGTGTCGGTACGTGTGAGATACACCTTTCCAATTTTTGGGGCGCATCACATACTGACGAGGATTTGAGGGTGCTTCAGCGTGCCTCCTGCCTGTTCCGAACTCCTCCTACTCCTCATCCTGCCTTTGGGGGTACAAAAAATAGTAATTTGGGCCTAGTCTGTGTCTCTACGTGTGAGATACATACACCTTTTGATATCATATTTTCTATTCCGCTATTCAATCTACACCTTTGGGTAAAAACAATTAAATTGCGGGATAGTCTGTGTCGGTACGTGTGAGATACACCTTTCCAATTTTTGGGGCGCATCTCATACTGCCGAGGATTTGAGGGTGCTTCAGTGTGCCTCCTGCCTGTTCCGAACTCCTCCTACTCCTCATCCTGCCTTTGGGGGTACAAAAAATAGTAATCGGGGCCTAGTCTGGTTCTGTACGTGTGAGATACATACACCTTTTTTTTTATAATATTTTCTATTCCGCTATTCAATCTACACCTTTGGGTAAAAACAATTAAAAAGCGGGATAGTCTGTGTCGGTACGTGTGAGATACACCTTTCCAATTTTTGGGGCGCATCTCATACTGCCGAGGATTTGAGGGTGCTTCAGCGTGCCTCCTGCCTGTTCCGAACTCCTCCTACTCCTCATCCTGCCTTTGGGGGTACAAAAAATAGTAATTTGGGCCTAGTCTGTGTCTCTACGTGTGGGATACATACACCTTTTGATATCATATTTTCTATTCCGCTATTCAATCTACACCTTTGGGTAAAAACAATTAAATTGCGGGATAGTCTGTGTCGGTACGTGTGAGATACACCTTTCCAATTTTTGGGGCGCATCTCATACTGCCGAGGATTTGAGGGTGCTTCAGTGTGCCTCCTGCCTGTTCCGAACTCCTCCTACTCCTCATCCTGCCTTTGGATGTAAAAAAAATAGTAATCGGGGCCTAGTCTGGTTCTGTACGTGTGAGATACATACACCTTTTTTTTTATAATATCTTCTATTCCGCTATTTAATCTACACCTTTGGGTAAAAACAATTAAATTGTGGGATAGTCTGTGTCGGTACGTGTGAGATACACCTTTCCAATTTTTGGGGCGCATCTCATACTGCCGAGGATTTGAGGGTGCTTCAGTGTGCCTCCTGCCTGTACCGAACTCCTCCTACTCCTCATCCTGCCTTTGGGGGTGCAAAAAATAGTAATTTGGGCCTAGTCTGTGTCTCTACGTGTGAGATACATACACCTTTTGATATCATATTTTCTATTCTGCTATTCAATCTACACCTTTGGGTAAAAACAATTAAATTGCGGGATAGTCTGTGTCGGTACGTGTGAGATACACCTTTTCAATTTTTGGGGCGCTTCTCATACTGCCGAGGATTTGAGGGTGCTTCAGTGTGCCTCCTGCCTGTTCCGAACTCCTCCTACTCCTCATCCTGCCTTTGGGGGTACAAAAAATAGTAATCGGGGCCTAGTCTGGTTCTGTACGTGTGAGATACATACACCTTTTTTTTGATAATATTTTCTATTCCGCTATTTAATCTACACCTTTGGGTAAAAACAATTAAATTGCGGGATAGTCTGTGTCGGTACGTGTGAGATACACCTTTCCAATTTTTGGGGCGCATCTCATACTGCCGAGGATTTGAGGGTGCTTCAGTGTGCCTCCTGCCTGTTCCGAACTCCTCCTACTCCTCATCCTGCCTTTGGTGGTACAAAAAATAGTAATTTGGGCCTAGTCTGGGTCTCTACGTGTGAGATACATACACCTTTTGATATCATATTTTCTATTCCGCTGTTCAATCTACACCTTTGGGTAAAAACAATTAAATTGCGGGATAGTCTGTATCGGTACGTGTGAGATACACCTTTCCAATTTTTGGGGCGCATCTCATACTGCCGAGGATTTGAGGGTGCTTCAGTGTGCCTCCTGCCTGTACCGAACTCCTCCTACTCCTCATCCTGCCTTTGGGGGTACAAAAAATAGTAATTTGGGCCTAGTCTGTGTCTCTACGTGTGAGATACATACACCTTTTGATATCATATTTTCTATTCCGCTGTTCAATCTACACCTTTGGGTAAAAACAATTAAATTGCGGGATAGTCTGTATCGGTACGTGTGAGATACACCTTTCCAATTTTTGGGGCGCTTCTCATACTGCCGAGGATTTGAGGGTGCTTCAGTGTGCCTCCTGCCTTTTCCGAACTCCTCCTACTCCTCATCCTGCCTTTGGGGGTACAAAAAATAGTAATAGGGGTTCTAGTCTGGTTCTGTACGTGTGAAATACATACACCTTTTTTTTGATAATATTTTCTATTCCGCTATTTAATCTACACCTTTGGGTAAAAACAATTAAATTGCGGGATAGTCTGTGTCGGTATGTGTGAGATACACCTTTCCAATTTTTGGGGCGCATTTCATACTGCCGAGGATTTGAGGGTGCTTCAGTGTGCCTCCTGCCTGTTCCGAACTCCTCCTACTCCTCATCCTGCCTTTGGGGGTACAAAAAATAGTAATCGGGGCCTAGTCTGGTTCTGTACGTGTGAGATACATACACCTTTTTTTTGATAATATTTTCTATTCCGCTATTTAATCTACACCTTTGGGTAAAAACAATTAAATTGCGGGATAGTCTGTGTCGGTACGTGTGAGATACACCTTTCCAATTTTTGGGGCGCATCTAATACTGCCGAGGATTTGAGGGTGCTTCAGTGTGCCTCCTGCCTGTTCCGAACTCCTCCTACTCCTCATCCTGCCTTTGGGGGTACAAAAAATAGTAATCGCGGCCTAGTCTGGTTCTGTACGTGTGAGATACATACACCTTTTGATATCATATTTTCTATTCCGCTATTCAATCTACACCTTTGGAGTAAAAACAATTAAATTGCGGGATAGTCTGTGTCGGTACGTGTGAGATACACCTTTCCAATTTTTGGGGCGCATCTCATACTGCCGAGGATTTGAGGGTGCTTCAGTGTGCCTCCTGCCTGTTCCGAACTCCTCCTACTCCTCATACTGCCTTTGGTGGTACAAAAAATAGTAATTTGGGCCTAGTCTGGGTCTCTACGTGTGAGATACATACACCTTTTGATATCATATTTTCTATTCCGCTGTTCAATCTACACCTTTGGGTAAAAACAATTAAATTGCAGGATAGTCTGTATCGGTACGTGTGAGATACACCTTTCCAATTTTTGGGGCGCATCTCATACTGCCGAGGATTTGAGGGTGCTTCAGTGTTCCTCCTGCTTGTACCGAACTCCTCCTACTCCTCATCCTGCCTTTGGGGGTACAAAAAATAGTAATTTGGGCCTAGTCTGTATCTCTACGTGTGAGATACATACACCTTTTGATATCATATTTTCTATTCCGCTATTCAATCTACACCTTTGGGTAAAAACAATTAAATTGCGGGATAGTCTGTGTCGGTACGTGTGAGATACACCTTTCCAATTTTTGGGGTGCATCTCATACTGCAGAGGATTTGAGGGTGCTTCAGTGTGCCTCCTGCCTGTACCAAACTCCTCCTACTCCTCATTCTGCCTTTGGGGGTACAAAAAATAGTAATTTGGGCCTAGTCTGGGTCTCTACGTGTGAGATACATACACCTTTTGATATCATATTTTCTATTCCGCTATTCAATCTACACCTTTGGGTAAAAACAATTAAATTGCGGGATAGTCTGTGTCGGTACGTGTGAGATACACCTTTCCAATTTTTGGGGTGCATCTCATACTGCAGAGGATTTGAGGGTGCTTCAGTGTGCCTCCTGACTGTTCCGAACTCCTCCTACTCCTCATCCTGCCTTTGGGGGTACAAGAAATAGTAATCGGGGCCTAGTCTGGTTCTGTACGTGTGAGATACATACACCTTTTTTTTATAATATTTTCTATTCCGCTATTCAATCTACACCTTTGGGTAAAAACAATTAAATTGCGGGATAGTCTGTGTCGGTACGTGTGAGATACACCTTTCCAATTTTTGGGGCGCATCTCATACTGCCGAGGATTTGAGGGTGCTTCAGCGTGCCTCCTGCCTGTTCCGAACTCCTCCTACTCCTCATCCTGCCTTTGGGGGTACAAAAAATAGTAATTTGGGCCTAGTCTGTGTCTCTACGTGTGGGATACATACACCTTTTGATATCATATTTTCTATTCCGCTATTCAATCTACACCTTTGGGTAAAAACAATTAAATTGCGGGATAGTCTGTGTCGGTACGTGTGAGATACACCTTTCCAATTTTTGGGGCGCATCTCATACTGCCGAGGATTTGAGGGTGCTTCAGTGTGCCTCCTGCCTGTTCCGAACTCCTCCGACTCCTCATCCTGCCTTTGGGGGTACAAGAAATAGTAATCGGGGCCTAGTCTGGTTCTGTACGTGTGAGATACATACACCTTTTTTTTATAATATTTTCTATTCCGCTATTCAATCTACACCTTTGGGTAAAAACAATTAAATTGCGGGATAGTCTGTGTCGGTACGTGTGAGATACACCTTTCCAATTTTTGGGGCGCATCTCATACTGCCGAGGATTTGAGGGTGCTTCAGCGTGCCTCCTGCCTGTTCCGAACTCCTCCTACTCCTCATCCTGCCTTTGGGGGTACAAAAAATAGTAATTTGGGCCTAGTCTGTGTCTCTACGTGTGGGATACATACACCTTTTGATATCATATTTTCTATTCCGCTGTTCAATCTACACCTTTGGGTAAAAACCATTAAATTGCAGGATAGTCTGTATCGGTACGTGTGAGATACACCTTTCCAATTTTTGGGGCGCATCTCATACTGCCGAGGATTTTAGGGTGCTTCAGTGTGCCTCCTGCCTGTACCGAACTCCTCCTACTCCTCATCCTGCCTTTGGGGGTACAAAAAATAGTAATTTGGGCCTAGTCTGTGTCTCTACGTGTGAGATACATATACCTTTTGATATCATATTTTCTATTCTGCTATTCAATCTACACCTTTGGGTAAAAACAATTAAATTGCGGGATAGTCTGTGTCGGTACGTGTGAGATACATCTTTTAAATTTTTGGGGCGCTTCTCATACTGCCGAGGATTTGAGGGTGCTTCAGTGTGCCTCCTGCCTGTTCCGAACTCCTCCTACTCCTCATCCTGCCTTTGGGGGTACAAAAAATAGTAATCGCGGCCTAGTCTGGATCTGTACGTGTGAGATACATACACCTTTTGATATCATATTTTCTATTCCGCTATTCAATCTACACCTTTGGAGTAAAAACAATTAAATTGCGGGATAGTCTGTGTCGGTACGTGTGAGATACACCTTTTCAATTTTTGGGGCGCATCTCATACTGCCGAGGATTTGAGGGTGCTTCAGTGTGCCTCCTGCCTGTTCCGAACTCCTCCTACTCCTCATCCTGCCTTTGGGGGTACAAAAAATAGTAATTTGGGCCTAGTCTGGGTCTCTACGTGTGAGATACATACACGTTTTGATATCATATTTTCTATTCCGCTATTCAATCTACACCTTTGGGTAAAAACAATTAAATTGCGGGATAGTCTGTATCGGTACGTGTGAGATACACCTTTCCAATTTTTGGGGCGCATCTCATACTGCCGAGGATTTGAGGGTGCTTCAGTGTGCCTCCTGCCTGTACCGAACTCCTCCTCCTCCTCATCCTGCATTTGGGGGTACAGAAAATAGTAATTTGGGCCTAGTCTGTGTCTCTACATGTGAGATACATACACCTTTTGATATCATATTTTCTATTCCGCTATTCAATCTACATCTTTGGGTAAAAACAATTAAATTGCGGGATAGTCTGTGTCGGTACGTGTGAGATACACCTTTCCAATTTTTGGGGCGCATCTCATACTGCCGAGGATTTTAGGGTGCTTCAGTGTGCCTCCTGCCTGTTCCGAACTCCTCCTACTCCTCATCCTGCCTTTGGGGGTACAAAAAATAGTAATCGCGGCCTAGTCTGGTTTTGTACGTGTGAGATACATACACCTTTTGATATCATATTTTCTATTCCGCTATTCAATCTACACCTTTGGTGTAAAAACAATTAAATTGCGGGATAGTCTGTGTCGGTACGTGTGAGATACACCTTTCCAATTTTTGGGGCGCATCTCATACTGCCGAGGATTTGAGGGTGCTTCAGTGTGCCTCCTGCTTGTACCAAACTCCTCCTACTCCTCATTCTGCCTTTGGGGGTACAAAAAATAGTAATTTGGGCCTAGTCTGTGTCTCTACGTGTGAGATATATACACCTTTTGATATCATATTTTCTATTCCGCTATTCAATCTACACCTTTGGGTAAAAACAATAAAATAGCGGGATAGTCTGTGTCGGTACGTGTGAGATACACCTTTCCAATTTTTGGGGCGCATCTCATACTGCCGAGGATTTGAGGGTGCTTCAGTGTGCCTCCTGCCTGTTCCGAACTCCTCCTACTCCTAAACCTGCCTTTGGGGGTACAAAAAATAGTAATTTGGGCCTAGTCTGGGTCTCTACGTGTGAGATACATACACCTTTTGATATCATATTTTCTATTCCGCTATTCAATCTACACCTTTGGGTAAAAACAATTAAATTGCGGGATAGTCTGTATCGGTACGTGTGAGATACACCTTTCCAATTTTTGGGGCGCATCTCATACTGTCAAGGATTTGAGGGTGCTTCAGTGTGCCTCCTGCCTGTACCGAACTCCTCCTACTCCTCATCCTGCCTTTGGGGGTACAAAAAATAGTAATTTGGGCCTAGTCTGTATCTCTACGTGTGAGATACATACACCTTTTGATATCATATTTTCTATTCCGCTATTCAATCTACACCTTTGGGTAAAAACAATTAAATTGCGGGATAGTCTGTGTCGGTACGTGTGAGATACACCTTTCCAATTTTTGGGGTGCATCTCATACTGCAGAGGATTTGAGGGTGCTTCAGTGTGCCTCCTGCCTGTACCAAACTCCTCCTACTCCTCATTCTGCCTTTGGGGGTACAAAAAATAGTAATTTGGGCCTAGTCTGGGTCTCTACGTGTGAGATACATACACCTTTTGATATCATATTTTCTATTCCGCTATTCAATCTACACCTTTGGGTAAAAACAATTAAATTGCGGGATAGTCTGTGTCGGTACGTGTGAGATACACCTTTCCAATTTTTGGGGTGCATCTCATACTGCAGAGGATTTGAGGGTGCTTCAGTGTGCCTCCTGACTGTTCCGAACTCCTCCTACTCCTCATCGTGCCTTTGGGGGTACAAAAATAGTAATCGGGGCCTAGTCTGTGTCTCTACGTGTGAGATACATACACCTTTTGATATCATATTTTCTATTCCGCTATTCAATCTACACCTTTGGGTAAAAACAATTAAATTGCGGGATAGTCTGTGTCGGTACGTGTGAGATACACCTTTCCCATTTTTGGGGCGCATCTTATACTGCCGAGGATTTGAGGGTGCTTCAGTGTGCCTCCTGCCTGTTCCGAACTCCTCCTACTCCTCATCCTGCCTTTGGGGGTACAAAAAATAGTAATCGGGGCCTAGTCTGGTTCTGTACGTGTGAGATACATACACCTTTTTTTTTATAATATTTTCTATTCCGCTATTCAATCTACACCTTTGGGTAAAAACAATTAAATTGCGGGATAGTCTGTGTCGGTACGTGTGAGATACACCTTTCCAATTTTTGGGGCGCATCTCATACTGCCGAGGATTTGAGGGTGCTTCAGCGTGCCTCCTGCCTGTTCCGAACTCCTCCTACTCCTCATCCTGCCTTTGGGGGTACAAAAAATAGTAATTTGGGCCTAGTCTGTGTCTCTACGTGTGGGATACATACACCTTTTGATATCATATTTTCTATTCCGCTATTCAATCTACACCTTTGGGTAAAAACAATTAAATTGCGGGATAGTCTGTGTCGGTACGTGTGAGATACACCTTTCCAATTTTTGGGGCGCATCTCATACTGCCGAGGATTTGAGGGTGCTTCAGTGTGCCTCCTGCCTGTTCCGAACTCCTCCTACTCCTCATCCTGCCTTTGGATGTAAAAAAAATAGTAATCGGGGCCTAGTCTGGTTCTGTACGTGTGAGATACATACACCTTTTTTTTTATAATATCTTCTATTCCGCTATTTAATCTACACCTTTGGGTAAAAACAATTAAATTGCGGGATAGTCTGTGTCGGTACGTGTGAGATAAACTTTTCCAATTTTTGGGGCGCATCTCATACTGCCGAGGATTTGAGGGTGCTTCAGTGTGCCTCCTGCCTGTTCCGAACTCCTCCTACTCCTCATCCTGCCTTTGGTGGTACAAAAAATAGTAATTTGGGCCTAGTCTGGGTCTCTACGTGTGAGATACATACACCTTTTGATATCATATTTTCTATTCCGCTGTTCAATCTACACCTTTGGGTAAAAACCATTAAATTGCAGGATAGTCTGTATCGGTACGTGTGAGATACACCTTTCCAATTTTTGGGGCGCATCTCATACTGCCGAGGATTTGAGGGTGCTTCAGTGTGCCTCCTGCCTGTACCGAACTCCTCCTACTCCTCATCCTGCCTTTGGGGGTACAAAAAATAGTAATTTGGGCCTAGTCTGTGTCTCTACGTGTGAGATACATACACCTTTTGATATCATATTTTCTATTCTGCTATTCAATCTACACCTTTGGGTAAAAACAATTAAATTGCGGGATAGTCTGTGTCGGTACGTGTGAGATACACCTTTTAAATTTTTGGGGCGCTTCTCATACTGCCGAGGATTTGAGGGTGCTTCAGTGTGCCTCCTGCCTTTTCCGAACTCCTCCTACTCCTCATCCTGCCTTTGGGGGTACAAAAAATAGTAATAGGGGTTCTAGTCTGGTTCTGTACGTGTGAAATACATACACCTTTTTTTTGATAATATTTTCTATTCCGCTATTTAATCTACACCTTTGGGTAAAAACAATTAAATTGCGGGATAGTCTGTGTCGGTATGTGTGAGATACACCTTTCCAATTTTTGGGGCGCATTTCATACTGCCGAGGATTTGAGGGTGCTTCAGTGTGCCTCCTGCCTGTTCCGAACTCCTCCTACTCCTCATCCTGCCTTTGGGGGTACAAAAAATAGTAATAGGGGTTCTAGTCTGGTTCTGTACGTGTGAGATACATACACCTTTTTTTTGATAATATTTTCTATTCCGCTATTTAATCTACACCTTTGGGTAAAAACAATTAAATTGCGGGATAGTCTGTGTCGGTACGTGTGAGATACACCTTTCCAATTTTTGGGGCGCATCTCATACTGCCGAGGATTTGAGGGTGCTTCAGTGTGCCTCCTGCCTGTTCCGAACTCCTCCTACTCCTCATCCTGCCTTTGGGGGTACAAAAAATAGTAATCGGGGCCTAGTCTGGTTCTGTACGTGTGAGATACATACACCTTTTTTTTGATAATATTTTCTATTCCGCTATTTAATCTACACCTTTGGGTAAAAACAATTAAATTGCGGGATAGTCTGTGTCGGTACGTGTGAGATACACCTTTCCAATTTTTGGGGCGCATCTCATACTGCCGAGGATTTGAGGGTGCTTCAGTGTGCCTCCTGCCTGTTCCGAACTCCTCCAACTCCTCATCCTGCCTTTGGTGGTACAAAAAATAGTAATTTGGGCCTAGTCTGGGTCTCTACGTGTGAGATACATACACCTTTTGATATCATATTTTCTATTCCGCTGTTCAATCTACACCTTTGGGTAAAAACAATTAAATTGCAGGATAGTCTGTATTGGTACGTGTGAGATACACCTTTCCAATTTTTGGGGCGCATCTCATACTGCCGAGGATTTGAGGGTGCTTCAGTGTTCCTCCTGCTTGTACCGAACTCCTCCTACTCCTCATCCTGCCTTTGGGGGTACAAAAAATAGTAATTTGGGCCTAGTCTGTGTCTCTACGTGTGAGATACATACACCTTTTGATATAATATTTTCTATTCTGCTATTCAATCTACACCTTTGGGTAAAAACAATTAAATTGCGGGATAGTCTGTGTCGGTACGTGTGAGATACACCTTTCCAATTTTTGGGGCGCTTCTCATACTGCCGAGGATTTGGGGGTGCTTCAGTGTGCCTCCTGCCTGTTCCGAACTCCTCCTACTCCTCATCATGCCTTTGGGGGTACAAAAAATAGTAATCGGGGCCTAGTCTGGTTCTGTACGTGTGAGATACATACACCTTTTTTTTGATAATATTTTCTATTCCGCTATTTAATCTACACCTTTGGGTAAAAACAATTAAATTGCGGGATAGTCTGTGTCGGTACGTGTGAGATACACCTTTCCAATTTTTGGGGCGCATTTCATACTGCCGAGGATTTGAGGGTGCTTCAGTGTGCCTCCTGCCTGTTCCGAACTCCTCCTACTCCTCATCCTGCCTTTGGGGGTACAAAAAATAGTAATTGCGGCCTTGTCTGGTTCTGTACGTGTGAGATACATACACCTTTTTTTTGATAATATTTTCTATTCCGCTATTTAATCTACACCTTTGGGTAAAAACAATTAAATTGCGGGATAGTCTGTGTCGGTACGTGTGAGATACACCTTTCCAATTTTTGGGGCGCATCTCATACTGCCGAGGATTTGAGGGTGCTTCAGTGTGCCTCCTGCCTGTTCCGAACTCCTCCTACTCCTCATCCTGCCTTTGGGGGTACAAAAAATAGTAATCGCGGCCTAGTCTGGTTCTGTACGTGTGAGATACATACACCTTTTGATATCATATTTTCTATTCCGCTATTCAATCTACACCTTTGGAGTAAAAACAATTAAATTGCGGGATAGTCTGTGTCGGTACGTGTGAGATACACCTTTCCAATTTTTGGGGCGCATCTCATACTGCCGAGGATTTGAGGGTGCTTCAGTGTGCCTCCTGCCTGTTCCGAACTCCTCCTACTCCTCATACTGCCTTTGGTGGTACAAAAAATAGTAATTTGGGCCTAGTCTGGGTCTCTACGTGTGAGATACATACACCTTTTGATATCATATTTTCTATTCCGCTGTTCAATCTACACCTTTGGGTAAAAACAATTAAATTGCAGGATAGTCTGTATCGGTACGTGTGAGATACACCTTTCCAATTTTTGGGGCGCATCTCATACTGCCGAGGATTTGAGGGTGCTTCAGTGTTCCTCCTGCTTATACCGAACTCCTCCTACTCCTCATCCTGCCTTTGGGGGTACAAAAAATAGTAATTTGGGCCTAGTCTGTGTCTCTACGTGTGAGATACATACACCTTTTGATATAATATTTTCTATTCTGCTATTCAATCTACACCTTTGGGTAAAAACAATTAAATTGCGGGATAGTCTGTGTCGGTACGTGTGAGATACACCTTTCCAATTTTTGGGGCGCTTCTCATACTGCTGAGGATTTGGGGGTGCTTCAGTGTGCCTCCTGCCTGTTCTGAACTCCTCCTACTCCTCATCATGCCTTTGGGGGTACAAAAAATAGTAATCGGGGCCTAGTCTGGTTCTGTACGTGTGAGATACATACACCTTTTTTTTGATAATATTTTCTATTCCGCTATTTAATCTACACCTTTGGGTAAAAACAATTAAATTGCGGGATAGTCTGTGTCGGTACGTGTGAGATACACCTTTCCAATTTTTGGGGCGCATTTCATACTGCCGAGGATTTGAGGGTGCTTCAGTGTGCCTCCTGCCTGTTCCGAACTCCTCCTACTCCTCATCCTGCCTTTGGGGGTACAAAAAATAGTAATCGCGGCCTAGTCTGGTTTTGTACGTGTGAGATACATACACCTTTTGATATCATATTTTCTATTCCGCTATTCAATCTACACCTTTGGTGTAAAAACAATTAAATTGCGGGATAGTCTGTGTCGGTACGTGTGAGATACACCTTTCCAATTTTTGGGGCGCATCTCATACTGCCGAGGATTTGAGGGTGCTTCAGTGTGCCTCCTGCTTGTACCAAACTCCTCCTACTCCTCATTCTGCCTTTGGGGGTACAAAAAATAGTAATTTGGGCCTAGTCTGTGTCTCTACGTGTGAGATATATACACCTTTTGATATCATATTTTCTATTCCGCTATTCAATCTACACCTTTGGGTAAAAACAATAAAATTGCGGGATAGTCTGTGTCGGTACGTGTGAGATACACCTTTCCAATTTCTGGGGCGCATCTCATACTGCCGAGGATTTGAGGGTGCTTCAGTGTGCCTCCTGCCTGTTCCGAACTCCTCCTACTCCTCAACCTGCCTTTGGGGGTACAAAAAATAGTAATTTGGGCCTAGTCTGGGTCTCTACGTGTGAGATACATACACCTTTTGATATCATATTTTCTATTCCGCTATTCAATCTACACCTTTGGGTAAAAACAATAAAATTGCGGGATAGTCTGTGTCGGTACGTGTGAGATACACCTTTCCAATTTCTGGGGCGCATCTCATACTGCCGAGGATTTGAGGGTGCTTCAGTGTGCCTCCTGCCTGTTCCGAACTCCTCCTACTACTGAACCTGCCTTTGGGGGTACAAAAAATAGTAATTTGGGCCTAGTCTGGGTCTCTACGTGTGAGATACATACACCTTTTGATATCATAATTTCTATTCCGCTATTCAATCTACACCTTTGGGTAAAAACAATTAAATTGCGGGATAGTCTGTGTCGGTACGTGTGAGATACACCTTTCCAATTTTTGGGGCGCATCTCATACTGCCGAGGATTTGAGGGTGCTTCAGTGTGCCTCCTGCCTGTTCCGAACTCCTCCTACTCCTAAACCTGCCTTTGGGGGTACAAAATATAGTAATTTGGGCCTAGTCTGGGTCTCTACGTGTGAGATACATACACCTTTTGATATCATATTTTCTATTCCGCTATTCAATCTACACCTTTGGGTAAAAACAATTAAATTGCGGGATAGTCTGTATCGGTACGTGTGAGATACACCTTTCCAATTTTTGGGGCGCATCTCATACTGCCGAGGATTTGAGGGTGCTTCAGTGTGCCTCCTGCCTGTACCGAACTCCTCCTACTCCTCATCCTGCCTTTGGGGGTACAAAAAATAGTAATTTGGGCCTAGTCTGTATCTCTACGTGTGAGATACATACACCTTTTGATATCATATTTTCTATTCCGCTATTCAATCTACACCTTTGGGTAAAAACAATTAAATTGCGGGATAGTCTGTGTCGGTACGTGTGAGATACACCTTTCCAATTTTTGGGGTGCATCTCATACTGCAGAGGATTTGAGGGTGCTTCAGTGTGCCTCCTGCCTGTACCAAACTCCTCCTACTCCTCATTCTGCCTTTGGGGGTACAAAAAATAGTAATTTGGGCCTAGTCTGGGTCTCTACGTGTGAGATACATACACCTTTTGATATCATATTTTCTATTCCGCTATTCAATCTACACCTTTGGGTAAAAACAATAAAATTGCGGGATTGTCTGTGTCGGTACGTGTGAGATACACCTTTCCAATTTCTGGGGCGCATCTCATACTGCCGAGGATTTGAGGGTGCTTCAGTGTGCCTCCTGCCTGTACCGAACTCCTCCTACTCCTCATCCTGCCTTTGGGGGTACAAAAAATAGTAATTTGGGCCTAGTCTGGGTCTCTACGTGTGAGATACATACACCTTTTGATATCATATTTTCTATTCCGCTATTCAATCTACACCTTTGGGTAAAAACAATTAAATTGCAGGATAGTCTGTGTCGGTACGTGTGAGGTACACCTTTCCAATTTTTGGGGCGCATCTCATACTGCCGAGGATTTGAGGGTGCTTCAGTGTGCCTCCTGCCTGTTCCGAACTCCTCCTACTCCTAAACCTGCCTTTGGGGGTACAAAAAATAGTAATTTGGGCCTAGTCTGGGTCTCTACGTGTGAGATACATACACCTTTTGATATCATATTTTCTATTCCGCTATTCAATCTACACCTTTGGGTAAAAACAATTAAATTGCGGGATAGTCTGTGTCGGTACGTGTGAGATACACCTTTCCAAATTTTGGGGCCCATCTCATACTTTTGAGGATTTGAGGGTGCTTCAGTGTTCCTCCTGCCTGTTCCGAACTCCTCCTACTCCTCATCCTGCCTTTGGGGGTACAAAAAATAGTAATCGGGGCCTAGTCTGGTTCTGTACGTGTGAGATACATACACCTTTTTTTTTATAATATTTTCTATTCCGCTATTTAATCTACACCTTTGGTTATAAAACAATTAAATTGCGGGATAGTCTGTGTCGGTACGTGTGAGATACACCTTTCCAATTTTTGGGGCGCATCACATACTGACGAGGATTTGAGGGTGCTTCAGCGTGCCTCCTGCCTGTTCCGAACTCCTCCTACTCCTCATCCTGCCTTTGGGGGTACAAAAAATAGTAATTTGGGCCTAGTCTGTGTCTCTACGTGTGAGATACATACACCTTTTGATATCATATTTTCTATTCCGCTATTCAATCTACACCTTTGGGTAAAAACAATAAAATTGCCGGATTGTCTGTGTCGGTACGTGTGAGATACACCTTTCCAATTTCTGGGGCGCATCTCATACTGCCGAGGATTTGAGGGTGCTTCAGTGTGCCTCCTGCCTGTTCCGAACTCCTCCTACTACTCAACCTGCCTTTGGGGGTACAAAAAATAGTAATTTGGGCCTAGTCTGGGTCTCTACGTGTGAGATACATACACCTTTTGATATCATATTTTCTATTCCGCTATTCAATCTACACCTTTGGGTAAAAACAATTAAATTGCGGGATAGTCTGTATCGATACGTGTGAGATACACCTTTCCAATTTTAGGGGCGCATCTCATACTGCCGAGGATTTGAGGGTGCTTCAGTGTGCCTCCTGCCTGTACCGAACTCCTCCTACTCCTCATCCTGCCTTTGGGGGTACAAAAAATAGTAATTTGGGCCTAGTCTGGGTCTCTACGTGTGAGATACATACACCTTTTGATATCATATTTTCTATTCCGCTATTCAATCTACACCTTTGGGTAAAAACAATTAAATTGCGGGATAGTCTGTGTCGGTACGTGTGAGATACACCTTTCCAATTTTTGGGGCGCATCTCATACTGCCGAGGATTTGAGGGTGCTTCAGTGTGCCTCCTGCCTGTTCCGAACTCCTCCTACTCCTAAACCTGCCTTTGGGGGTACAAAAAATAGTAATTTGGGCCTAGTCTGGGTCTCTACGTGTGAGATACATACACCTTTTGATATCATATTTTCTATTCCGCTATTCAATCTACACCTTTGGGTAAAAACAATTAAATTGCGGGATAGTCTGTGTCGGTACGTGTGAGATACACCTTTCCAATTTTTGGGGCGCATCTCATACTGCCGAGGATTTGAGGGTGCTTCAGTGTGCCTCCTGCCTGTTCCGAACTCCTCCTACTCCTCATCCTGCCTTTGGGGGTACAAAAATAGTAATCGGGGCCTAGTCTGGTTCTGTACGTGTGAGATACATACACCTATTTTTTTTATAATATTTTCTATTCCGCTATTTAATCTATACCTTTGGGTAAATACAATTAAATTGCGGGATAGTCTGTGTCGGTACGTGTGAGATACACCTTTCCAATTTTTGGGGCGCATCTCATACTGCCGAGGATTTGAGGGTGCTTCAGCGTGCCTCCTGCCTGTTCCGAACTCCTCCTACTCCTCATCCTGCCTTTGGGGGTACAAAAAATAGTAATTTGGGCCTAGTCTGTGTCTCTACGTGTGAGATACATACACCTTTTGTTATCATATTTTCTATTCCGCTATTCAATCTACACCTTTGGGTAAAAACAATAAAATTGCGGGATAGTCTGTGTCGGTACGTGTGAGATACACCTTTCCAATTTTTGGGGCGCATCTCATACTGCCGAGGATTTGAGGGTGCTTCAGTGTGCCTCCTGCCTGTACCGAACTCCTCCTACTCCTCATCCTGCCTTTGGGGGTACAAAACATAGTAATTTGGGCCTAGTCTGTATCTCTACGTGTGAGATACATACACCTTTTGATATCATATTTTCTATTCCGCTATTCAATCTACACCTTTGGGTAAAAACAATTAAATTGCGGGATAGTCTGTGTCGGTACGTGTGAGATACACCTTTCCAATTTTTGGGGCGCATCTCATACTGCTGAGGATTTGAGGGTGCTTCAGTGTGCCTCCTGCCTGTTCCGAACTCCTCCTACTCCTCAACCTGCTTTTGGGGGTACAAAAAATGGTAATTTGGGCCTAGTCTGGGTCTCTACGTGTGAGATACATACACCTTTTGATATCATATTTTCTATTCCGCTATTCAATCTACACCTTTGGGTAAAAACAATTAAATTGCGGGATAGTCTGTGTCGGTACGTGTGAGATACACCTTTCCAATTTTTGGGGCGCATCTCATACTGCCGAGGATTTGAGGGTGCTTCAGTGTGCCTCCTGCCTGTTCCGAACTCCTCCTACTCCTCATCCTGCCTTTGGGGGTACAAAAAATAGTAATCGGGGCCTAGTCTGGTTCTGTACGTGTGAGATACATACACCTTTTTTTTTATAATATTTTCTATTCCGCTATTTAATCTACACCTTTGGGTAAAAAATATTAAATTGCAGGATAGTCTGTGTCGGTACGTTTGAGATACACCTTTCCAATTTTTGGGAGGCATCTCATACTGCCGAGGATTTGAGGGTGCTTCAGTGTGCCTCCTGCCTGTTCCGAACTCCTCCTACTCCTAAACCTGCCTTTGGGGGTACAAAAAATAGTAATTTGGGCCTAGTCTGGGTCTCTACGTGTGAGATACATACACCTTTTGATATCATATTTTCTATTCCGCTATTCAATCTACACCTTTGGGTAAAAACAATAAAATTGCGGGATAGTCTGTGTCGGTACGTGTGAGATACACCTTTCCAATTTTTGGGGCGCATCTCATACTGCCGAGGATTTGAGGGTGCTTCAGTGTGCCTCCTGCCTGTACCGAACTCCTCCTACTCCTCATCCTGCCTTTGGGGGTACAAAACATAGTAATTTGGGCCTAGTCTGTATCTCTACGTGTGAGATACATACACCTTTTGATATCATATTTTCTATTCCGCTATTCAATCTACACCTTTGGGTAAAAACAATTAAATTGCGGGATAGTCTGTGTCGGTACGTGTGAGATACACCTTTCCAATTTTTGGGGCGCATCTCATACTGCTGAGGATTTGAGGGTGCTTCAGTGTGCCTCCTGCCTGTTCCGAACTCCTCCTACTCCTCAACCTGCTTTTGGGGGTACAAAAAATGGTAATTTGGGCCTAGTCTGGGTCTCTACGTGTGAGATACATACACCTTTTGATATCATATTTTCTATTCCGCTATTCAATCTACACCTTTGGGTAAAAACAATTAAATTGCGGGATAGTCTGTGTCGGTACGTGTGAGATACACCTTTCCAATTTTTGGGGCGCATCTCATACTGCCGAGGATTTGAGGGTGCTTCAGTGTGCCTCCTGCCTGTTCCGAACTCCTCCTACTCCTCATCCTGCCTTTGGGGGTACAAAAAATAGTAATCGGGGCCTAGTCTGGTTCTGTACGTGTGAGATACATACACCTTTTTTTTTATAATATTTTCTATTCCGCTATTCAATCTACACCTTTGGGTAAAAACAATTAAAAAGCGGGATAGTCTGTGTCGGTACGTGTGAGATACACCTTTCCAATTTTTGGGGCGCATCTCATACTGCCGAGGATTTGAGGGTGCTTCAGCGTGCCTCCTGCCTGTTCCGAACTCCTCCTACTCCTCATCCTGCCTTTGGGGGTACAAAAAATAGTAATTTGGGCCTAGTCTGTGTCTCTACGTGTGGGATACATACACCTTTTGATATCATATTTTCTATTCCGCTATTCAATCTACACCTTTGGGTAAAAACAATTAAATTGCGGGATAGTCTGTGTCGGTACGTGTGAGATACACCTTTCCAATTTTTGGGGCGCATCTCATACTGCCGAGGATTTGAGGGTGCTTCAGTGTGCCTCCTGCCTGTTCCGAACTCCTCCTACTCCTCATCCTGCCTTTGGATGTAAAAAAAATAGTAATCGGGGCCTAGTCTGGTTCTGTACGTGTGAGATACATACACCTTTTTTTTTATAATATCTTCTATTCCGCTATTTAATCTACACCTTTGGGTAAAAACAATTAAATTGTGGGATAGTCTGTGTCGGTACGTGTGAGATACACCTTTCCAATTTTTGGGGCACATCTCATACTGCCGAGGATTTGAGGGTGCTTCAGTGTGCCTCCTGCCTGTACCGAACTCCTCCTACTCCTCATCCTGCCTTTGGGGGTGCAAAAAATAGTAATTTGGGCCTAGTCTGTGTCTCTACGTGTGAGATACATACACCTTTTGATATCATATTTTCTATTCTGCTATTCAATCTACACCTTTGGGTAAAAACAATTAAATTGCGGGATAGTCTGTGTCGGTACGTGTGAGATACACCTTTTCAATTTTTGGGGCGCTTCTCATACTGCCGAGGATTTGAGGGTGCTTCAGTGTGCCTCCTGCCTGTTCCGAACTCCTCCTACTCCTCATCCTGCCTTTGGGGGTACAAAAAATAGTAATCGGGGCCTAGTCTGGTTCTGTACGTGTGAGATACATACACCTTTTTTTTGATAATATTTTCTATTCCGCTATTTAATCTACACCTTTGGGTAAAAACAATTAAATTGCGGGATAGTCTGTGTCGGTACGTGTGAGATACACCTTTCCAATTTTTGGGGCGCATCTCATACTGCCGAGGATTTGAGGGTGCTTCAGTGTGCCTCCTGCCTGTTCCGAACTCCTCCTACTCCTCATCCTGCCTTTGGTGGTACAAAAAATAGTAATTTGGGCCTAGTCTGGGTCTCTACGTGTGAGATACATACACCTTTTGATATCATATTTTCTATTCCGCTGTTCAATCTACACCTTTGGGTAAAAACAATTAAATTGCGGGATAGTCTGTATCGGTACGTGTGAGATACACCTTTCCAATTTTTGGGGCGCATCTCATACTGCCGAGGATTTGAGGGTGCTTCAGTGTGCCTCCTGCCTGTACCGAACTCCTCCTACTCCTCATCCTGCCTTTGGGGGTACAAAAAATAGTAATTTGGGCCTAGTCTGTGTCTCTACGTGTGAGATACATACACCTTTTGATATCATATTTTCTATTCCGCTGTTCAATCTACACCTTTGGGTAAAAACAATTAAATTGCGGGATAGTCTGTATCGGTACGTGTGAGATACACCTTTCCAATTTTTGGGGCGCTTCTCATACTGCCGAGGATTTGAGGGTGCTTCAGTGTGCCTCCTGCCTTTTCCGAACTCCTCCTACTCCTCATCCTGCCTTTGGGGGTACAAAAAATAGTAATAGGGGTTCTAGTCTGGTTCTGTACGTGTGAAATACATACACCTTTTTTTTGATAATATTTTCTATTCCGCTATTTAATCTACACCTTTGGGTAAAAACAATTAAATTGCGGGATAGTCTGTGTCGGTATGTGTGAGATACACCTTTCCAATTTTTGGGGCGCATTTCATACTGCCGAGGATTTGAGGGTGCTTCAGTGTGCCTCCTGCCTGTTCCGAACTCCTCCTACTCCTCATCCTGCCTTTGGGGGTACAAAAAATAGTAATCGGGGCCTAGTCTGGTTCTGTACGTGTGAGATACATACACCTTTTTTTTGATAATATTTTCTATTCCGCTATTTAATCTACACCTTTGGGTAAAAACAATTAAATTGCGGGATAGTCTGTGTCGGTACGTGTGAGATACACCTTTCCAATTTTTGGGGCGCATCTAATACTGCCGAGGATTTGAGGGTGCTTCAGTGTGCCTCCTGCCTGTTCCGAACTCCTCCTACTCCTCATCCTGCCTTTGGGGGTACAAAAAATAGTAATCGCGGCCTAGTCTGGTTCTGTACGTGTGAGATACATACACCTTTTGATATCATATTTTCTATTCCGCTATTCAATCTACACCTTTGGAGTAAAAACAATTAAATTGCGGGATAGTCTGTGTCGGTACGTGTGAGATACACCTTTCCAATTTTTGGGGCGCATCTCATACTGCCGAGGATTTGAGGGTGCTTCAGTGTGCCTCCTGCCTGTTCCGAACTCCTCCTACTCCTCATACTGCCTTTGGTGGTACAAAAAATAGTAATTTGGGCCTAGTCTGGGTCTCTACGTGTGAGATACATACACCTTTTGATATCATATTTTCTATTCCGCTGTTCAATCTACACCTTTGGGTAAAAACAATTAAATTGCAGGATAGTCTGTATCGGTACGTGTGAGATACACCTTTCCAATTTTTGGGGCGCATCTCATACTGCCGAGGATTTGAGGGTGCTTCAGTGTTCCTCCTGCTTGTACCGAACTCCTCCTACTCCTCATCCTGCCTTTGGGGGTACAAAAAATAGTAATTTGGGCCTAGTCTGTATCTCTACGTGTGAGATACATACACCTTTTGATATCATATTTTCTATTCCGCTATTCAATCTACACCTTTGGGTAAAAACAATTAAATTGCGGGATAGTCTGTGTCGGTACGTGTGAGATACACCTTTCCAATTTTTGGGGTGCATCTCATACTGCAGAGGATTTGAGGGTGCTTCAGTGTGCCTCCTGCCTGTACCAAACTCCTCCTACTCCTCATTCTGCCTTTGGGGGTACAAAAAATAGTAATTTGGGCCTAGTCTGGGTCTCTACGTGTGAGATACATACACCTTTTGATATCATATTTTCTATTCCGCTATTCAATCTACACCTTTGGGTAAAAACAATTAAATTGCGGGATAGTCTGTGTCGGTACGTGTGAGATACACCTTTCCAATTTTTGGGGTGCATCTCATACTGCAGAGGATTTGAGGGTGCTTCAGTGTGCCTCCTGACTGTTCCGAACTCCTCCTACTCCTCATCCTGCCTTTGGGGGTACAAGAAATAGTAATCGGGGCCTAGTCTGGTTCTGTACGTGTGAGATACATACACCTTTTTTTTATAATATTTTCTATTCCGCTATTCAATCTACACCTTTGGGTAAAAACAATTAAATTGCGGGATAGTCTGTGTCGGTACGTGTGAGATACACCTTTCCAATTTTTGGGGCGCATCTCATACTGCCGAGGATTTGAGGGTGCTTCAGCGTGCCTCCTGCCTGTTCCGAACTCCTCCTACTCCTCATCCTGCCTTTGGGGGTACAAAAAATAGTAATTTGGGCCTAGTCTGTGTCTCTACGTGTGGGATACATACACCTTTTGATATCATATTTTCTATTCCGCTATTCAATCTACACCTTTGGGTAAAAACAATTAAATTGCGGGATAGTCTGTGTCGGTACGTGTGAGATACACCTTTCCAATTTTTGGGGCGCATCTCATACTGCCGAGGATTTGAGGGTGCTTCAGTGTGCCTCCTGCCTGTTCCGAACTCCTCCTACTCCTCATCCTGCCTTTGGATGTAAAAAAAATAGTAATCGAGGCCTAGTCTGGTTCTGTACGTGTGAGATACATACACCTTTTTTTTTATAATATCTTCTATTCCGCTATTTAATCTACACCTTTGGGTAAAAATAATTAAATTGCGGGATAGTCTGTGTCGGTACGTGTGAGATAAACTTTTCCAATTTTTGGGGCGCATCTCATACTGCCGAGGATTTGAGGGTGCTTCAGTGTGCCTCCTGCCTGTTCCGAACTCCTCCTACTCCTCATCCTGCCTTTGGTGGTACAAAAAATAGTAATTTGGGCCTAGTCTGGGTCTCTACGTGTGAGATACATACACCTTTTGATATCATATTTTCTATTCCGCTGTTCAATCTACACCTTTGGGTAAAAACCATTAAATTGCAGGATAGTCTGTATCGGTACGTGTGAGATACACCTTTCCAATTTTTGGGGCGCATCTCATACTGCCGAGGATTTGAGGGTGCTTCAGTGTGCCTCCTGCCTGTACCGAACTCCTCCTACTCCTCATCCTGCCTTTGGGGGTACAAAAAATAGTAATTTGGGCCTAGTCTGTGTCTCTACGTGTGAGATACATATACCTTTTGATATCATATTTTCTATTCTGCTATTCAATCTACACCTTTGGGTAAAAACAATTAAATTGCGGGATAGTCTGTGTCGGTACGTGTGAGATACATCTTTTAAATTTTTGGGGCGCTTCTCATACTGCCGAGGATTTGAGGGTGCTTCAGTGTGCCTCCTGCCTGTTCCGAACTCCTCCTACTCCTCATCCTGCCTTTGGGGGTACAAAAAATAGTAATCGCGGCCTAGTCTGGATCTGTACGTGTGAGATACATACACCTTTTGATATCATATTTTCTATTCCGCTATTCAATCTACACCTTTGGAGTAAAAACAATTAAATTGCGGGATAGTCTGTGTCGGTACGTGTGAGATACACCTTTTCAATTTTTGGGGCGCATCTCATACTGCCGAGGATTTGAGGGTGCTTCAGTGTGCCTCCTGCCTGTACCGAACTCCTCCTACTCCTCATCCTGCCTTTGGGGGTACAAAAAATAGTAATTTGGGCCTAGTCTGTGTCTCTACGTGTGAGATACATATACCTTTTGATATCATATTTTCTATTCTGCTATTCAATCTACACCTTTGGGTAAAAACAATTAAATTGCGGGATAGTCTGTGTCGGTACGTGTGAGATACATCTTTTAAATTTTTGGGGCGCTTCTCATACTGCCGAGGATTTGAGGGTGCTTCAGTGTGCCTCCTGCCTGTTCCGAACTCCTCCTACTCCTCATCCTGCCTTTGGGGGTACAAAAAATAGTAATCGCGGCCTAGTCTGGATCTGTACGTGTGAGATACATACACCTTTTGATATCATATTTTCTATTCCGCTATTCAATCTACACCTTTGGAGTAAAAACAATTAAATTGCGGGATAGTCTGTGTCGGTACGTGTGAGATACACCTTTTCAATTTTTGGGGCGCATCTCATACTGCCGAGGATTTGAGGGTGCTTCAGTGTGCCTCCTGCCTGTTCCGAACTCCTCCTACTCCTCATCCTGCCTTTGGGGGTACAAAAAATAGTAATTTGGGCCTAGTCTGGGTCTCTACGTGTGAGATACATACACGTTTTGATATCATATTTTCTATTCCGCTATTCAATCTACACCTTTGGGTAAAAACAATTAAATTGCGGGATAGTCTGTATCGGTACGTGTGAGATACACCTTTCCAATTTTTGGGGCGCATCTCATACTGCCGAGGATTTGAGGGTGCTTCAGTGTGCCTCCTGCCTGTACCGAACTCCTCCTCCTCCTCATCCTGCATTTGGGGGTACAGAAAATAGTAATTTGGGCCTAGTCTGTGTCTCTACATGTGAGATACATACACCTTTTGATATCATATTTTCTATTCCGCTATTCAATCTACATCTTTGGGTAAAAACAATTAAATTGCGGGATAGTCTGTGTCGGTACGTGTGAGATACACCTTTCCAATTTTTGGGGCGCATCTCATACTGCCGAGGATTTTAGGGTGCTTCAGTGTGCCTCCTGCCTGTTCCGAACTCCTCCTACTCCTCATCCTGCCTTTGGGGGTACAAAAAATAGTAATCGCGGCCTAGTCTGGTTTTGTACGTGTGAGATACATACACCTTTTGATATCATATTTTCTATTCCGCTATTCAATCTACACCTTTGGTGTAAAAACAATTAAATTGCGGGATAGTCTGTGTCGGTACGTGTGAGATACACCTTTCCAATTTTTGGGGCGCATCTCATACTGCCGAGGATTTGAGGGTGCTTCAGTGTGCCTCCTGCTTGTACCAAACTCCTCCTACTCCTCATTCTGCCTTTGGGGGTACAAAAAATAGTAATTTGGGCCTAGTCTGTGTCTCTACGTGTGAGATATATACACCTTTTGATATCATATTTTCTATTCCGCTATTCAATCTACACCTTTGGGTAAAAACAATAAAATTGCGGGATAGTCTGTGTCGGTACGTGTGAGATACACCTTTCCAATTTTTGGGGCGCATCTCATACTGCCGAGGATTTGAGGGTGCTTCAGTGTGCCTCCTGCCTGTTCCGAACTCCTCCTACTCCTAAACCTGCCTTTGGGGGTACAAAAAATAGTAATTTGGGCCTAGTCTGGGTCTCTACGTGTGAGATACATACACCTTTTGATATCATATTTTCTATTCCGCTATTCAATCTACACCTTTGGGTAAAAACAATTAAATTGCGGGATAGTCTGTATCGGTACGTGTGAGATACACCTTTCCAATTTTTGGGGCGCATCTCATACTGTCAAGGATTTGAGGGTGCTTCAGTGTGCCTCCTGCCTGTACCGAACTCCTCCTACTCCTCATCCTGCCTTTGGGGGTACAAAAAATAGTAATTTGGGCCTAGTCTGTATCTCTACGTGTGAGATACATACACCTTTTGATATCATATTTTCTATTCCGCTATTCAATCTACACCTTTGGGTAAAAACAATTAAATTGCGGGATAGTCTGTGTCGGTACGTGTGAGATACACCTTTCCAATTTTTGGGGTGCATCTCATACTGCAGAGGATTTGAGGGTGCTTCAGTGTGCCTCCTGCCTGTACCAAACTCCTCCTACTCCTCATTCTGCCTTTGGGGGTACAAAAAATAGTAATTTGGGCCTAGTCTGGGTCTCTACGTGTGAGATACATACACCTTTTGATATCATATTTTCTATTCCGCTATTCAATCTACACCTTTGGGTAAAAACAATTAAATTGCGGGATAGTCTGTGTCGGTACGTGTGAGATACACCTTTCCAATTTTTGGGGTGCATCTCATACTGCAGAGGATTTGAGGGTGCTTCAGTGTGCCTCCTGACTGTTCCGAACTCCTCCTACTCCTCATCGTGCCTTTGGGGGTACAAAAATAGTAATCGGGGCCTAGTCTGTGTCTCTACGTGTGAGATACATACACCTTTTGATATCATATTTTCTATTCCGCTATTCAATCTACACCTTTGGGTAAAAACAATTAAATTGCGGGATAGTCTGTGTCGGTACGTGTGAGATACACCTTTCCCATTTTTGGGGCGCATCTTATACTGCCGAGGATTTGAGGGTGCTTCAGTGTGCCTCCTGCCTGTTCCGAACTCCTCCTACTCCTCATCCTGCCTTTGGGGGTACAAAAAATAGTAATCGGGGCCTAGTCTGGTTCTGTACGTGTGAGATACATACACCTTTTTTTTTATAATATTTTCTATTCCGCTATTCAATCTACACCTTTGGGTAAAAACAATTAAATTGCGGGATAGTCTGTGTCGGTACGTGTGAGATACACCTTTCCAATTTTTGGGGCGCATCTCATACTGCCGAGGATTTGAGGGTGCTTCAGCGTGCCTCCTGCCTGTTCCGAACTCCTCCTACTCCTCATCCTGCCTTTGGGGGTACAAAAAATAGTAATTTGGGCCTAGTCTGTGTCTCTACGTGTGGGATACATACACCTTTTGATATCATATTTTCTATTCCGCTATTCAATCTACACCTTTGGGTAAAAACAATTAAATTGCGGGATAGTCTGTGTCGGTACGTGTGAGATACACCTTTCCAATTTTTGGGGCGCATCTCATACTGCCGAGGATTTGAGGGTGCTTCAGTGTGCCTCCTGCCTGTTCCGAACTCCTCCTACTCCTCATCCTGCCTTTGGATGTAAAAAAAATAGTAATCGGGGCCTAGTCTGGTTCTGTACGTGTGAGATACATACACCTTTTTTTTTATAATATCTTCTATTCCGCTATTTAATCTACACCTTTGGGTAAAAACAATTAAATTGCGGGATAGTCTGTGTCGGTACGTGTGAGATAAACTTTTCCAATTTTTGGGGCGCATCTCATACTGCCGAGGATTTGAGGGTGCTTCAGTGTGCCTCCTGCCTGTTCCGAACTCCTCCTACTCCTCATCCTGCCTTTGGTGGTACAAAAAATAGTAATTTGGGCCTAGTCTGGGTCTCTACGTGTGAGATACATACACCTTTTGATATCATATTTTCTATTCCGCTGTTCAATCTACACCTTTGGGTAAAAACCATTAAATTGCAGGATAGTCTGTATCGGTACGTGTGAGATACACCTTTCCAATTTTTGGGGCGCATCTCATACTGCCGAGGATTTGAGGGTGCTTCAGTGTGCCTCCTGCCTGTACCGAACTCCTCCTACTCCTCATCCTGCCTTTGGGGGTACAAAAAATAGTAATTTGGGCCTAGTCTGTGTCTCTACGTGTGAGATACATACACCTTTTGATATCATATTTTCTATTCTGCTATTCAATTTACACCTTTGGGTAAAAACAATTAAATTGCGGGATAGTCTGTGTCGGTACGTGTGAGATACACCTTTTAAATTTTTGGGGCGCTTCTCATACTGCCGAGGATTTGAGGGTGCTTCAGTGTGCCTCCTGCCTTTTCCGAACTCCTCCTACTCCTCATCCTGCCTTTGGGGGTACAAAAAATAGTAATAGGGGTTCTAGTCTGGTTCTGTACGTGTGAAATACATACACCTTTTTTTTGATAATATTTTCTATTCCGCTATTTAATCTACACCTTTGGGTAAAAACAATTAAATTGCGGGATAGTCTGTGTCGGTATGTGTGAGATACACCTTTCCAATTTTTGGGGCGCATTTCATACTGCCGAGGATTTGAGGGTGCTTCAGTGTGCCTCCTGCCTGTTCCGAACTCCTCCTACTCCTCATCCTGCCTTTGGGGGTACAAAAAATAGTAATAGGGGTTCTAGTCTGGTTCTGTACGTGTGAGATACATACACCTTTTTTTTGATAATATTTTCTATTCCGCTATTTAATCTACACCTTTGGGTAAAAACAATTAAATTGCGGGATAGTCTGTGTCGGTACGTGTGAGATACACCTTTCCAATTTTTGGGGCGCATCTCATACTGCCGAGGATTTGAGGGTGCTTCAGTGTGCCTCCTGCCTGTTCCGAACTCCTCCTACTCCTAATCCTGCCTTTGGGGGTACAAAAAATAGTAATCGGGGCCTAGTCTGGTTCTGTACGTGTGAGATACATACACCTTTTTTTTGATAATATTTTCTATTCCGCTATTTAATCTACACCTTTGGGTAAAAACAATTAAATTGCGGGATAGTCTGTGTCGGTACGTGTGAGATACACCTTTCCAATTTTTGGGGCGCATCTCATACTGCCGAGGATTTGAGGGTGCTTCAGTGTGCCTCCTGCCTGTTCCGAACTCCTCCAACTCCTCATCCTGCCTTTGGTGGTACAAAAAATAGTAATTTGGGCCTAGTCTGGGTCTCTACGTGTGAGATACATACACCTTTTGATATCATATTTTCTATTCCGCTGTTCAATCTACACCTTTGGGTAAAAACAATTAAATTGCAGGATAGTCTGTATTGGTACGTGTGAGATACACCTTTCCAATTTTTGGGGCGCATCTCATACTGCCGAGGATTTGAGGGTGCTTCAGTGTTCCTCCTGCTTGTACCGAACTCCTCCTACTCCTCATCCTGCCTTTGGGGGTACAAAAAATAGTAATTTGGGCCTAGTCTGTGTCTCTACGTGTGAGATACATACACCTTTTGATATAATATTTTCTATTCTGCTATTCAATCTACACCTTTGGGTAAAAACAATTAAATTGCGGGATAGTCTGTGTCGGTACGTGTGAGATACACCTTTCCAATTTTTGGGGCGCTTCTCATACTGCCGAGGATTTGGTGGTGCTTCAGTGTGCCTCCTGCCTGTTCCGAACTCCTCCTACTCCTCATCATGCCTTTGGGGGTACAAAAAATAGTAATCGGGGCCTAGTCTGGTTCTGTACGTGTGAGATACATACACCTTTTTTTTGATAATATTTTCTATTCCGCTATTTAATCTACACCTTTGGGTAAAAACAATTAAATTGCGGGATAGTCTGTGTCGGTACGTGTGAGATACACCTTTCCAATTTTTGGGGCGCATTTCATACTGCCGAGGATTTGAGGGTGCTTCAGTGTGCCTCCTGCCTGTTCCGAACTCCTCCTACTCCTCATCCTGCCTTTGGGGGTACAAAAAATAGTAATTGCGGCCTTGTCTGGTTCTGTACGTGTGAGATACATACACCTTTTTTTTGATAATATTTTCTATTCCGCTATTTAATCTACACCTTTGGGTAAAAACAATTAAATTGCGAGATAGTCTGTGTCGGTACGTGTGAGATACACCTTTCCAATTTTTGGGGCGCATCTCATACTGCCGAGGATTTGAGGGTGCTTCAGTGTGCCTCCTGCCTGTTCCGAACTCCTCCTACTCCTCATCCTGCCTTTGGGGGTACAAAAAATAGTAATCGCGGCCTAGTCTGGATCTGTACGTGTGAGATACATACACCTTTTGATATCATATTTTCTATTCCGCTATTCAATCTACACCTTTGGAGTAAAAACAATTAAATTGCGGGATAGTCTGTGTCGGTACGTGTGAGATACACCTTTCCAATTTTTGGGGCGCATCTCATACTGCCGAGGATTTGAGGGTGCTTCAGTGTGCCTCCTGCCTGTTCCGAACTCCTCCTACTCCTCATCCTGCCTTTGGGGGTACAAAAAATAGTAATTTGGGCCTAGTCTGGGTCTCTACGTGTGAGATACATACACCTTTTGATATCATATTTTCTATTCCGCTATTCAATCTACACCTTTGGGTAAAAATTATTAAATTGCGGGATAGTCTGTATCGGTACGTGTGAGATACACCTTTCCAATTTTTGGGGCGCATCTCATACTGCCGAGGATTTGAGGGTGCTTCAGTGTGCCTCCTGCCTGTACCGAACTCCTCCTCCTCCTCATCCTGCATTTGGGGGTACAGAAAATAGTAATTTGGGCCTAGTCTGTGTCTCTACATGTGAGATACATACACCTTTTGATATCATATTTTCTATTCCGCTATTCAATCTACATCTTTGGGTAAAAACAATTAAATTGCGGGATAGTCTGTGTCGGTACGTGTGAGATACACCTTTCCAATTTTTGGGGCGCATCTCATACTGCCGAGGATTTTAGGGTGCTTCAGTGTGCCTCCTGCCTGTTCCGAACTCCTCCTACTCCTCATCCTGCCTTTGGGGGTACAAAAAATAGTAATCGCGGCCTAGTCTGGTTTTGTACGTGTGAGATACATACACCTTTTGATATCATATTTTCTATTCCGCTATTCAATCTACACCTTTGGTGTAAAAACAATTAAATTGCGGGATAGTCTGTGTCGGTACGTGTGAGATACACCTTTCCAATTTTTGGGGCGCATCTCATACTGCCGAGGATTTGAGGGTGCTTCAGTGTGCCTCCTGCTTGTACCAAACTCCTCCTACTCCTCATTCTGCCTTTGGGGGTACAAAAAATAGTAATTTGGGCCTAGTCTGTGTCTCTACGTGTGAGATATATACACCTTTTGATATCATATTTTCTATTCCGCTATTCAATCTACACCTTTGGGTAAAAACAATAAAATTGCGGGATAGTCTGTGTCGGTACGTGTGAGATACACCTTTCCAATTTCTGGGGCGCATCTCATACTGCCGAGGATTTGAGGGTGCTTCAGTGTGCCTCCTGCCTGTTCCGAACTCCTCCTACTACTCAACCTGCCTTTGGGGGTACAAAAAATAGTAATTTGGGCCTAGTCTGGGTCTCTACGTGTGAGATACATACACCTTTTGATATCATATTTTCTATTCCGCTATTCAATCTACACCTTTGGGTAAAAACAATTAAATTGCGGGATAGTCTGTGTCGGTACGTGTGAGATACACCTTTCCAATTTTTGGGGCGCATCTCATACTGCCGAGGATTTGAGGGTGCTTCAGTGTGCCTCCTGCCTGTTCCGAACTCCTCCTACTCCTAAACCTGCCTTTGGGGGTACAAAAAATAGTAATTTGGGCCTAGTCTGGGTCTCTACGTGTGAGATACATACACCTTTTGATATCATATTTTCTATTCCGCTATTCAATCTACACCTTTGGGTAAAAACAATTAAATTGCGGGATAGTCTGTGTCGGTACGTGTGAGATACACCTTTCCAATTTTTGGGGTGCATCTCATACTGCAGAGGATTTGAGGGTGCTTCAGTGGGCCTCCTGACTGTTCCGAACTCCTCCTACTCCTCATCGTGCCTTTGGGGGTACAAAAATAGTAATCGGGGCCTAGTCTGTGTCTCTACGTGTGAGATACATACACTTTTTGATATCATATTTTCTATTCCGCTATTCAATCTACACCTTTGGGTAAAAACAATTAAATTGCGGGATAGTCTGTGTCGGTACGTGTGAGATACACCTTTCCAATTTTTGGGGGCATCTCATACTGCCGAGGATTGCAGGGTGCTTCAGTGTGTCTCCTGCCTGTTCTGAACTCCTCCTACTCCTCATCCTGCCTTTGGGGGTACAAAAAATAGTAATCGGGGCCTAGTCTGGTTCTGTACATGTGAGATACATAAACCTTTTTTTGATAATATTTTCTATTCCGCTATTTAATCTACACCTTTGGGTAAAAACAATTAAATTGCGGGATAGTCTGTGTCGGTACGTGTGAGATACACCTTTCCAATTTTTGGGGCGCATCTCATACTGCCGAGGATTTGAGGGTGCTTCAGTGTGCCTCCTGCCTGTTCTGAAATCCTCCTACTCCTCATCCTGCCTTTGGGGGTACAAAAAATAGTAATTTGGGCCTAGTCTGGGTCTCTACGTGTGAGATACATACACCTTTTGATATCATATTTTCTATTCCGCTATTCAATCTACACCTTTGGGTAAAAACAAATAAATTGCGGGATAGTCTGTATCCGTACGTGTGAGATACACCTTTCCAATTTTTGGGGCGCATCTCATACTGCCGAGGATTTGAGGGTGCTTCAGTGTGCCTCCTGCCTGTACCGAACTCCTCCTACTCCTCATCCTGCCTTTGGGGGTACAAAAAATAGTAATTTGGGCCTAGTCTGTGTCTCTACGTGTGAGATACATACACCTTTTGATATCATATTTTCTATTCCGCTATTCAATCTACACCTTTGGGTAAAAACAATTAAATTGCGGGATAGTCTGTGTCGGTACGTGTGAGATACACCTTTCCAATTTTTGGGGCGCATCTCATACTGCCGAGGATTTGAGGGTGCTTCAGTGTGCCTCCTGCCTGTTCCGAACTCCTCCAACTCCTCATCCTGCCTTTGGTGGTACAAAAAATAGTAATTTGGGCCTAGTCTGGGTCTCTACGTGTGAGATACATACACCTTTTGATATCATATTTTCTATTCCGCTGTTCAATCTACACCTTTGGGTAAAAACAATTAAATTGCAGGATAGTCTGTATTGGTACGTGTGAGATACACCTTTCCAATTTTTGGGGCGCATCTCATACTGCCGAGGATTTGAGGGTGCTTCAGTGTTCCTCCTGCTTGTACCGAACTCCTCCTACTCCTCATCCTGCCTTTGGGGGTACAAAAAATAGTAATTTGGGCCTAGTCTGTGTCTCTACGTGTGAGATACATACACCTTTTGATATAATATTTTCTATTCTGCTATTCAATCTACACCTTTGGGTAAAAACAATTAAATTGCGGGATAGTCTGTGTCGGTACGTGTGAGATACACCTTTCCAATTTTTGGGGCGCTTCTCATACTGCCGAGGATTTGGGGGTGCTTCAGTGTGCCTCCTGCCTGTTCCGAACTCCTCCTACTCCTCATCATGCCTTTGGGGGTACAAAAAATAGTAATCGGGGCCTAGTCTGGTTCTGTACGTGTGAGATACATACACCTTTTTTTTGATAATATTTTCTATTCCGCTATTTAATCTACACCTTTGGGTAAAAACAATTAAATTGCGGGATAGTCTGTGTCGGTACGTGTGAGATACACCTTTCCAATTTTTGGGGCGCATTTCATACTGCCGAGGATTTGAGGGTGCTTCAGTGTGCCTCCTGCCTGTTCCGAACTCCTCCTACTCCTCATCCTGCCTTTGGGGGTACAAAAAATAGTAATTGCGGCCTTGTCTGGTTCTGTACGTGTGAGATACATACACCTTTTTTTTGATAATATTTTCTATTCCGCTATTTAATCTACACCTTTGGGTAAAAACAATTAAATTGCGAGATAGTCTGTGTCGGTACGTGTGAGATACACCTTTCCAATTTTTGGGGCGCATCTCATACTGCCGAGGATTTGAGGGTGCTTCAGTGTGCCTCCTGCCTGTTCCGAACTCCTCCTACTCCTCATCCTGCCTTTGGGGGTACAAAAAATAGTAATCGCGGCCTAGTCTGGATCTGTACGTGTGAGATACATACACCTTTTGATATCATATTTTCTATTCCGCTATTCAATCTACACCTTTGGAGTAAAAACAATTAAATTGCGGGATAGTCTGTGTCGGTACGTGTGAGATACACCTTTCCAATTTTTGGGGCGCATCTCATACTGCCGAGGATTTGAGGGTGCTTCAGTGTGCCTCCTGCCTGTTCCGAACTCCTCCTACTCCTCATCCTGCCTTTGGGGGTACAAAAAATAGTAATTTGGGCCTAGTCTGGGTCTCTACGTGTGAGATACATACACCTTTTGATATCATATTTTCTATTCCGCTATTCAATCTACACCTTTGGGTAAAAATTATTAAATTGCGGGATAGTCTGTATCGGTACGTGTGAGATACACCTTTCCAATTTTTGGGGCGCATCTCATACTGCCGAGGATTTGAGGGTGCTTCAGTGTGCCTCCTGCCTGTACCGAACTCCTCCTCCTCCTCATCCTGCATTTGGGGGTACAGAAAATAGTAATTTGGGCCTAGTCTGTGTCTCTACATGTGAGATACATACACCTTTTGATATCATATTTTCTATTCCGCTATTCAATCTACATCTTTGGGTAAAAACAATTAAATTGCGGGATAGTCTGTGTCGGTACGTGTGAGATACACCTTTCCAATTTTTGGGGCGCATCTCATACTGCCGAGGATTTTAGGGTGCTTCAGTGTGCCTCCTGCCTGTTCCGAACTCCTCCTACTCCTCATCCTGCCTTTGGGGGTACAAAAAATAGTAATCGCGGCCTAGTCTGGTTTTGTACGTGTGAGATACATACACCTTTTGATATCATATTTTCTATTCCGCTATTCAATCTACACCTTTGGTGTAAAAACAATTAAATTGCGGGATAGTCTGTGTCGGTACGTGTGAGATACACCTTTCCAATTTTTGGGGCGCATCTCATACTGCCGAGGATTTGAGGGTGCTTCAGTGTGCCTCCTGCTTGTACCAAACTCCTCCTACTCCTCATTCTGCCTTTGGGGGTACAAAAAATAGTAATTTGGGCCTAGTCTGTGTCTCTACGTGTGAGATATATACACCTTTTGATATCATATTTTCTATTCCGCTATTCAATCTACACCTTTGGGTAAAAACAATAAAATTGCGGGATAGTCTGTGTCGGTACGTGTGAGATACACCTTTCCAATTTCTGGGGCGCATCTCATACTGCCGAGGATTTGAGGGTGCTTCAGTGTGCCTCCTGCCTGTTCCGAACTCCTCCTACTCCTAAACCTGCCTTTGGGGGTACAAAAAATAGTAATTTGGGCCTAGTCTGGGTCTCTACGTGTGAGATACATACACCTTTTGATATCATATTTTCTATTCCGCTATTCAATCTACACCTTTGGGTAAAAACAATTAAATTGCGGGATAGTCTGTGTCGGTACGTGTGAGATACACCTTTCCAATTTTTGGGGTGCATCTCATACTGCAGAGGATTTGAGGGTGCTTCAGTGGGCCTCCTGACTGTTCCGAACTCCTCCTACTCCTCATCGTGCCTTTGGGGGTACAAAAATAGTAATCGGGGCCTAGTCTGTGTCTCTACGTGTGAGATACATACACTTTTTGATATCATATTTTCTATTCCGCTATTCAATCTACACCTTTGGGTAAAAACAATTAAATTGCGGGATAGTCTGTGTCGGTACGTGTGAGATACACCTTTCCAATTTTTGGGGCGCATCTCATACTGCCGAGGATTGCAGGGTGCTTCAGTGTGTCTCCTGCCTGTTCTGAACTCCTCCTACTCCTCATCCTGCCTTTGGGGGTACAAAAAATAGTAATCGGGGCCTAGTCTGGTTCTGTACATGTGAGATACATACACCTTTTTTTGATAATATTTTCTATTCCGCTATTTAATCTACACCTTTGGGTAAAAACAATTAAATTGCGGGATAGTCTGTGTCGGTACGTGTGAGATACACCTTTCCAATTTTTGGGGCGCATCTCATACTGCCGAGGATTTGAGGGTGCTTCAGTGTGCCTCCTGCCTGTTCTGAAATCCTCCTACTCCTCATCCTGCCTTTGGGGGTACAAAAAATAGTAATTTGGGCCTAGTCTGGGTCTCTACGTGTGAGATACATACACCTTTTGATATCATATTTTCTATTCCGCTATTCAATCTACACCTTTGGGTAAAAACAATTAAATTGCGGGATAGTCTGTATCCGTACGTGTGAGATACACCTTTCCAATTTTTGGGGCGCATCTCATACTGCCGAGGATTTGAGGGTGCTTCAGTGTGCCTCCTGCCTGTACCGAACTCCTCCTACTCCTCATCCTGCCTTTGGGGGTACAAAAAATAGTAATTTGGGCCTAGTCTGTGTCTCTACGTGTGAGATACATACACCTTTTGATATCATATTTTCTATTCCGCTATTCAATCTACACCTTTGGGTAAAAACAATTAAATTGCGTGATAGTCTGTGTCGGTACGTGTGAGATCCACCTTTCCAATTTTTGGGGCGCATCTCATACTGCCGAGGATTTGAGGGTGCTTCAGTGTGCCTCCTGCCTGTTCCGAACTCCTCCTACTCCTCATCCTGCCTTTGGGGGTACAAAAAATAGTAATCGGGGCCTAGTCTGGTTCTGTAAGTGTGAGATACATACACCTTTTTTTTTGATAATATTTTCTATTCCGCTATTTAATCTACACCTTTGGGTAAAAACAATTTAATTGCGGGATAGTCTGTGTCGGTACGTGTGAGATACACCTTTCCAATTTTTGGGGCGCATCTCATACTGCCGAGGATTTGAGGGTGCTTCAGTGTGCCTCCTGCCTGTTCCGAACTCCTCCTACTCCTCATCCTGCCTTTGGGGGTACAAAAAATAGTAATCGCGGCCTAGTCTGGTTCTGTACGTGTGAGATACATACACCTTTTGATAATATTTTCTATTCCGCTATTTAATCTACACCTTTGGGGTAAAAACAATTAAATTGCGGGATAGTCTGTGTCGGTACGTGTGAGATACATACACCTTTTGATATCATATTTTCTATTCCGCTATTCAATCTACACCTTTGGAGTAAAAACAATTAAATTGCGGGATAGTCTGCGTCGGTACGTGTGAGATACTCCTTTCCAATTTTTGGGGCGCATCTCATACTGCCGAGGATTGCAGGGTGCTTCAGTGTGCCTCCTGCCTGTTCCGAACTCCTCCTACTCCTCATCCTGCCTTTGTGCGTACAAAAAATAGTAATCAGGGCCTAGTCTGGGTTTGTACGTGTGAGATACACCACCGTTTTGTAAAATTTTTCCTATTCCGCTATTCAATATACACCCTGTTTGAGTGTAAAAAATTAAATTACGGCATTGTCTGTATCGGTACATGTGAGATACACCTTTTTAAATTTGTTTGGCGCATCTCCTTCCACCGCCGAGGATTGCAGGGCGCTTCAGTTTGCCTCCTGTTCCCAACTCCTCCTACTCATAGAAACATAGAATGTGTCAGCAGATAAGAACCATTTGGCCCATCTAGTCTGCCCAATATATCTGAATCGTATGAATAGTCCCTGGCCCTATCTTATATGAAGGATATCCTTATGCCTATCCCATGCATGCTTAAACTCCTTCACTGTATTTGCAGCTACCACTTCTGCAGGAAGGTTATTCCATGCATCCACTACTCTCTCAGTAAAATAACACTTCCTCATATTACTTTTAAACCTTTGCCCCTCTAATTTAAAACTGTGTCCTCTTGTGGTAGTTTTTCTTCTTTTAAATATGCTCTCCTCCTTTACCGAGTTGATTCCCTTTATGTATTTAAAAGTTTCTATCATATCCCCTCTGTCTCTTCTTTCTTCCAAGCTATACATGTTAAGGTCCTTTAACCTTTCCTGGTAAGTTTTTTCCTGCAATCCATGTACTAGTTTAGTAGCTCTTCTCTGAACTCTCTCTAGAGTATCTATATCCTTCTGGAGATATGGCCTCCAGTACTGCGCACAATACTCCAAGTGAGGTCTCACCAGTGTTCTGTATAGCGGCATAAGCACTTCTCTCTTTCTACTGCTTATACCTCTCCCTATACATCCAAGCATTCTGCTGGCATTTCGTGCTGCTCTATTACATTGTCTTCCCACCTTTAAGTCTTCTGAAATAATTACTCCTAAATCCCTTTCCTCAGATACTGAGGTCAGGACTGTGTCAAATATTCTATATTCTGCCCTTGGGTTTTTACGCCCCAGGTGCATTATCTTGCACTTATCCACATTAAATTTCAGTTGCCAGAGTTCTGACCATTCTTCTAGTTTTCCTAAATCCTTTTCCATTTGGCGTTTCCCTCCAGGAACATCAACCCTGTTACATATCTTTGTGTCATCAGCAAAAAGACAAACCTTACCATCGAGGCCTTTTACAATATAACTTATGAAGATATTAAACAAAATTGGTCCCAGTACAGATCCCTGAGGTACCCCACTGGTAACATGACCTTGTTCTGAATGTTCTCCATTGACTACAACCCTCTGTTGTCTGTCACTCAGCCACTGCCTAATCCACTCAACAATATGGGAGTCCATGCTCAATGACTGCAGTTTATTGATAAGTCTTCTATGTGGGACAGTGTCAAAAGCCTTACTAAAATCTAGATATGCAATGTCTACTGCACCTCCACCGTCTATTATTTTAGTCACCCAGTCAAAAAAATCTATAAGATTTGTTTGACATGATCTCCCTGAAGTAAACCCATGTTGTTTTTCATCTTGCAATCCATGGGATTTAAGATGTTCTACAATCCTATCCTTTAATAGGGTTTCCATTAATTTGCCTACTATTGATGTCAGACTCACTGGTCTATAGTTGCTCGATTCCTCCCTATTACCTTTCTTGTGAATGGGCACGACATTTGCCAATTTCCAATCTTCCGGGACGACTCCTGTTACTAAAGATTGGTTAAATAAATCTGTTAATGGTTTTGCCAGCTCACCACTAAGCTCTTTTAATAATTTTGGGTGTATCTCATTAGGACCCTGTGACTTATTTGTCTTCACTTTAGACAGCAATCTTAGAACATCTTCCTCTGTAAAGACACATGCATCAAACGATTCATTAGTCATACTTTCAAGTGGAGGTCCTTCTCCTTTTTCTTCTGTAAAAACTGAACAGAAGTATTCATTAAGGCAGTCGGCTAGCCCTTTATTCTCTTCTACATACCTTCCGTCCTTTGTTTTTAATTAAGTTATTCCTTGTTTTAATTTCCTTTTTTCATTTATATATCTGAAGAATGTCTTATCCCCCTTTTTCACAGACTGAGCTAGTTTTTCTTCTGCCTGCGCTTTAGAAGTTCTTGCTTGGCCTCTTTCTGCCTAATCTTGTAGATTTCCTTATCTTCATTGCTCTGGGTTTTTTTATAATTACAAAATGCTAGCTTTTTATTTTTAATGATTTGGGCCACTCCTGCTGAGTACCACAGTGGTCTCTTGCTTTTTTTGCTTTTACTGACAAGTCTAATGCAATTTTCTGTTGCCTTCAATAATGCACCTTTTAAGTAGTCCCATTTCTCCTGGACTCCATGTAATCCGTTCCAGTCTGATAAGGACTCATTTATGACTAATTTCATTTTTGAAAAGTCTGTTTTTCTAAAATCTAAAACTTTTGTTTTTGTGTGGTGTGACTCTTTCACAGTTCTTATATTAAACCACACTGACTGGTGATCACTAGATCCCAAGGTTTCGCCTACGATGACATCATATACCGAATCCCCATTTGTGAATACCAAATCCAAAATGGCCTCCCTCCGGGTTGGCTCCTCAACCACTTGTTGCAGAGACAACCCCAGTAGGGAATTTAGAATATCTGTACTCCTGGTAGAACTTGCTATTTTGGTTTTCCAGTTTATATCTGGAAGATTGAAATCTCCCATAATGATAACTTCTCCTTTCATTGTCAATTTAGCTATTTCTTCAACTAGTAGATCATCTAGTTCTTTAACTTGACCAGGTGGTCTATATATCACACCTACACGTTTTACTGCATGATTAGCAAACTGCAACGTAACCCAAACTGACTCTATGTTGGCCTCACCAACTTGTATTAGGTTAGATTTAATGCTATCTTTCACATACAGGGCCACTCCTCCTCCTTTCTTGCCTTCTCTGTCTCTTCTGTATAAAGAGTACCCTGGTATGGTTATGTCCCAGTCATTTCTTTCATTAAACCATGTCTCCGTAACAGCCACTAAATCTACATTCTCAGATGCCATTATTGACCCAAGTTCATTGATTTTTTTACCTAAACTGCGAGCATTTGTAGACAGGACTCTGAGCTTATAATTTCTTAACCTCTGTGCTTCTGACCTGTTCTGGCATTGTTTCGGGGGGCAATTGGACTCTTGTATTTCCACTCTTTTGCCCCCCCCCCTCCTAGTTTAAATACTCTTTTGCAAATTCTTGGAGTTGTTCACTAAGTACATTTGTTCCTTTGAGAGAAAGATGCAAACCATATTTTTTGTACAGTTCCTTTCTATTCCAAGTAGAGCTATCATGAGAAACAAAGCCAAATCCTTGCTCTTGACACCATTTACTAAGCCATATGTTGAACTCCTTTATGCGCCTCTGCCTATCATTCTGAACATTATGCACAGGCAGAACTTCAGAAAATGAAATGGTGGATGCAAAATCCTGTACGTCATTACCAAGTGTGATAAAAGATTTTTTCACCTCTGACACTTCATTGCAAGCCAGGTCATTTGTCCCTAGATGGACCAGAACATCCACGTCCCCTTCCTGCTTTGCTTGCTTAACAATATTAATAATACGTCTTCTATCTTGTCTAGCAGTAGCACCAGGGAGACATCTCACAAAACCATTTTCTTTAAGCTCCACACTTCTTATGATTGAATCACCCAGCAACAGCTGCTTCCTTTGAGACTTCACTTTATCTTTTTTGTCCTTGGCTGCAGTCTTGCATACATTAGACATAGGAGTCGATGGTTTCTCACCCTCTGTGCTTGAGTCCATATCCATGTTGTCCTTACATTCTGAGAGTGCTGCAAATGAATTTTGGAGAACCACCGACTGTGGGACATGTCTTCTATCCACCACTCTAAGTCTTCCAGAACCTACAGTAACCCATCTGCCATTTCTGGGGTCCTCTGTGGGAGTGGCATTGCAGCAGTCCCAGCTGGAGTTTGTTTAACAGATAATTTAAATATCTCTGATTTCAAAAATGCAATTTCCTGCTGCAGTAAGGAGAATTGTCTACAGATCTGACAGCATCCAAATCTCCAAAGAGTGGAACATGAAATAAATGCACAACAATTCCTGCACTGAACCAAGTCTGCCATTTTAAAGAGGAGAAAAAAAAATTTGTAAATTTAAGTCAAACAAATCTTACCTTTTTTTTTTTTCTTTTTTCCACCTTCCACCCTACCTCCTGACTATCTCCTGCAATATCTCTTCACTGTACTTAAAATGTTGTACTTGAATGGAGTACTTGCAGCTAATGAATTAGGCCAGCTAATGAGTATGTCTCTATATATATACACTCACTCCTTCACAGCTCCTCCCCCAGCTCCTCTTCCTCCTCCTGCCTTTAGGGTACAAAAAATTGTAATCCGGGCCTAGTCTGTGTTTGTACGTGTGAGATACACCGTATTATAAAATTTTTCCTATTCCGCTATTCAATATACACCCTTTTGGAGTGTAAAAAACGAAATTACGGCATAGTCTGTATCGGTACGTGTGAGATACACCTTTTAAATTTGTTTGGCGCATCTCCTTCCACCGCCAAGGATTGCAGGGCGCTTCAGTTTGCCTCCTGTTCCGAACTCCTCCTACTCCTCTTCCTCATCCTCCCTTTAGGGTACAAAATTTAATCGGGGCCTAGTCTGTGTTTATACATGTGAGATACACCGTTTTTTATCATTTTTCCTATTCCGCTATTCAATATACACCCTTTTGGGGTAAAAAAATTAAATTGCGGCATAGTTTGCATATTTGACTGTGAGATACACCCGTGCGATACTGTTGTTGTTTTGTTCCGCTATTCAATAAACACCTTTCTAGGGCAAGATCATAAATTACAGAAATACGAGGAGACCATCAAATAGGGGCCGTGGCCTGGGTCGTGGTGCTGCTGGTAGAGCTCCTGTTGCAAGGAGAGGACGTGGTCGATCTGTGCCAGCTACACGCACAAGTGAAACACCTTCCTCAAGTGTGAGTAGGCGACAGAACCTGCAGCAGTATTTGGTAGGGCATCATACGCCTCTAGAAGTGATGAGGCCAGAACAAGTAGAGGCAATAGTAGATTGGTTTGCTGCTGACAGTGCCTCCAGTTCCTTCACATTGTCTCCCACCCAGTCTACCGCAGAAAGGTCAGAGTTGGCACCTGCAGCCAATGTCCAACCGTCTTTCACCTCACCCCCTTGCAAATCAGGCAAGCAGTCTGAGCCCCAAGTCATACAGCAGTCTCTTCTTCTTTTTGAGGACTCTGTCAGCAGGGTTTCACAGGGCCATCCACCTAGCCCTGCCCCAGAAGTGGAAGAGATTGAGAGCAGCAATGCCCAACCAATTATTTCTCAAGATGAGTACATGCAAGGACCATCGCAGCACATCTCCGATGATGACGAAACGCAGGTGCCAACTGCTGCGGCATTCAGAATTGTGGAGACCAACAAGGAGGGCAGGGGTGAAGACTGGGTGGAAGATGATGTGGAGGACGATGAGGTCCTCGACCCCACATGGAATGAAGGTCATGTAGGTGACCTGAGTAGTTTGGAGGAAGAGGCGGTGATCACACAGAGCCACCAGCACAGCAGAAGAGGGAGCAGGGTGAAGAAGCGGAGCGGGCGTGCCATAGACACTACGCCTGCTACTGCCCAATGCAGCAAGGGAACGAGCGCAGCAAAGCCAGCTCAAAGGAGTTCTCTAGCGTGGAAGTTCTTCAGAAAATGTGCTGATGACAGGACACTAGTGGTTTGCTCCCTGTGCAATCAGAGCCTGAAGCGAGGCATAAACCTTCTCAACCTGAGCACAACCTGCATGATCAGGCATCTAAGTGCAAAGCACGAGCTGCAGTGGAGTAGACACCTTCAAAACCAAGAAACGTCTCTGGCTCATCCTGCTTCCTCTTCTGCTGCTGTCTCGGCCTCTCCATCCACATCTGTAGTGATACCGGCACCTGCCACCCCGCAAACAGACGATCTGTCAGCAACACCACCACCTGGGTCACCAACCATCTCCACAATGTCCCGTGGAAGCGTTCAGCTTTCCATCTCCCAAACACTTGAGAGGAAGAGGAAGTACCCCCCTACCCACCCGCGATCCCTGGCCCTGAATGCCAGCATTTCAAAATTCTTGGCCTTTGAAATGCTGTCATTCCGTCTGGTGGAGACGCACAGTTTTAAAAACCTTATGTCGGTGGCTGTCCCACAGTACGTCGTGCCCAGCCGCCACTACTTTTCCAGGCAAGCCATCCCTTCCCTGCACAACCAAGTGGGGGAAAAAATCAGGTGTGCACTGCGCAACGCCATCTGTGGCAAGGTCCACCTAACTACTGATACGTGGACCAGTAAGCACGGTCAGGGGCGTTATATCTCCCTAACGGCACACTGGGTAAATGCAGTGGCGGATGGGCCTGAGGCGGATAGCAATTTGGCGCATGTCCTTCCACCACCGAGGATTGCAGGGCGCTTCAGTTTGCCTCCTGTTCCTAACTCCTCCTACTCTGCTTCCTCATCCTCTACCGCCTCCTCATCCGGTCAGCGTAACACCTTCACCACCAACTTCAGCACGGCCAGGGGTAAACGACAGCAGGCAGTTTTAAAACTTGCCTGTTTGGGGAAAAACCACACACTGCGCAGGAGTTGTGGAGGAGCATGGAACAGCAGACAAATGAGTGGTTGCTGCCAGCGAGCCTCAAGCCCGGCCTGGTGGTGTGCGATAACGGGCAAAATCTCATAGCAGCTCTGGGCCTAGCCCGTTTGACGCACATCTCTTGCCTGGCGCATGTGCTGAATTTGGTGGTGCAGAGGTTCCTTAAAAATTACCCCAATATGTCAGAGCTGCTGCAGAAAGTGTGGGCCGTCTGTGCGCACTTTCGGCGTTCTCACCCTGCTGCTGCTCGCCTGTCAGCGCTGCAGCGTAACTTCGGCCTTCCCGTTCACCGCCTCATATGTGACGTGCCCACAAGGTGGAACTCCACCTTGCACATGCTGGAAAGGCTGTGCGAGCAGCAGCAGGCCATAGTGGAGTTTCAGCTGCAGCACGCACGCGTGAGTCGCTCTGCGGAACAGCACCACTTCACCACCAATAACTGGGCCTCCATGCGAGACCTGTGTGCCTTGTTGCGCTGTTTTGAGTACTCCACCAACATGGCCAGTGCCGATGACGCCGTTGTCAGCTTAACTATCCCACTTCTATGCCTCCTTCAAAAAACAATTCGGGCGATGATGGAAGAGGATGTGGCACAGGATGAGGAGGAGGAGGATGAAGAGGTAACATTTCCAAGGCTTTCAGGGCAGTCATTCGCAAGGGGCTCCGAGGGTGGGTTCCTGCACACACAAACGCCAGGGTAACAATTGTCCAGCAGGGGCACAGTTCTGGAGGATGAGGAAGATGAGGAGGAGGAGATGGAACCATGTTCACAGCAGGGTGGCACCCAGGCCAGCTCATGGCCATCACTTGTGCGTGGCTGGGGGGATACAGAGGACACAGACGATACACCTCCCACAGAGGACAGCCTTTCGTTGCCTCTGGGCAGCCTGGCACACATGAGCGATTACATGCTGCAGTGTCTCCACAACGACCGATGAGTTGCCCACATTCTAACTAGGGATGATCAAACTTTTGAAAAGTTCGGTTCGACCAGAACACCCGAACTTCACGAAAGTTCGGCCCGGATTTCAGAACCCCATTGAAATCAATGGGACCCGAACTTCTGTAATCAAAAAACACCATTTTTAAGCCCTAAAACCCAATAAATGCCCCTAAAAAGTGCCTAGGGTTCTGGGTCATGCCCCATTAACTATTAATCACACAAAAAAAGTTCTTAAAAATTGTCATTTTTGATAAAAAAAAGCCAATTATTGAAAAATTTAAAAAAAAAAAAAGAGATTTTTTTGATTTTTACTTTGGATTTAGTATCTGGGGGGTCTAAAAGGTGTGCATGTGAAGTTTCAGCTCTGTAGCATGTCCAGAACCATGAAAAAAAAAAGATAAATTTTCAGTAGAACAGGGATGTGGGTCGGGACCCTCCTTTAACTTTAACACCTATATGATCTTTTTTTCTGGTTCTGGACATGCTACAGAGCTGAAACTTCACAGGTACACATTTTAGACCCCCCAGACACAAAATCACACAAAAAAAGTTCTTAAAAATTGTCATTTTTGATAAAAAAGCCAATTATTGAAAAATTAAAAAAAAAAAAAAAAGAGATTTTTTGATTTTTACTTTGGATTTAGTATCTGGGGGGTCTAAAAAGTGCACATGTGAAGTTTCAGCTCTGTAGCATGTCCAGAACCATAAAAAAAAAAGTTCGTTTGTATTAGAAAACTTTAAGCACAGGAATATGGCTTCTCTGCTGTAACACCTTGCCGGTTTAATAGCAGGCATTTTTTTGGGTTCTTTGCAGTCAGGAAAAACATCTGAACTTGTGTATAGTGGTACTGTGCACAAGTTCTGATGTTTTGCCTGCCTCCAAAACCCCCCAAAAAATGCCAGCAAAAACACACCTGGGCATTTTTTTTTTTTGACGCTAGCGTTTTTTTTGGCATTTTTTGGGGTTCTTTTGAGGCAGGCAAAACATCTGAACTTGTGTATAGTGGTACTGTGCACAAGTTCTGATGTTTTGCCTGCCTCCAAAACCCCCCAAAAAATGCCAGCAAAAACACACCTGGGCATTTTTTTTTTTTGACGCTAGCGTTTTTTTGGCATTTTTTGGGGTTCTTTTGAGGCAGGCAAAACATCTGAACTTGTGTATAGTGGTACTGTGCACAAGTTCTGATGTTTTGCCTGCCTCCAAAACCCCCCAAAAAATGCCAGCAAAAACACACCTGGGCATCTTTTTTTTTTGACGCTAGCGTTTTTTTGGCATTTTTTGGGGTTCTTTTGAGGCAGGCAAAACATCTGAACATGTGTATAGGGGGTATATATAGGCATATATGTCTGAATATATACCCCTAGACATATATAGGTGTGATAGTAGCAGAAATATATTACTGTAAATGATTTCATTAGCGCAAGCATTTATTTCTGCTACTATCACACCTATATATGTCTAGGGGTATATATTCAGACATATATGTCTATATATTCCCCCTATACACATATTCAGATGTCATGTCTGACATCAAACATGTCCTCAAAAAAGCACTGGCAGTGGCAGCCCCTGCAGCATAAAAAATGCTTGCTGGTGAGAAGCCACATGCCTGTCCCGAAGCAACTCAGAGAAATGATCATTTCTCTATAGCGGTCACCCTGCTATGGAAGGGTTTTGTCACCCTGCCATAGCAGTCACTGTCAGTTAACCCTACACTACACTACGGTCCCCTGACACTTAACACTTTCCCTACAGAAACTAAATTTTTGAAGCTAACTTAAGTGTAAAGGAGCACTCTAACTACACTAGATATCCCTTTCCTCACACTAAAAATAGCTAAATGACACTTTTAAAGTAAAATTAACAGAACTGCTTCCACTCTCTTCCATGTCCAGTATAACAATGCTGGGAATATGGCGGGGGCGATCTTATATACTGGGGGGCGTATTCACTAATGATTGGTCTAGGGACCCCCTAGTCACTCCAATCACATTCCTAGCATTCTCCTGTCCCCTCAATTGGCTTTTGCTAATGGTTCTGGTCCAATCACGGGCTTTTAAAGCCCATTTCCTGAAGCATTGCATTTTGGGCGGTTCTGGTTGCCGAATTCCGAACTTTTTGGGCAAAAAGTTCTAAATTCGGCCGAACCTCGAACACCCAATGTTCGGGCCGAACCGATGGTGGACCCGAACCGTTCGATCATCCCTAATTCTAACTTGTGCTGATTACTGGGTGGCCACGCTGCTGGATCCCCGTTACAAGGACAACGTACCGTCCTTAATTCACTCATTGGAGCGCGATCGCAAGATGCTCGAGTACAAGCGCACGCTGGTAGACGCGATGCTGCTGGCATTCCCACCTGACAGCGGGGCCACAGTGGAAGCACAAGGCAGAGGAGGAGGAGGAGGAGGAAGAGGTCGCCAACGCAACCAGGGCACCGCCAGCACCTCAGAAGGCAGGGTTAGCATGGCCGAAATGTGGAAAAGCTTTGTCAGCACGCCACAACAAACAGCAGCACCAGCAGTTCATATGGAACGTCTTAGCAGGAGGCAGCATTTCACCAACATGGTGGAGCAGTATGTGTGCACACACCTACATGTAGTGAATGACGGGTCTGCCCCCTTCAACTTCTGGGTCTCCAAATTGGGCACATGGCCTGAGCTTGCCCTTTACGCCTTGGAGGTGCTGGCGTGCCCTGCAGCCAGTGTATTATCTGAACGGGTATTTAGCACGGCAGGGGGCGTTATCACAGACAAGCGCAGCCGCCTGTCCAGAGACAATGTGGACAAGCTCACGTTCATTAAAATGAACCAGGCATGGATCCCACGGGACTTTTCCGTACCTTGTGCAGAATAGAGATGGATACCGACCTTACCCAGCCATTGTTCTATTTTTGCTCTTTCTCACTCTTTTGGGGTGTACCCTCATTTAAAATGACTGAAAAAAAGCAGTGTTGTCTACCTCGTCCTCCTCCACCGCCGCTTCCACCTACACCGCCCATAGGTGTGCGCAGCCTATTGCATTAGGGTGTGCACCCCAAAGTTTAAATACACATGCATGTGTTTGCCTACATGTACATGGCCCCGATACATTACTCTCCCTGCTGGCAAAGTGAAATAGAAGTGTGTGGCACTTCTCTTATGGCAGAGCAGGTCCGAGGGAAATCTTTCCCATCTCCTCACTGGCAAACAGAGCGATAATGCTAATGTGCCCTAGGTTATTAGGGTGTGCACAGGCACACCCGGCACACCCTGTGCGCACGCCTATGACGCCGCCACATCCACCACCACCTCAACCTCCCTCCTACTCCATATGGGCCTCGTCCTTCACAGATGAAGAACATTGTTTTATTTTTCAGTTTTTTTTTGTTTTAAGTTATTTCCCTATCCACATTTGTTTGCAGATCACTTGCCATGCTCTTAACTATGTTTTGCTGCCATTTTCAGCACTCTAGCCCTTTCCTTTGGTGTTTTAGGGCCATTTTAGTGCCTGAAGGTTTGGGTCCCCATTGACTTCAATGGGGTTCGGTGTCCGGGTAAAGTTCGGAAAAAGTCCGGGAATATACTCACCTTACTTCCTCTTCCTCCCCTCGGCGGCCACGGCGATTTGTCACTTCCTGGCTTTGCAATGATTCCTGGGAGCTGAACGTCATCGCTCCCAGGAATCAATGCGCCTGCACCGGCCCCGACGTCAGTTTCCAGGCCAGGCGCCATCATACCTTGCTAAACAGCTTCTGGGCATGCCCAGAAGCTGTGCAGGGATGACGCTGCGACACCGGAAGTGATGGCGGGGTTGGTGCAGTGCATCGTGGGACCGAAGAAGATGGAAGAGGACACAGAAGAGGATCACGCTGGCTTCAAGTTGCCCACACCTGAGATGGCAGCGCTGGACAATACTTTTTCAAGGTAAGTATTTCTTCTAAAAGGTAAGTGCAACCCGGGACAGATCAGAGGCTAGCCATTGTGGAATGTACTAGCCCTGACTGTCCCGGGGGTATTTTTATTAAAAAAAGTATTCCCATTGTGGAACTCCGCTTTAATCCCCCAATTTTAATTTTAATAATAACATTTTTTTTTCTAATTTTAGGCAAAAAGCAAACATTATTAATATAATAATTAGTATTTATTAACTCATTTATTTATGATTAAAAATGTGTTCTTACTAATAATTTTTTACAACTTTTTAACATTTATTTGAATTAAATATTTTTTATTTTTATTTTAGTATAATTATGATATGTTTGTAATACCGATTCATTTTTGATAATTTATGGTGTAATGTTTCAAGCCTCCAATTTTAAACTGGTCCTTTGCCCTCCTTTGTATGCTAATATATAATTGGGTTTAAGCCGCATAAATATTTTTTGAATTATGCCAGGAGTTTATATATTATTACTCTATCTCTGTACTGGCAAAAGGTTTTAAGCATCGGCATCTACTTCCAGGTGGGAGGTGTTTGTGCAATGGAGGCCGATTGGTTACTAAATCGAGGCTTGGTAGCATAAATATTCTAGACGTGATTGCGGTCACATGGCCTGATGACGTCAGTTACGTGCTGACGAAACGCGCCAGGACGTTGGACTGCAATCACGCTACCTCGTCACTTCCTGGTCCTGGTGAAACGCAGGTGGAACGCGGAAGCGGCGTTTTCACTCGGAGACCGCGGCTTTGCATTTCACATGCTTGAAACAAGTCTTCCATATAAATCTATCATCGGCGATAAGGAGGCATATCTGGAGGTGTATAGGAGGTGCCAATTTGAACCTGGTATCGATGGTCTGTTATTCCCTGGCTGAACTGATCCCCTATAACCAAGGGGTCTGCTCCATCTGGTAAGCCTCTAGTGTGCACTGGGTGTTTTTGGTTTTCTAGTGGAGGTGTTGGAGATCCACATCAAGAGTTGGTGTTTTTGTTGCTATGATCAATCCATAATACCCAGTATAGGATTTCATCCCATGGATTGTCATCTACTGAATTAATAGAATCTGTGGACTGTCATAATTATTCACATTCACCGTGGATCACACATGTGTATAAGTCACATATATATATACTGTGGACTGTCATTTTTTATTTATATTTATTGTGGATCACATATTTGCATAAGTCACATATATTTATTTGCATTCATATTTGCAATTTTACTTTATTTAATTTATTTTCACTTATGCACTTTATATTTATTATACTATTTTCTGGTTTATCTATTTAGTGTACTTTGGTTGAGCGCAACTTTATATTTAGCAATATTTATTTTTATTATCAAAGATGGGAAAAAGCCTTAATAAAAAATATAAATTAACATATAGGTAAAAAAAAAAAGGATAATATAATTGATTAGCAGAGCCATACCTGCAGTTAACCAGAGCCTGACAAAGCAGAGGTATCTAGAGGCAGATATATATTGCTGTGCCAAAAGATCAAATGGGAATGAGATGACCAATCCAATTATAAGGGCAATCAATCACACCTGTAATTCAATAGGATTTCCTCCCTGCCGGAGGAGACCCAGAGTCTCCATGATTCCCCCCGCCGACATCTCGGTATGCTTGCCCAGGTCGTGCATGACATCACAGCCGGTGCGACGAGCGCACACGGCAATGTAAACAAATGCAGCCAGGCACTGACTAAAATGTGACTTCCAGAAATGGAAGCGGCCATACCGCCATGTTGGAAAAAGGCGAAAATGGAGAGTGGCCCGGAAACGTGTAAACCCCGGAAACACAAATGCTGTAGTCAGCATAGAGTTCCTGAGTGCAGAGAACAGGGCAAAAAAATTACCCAGTTTACTGCCAAAGTGACAAAGGGGCTATGCATGTCGGGTGCTGCCAATAGGACATAGAGGACCCGGGGGGGGGGGGGATGGTTAAGGAGCAACCACAAGAAGAAAAAAAAAACAAGGGAAAATAAAATACAGAACAGCAGGCACTGGAACAGCGGGCAGTGGAACAGCGTGCTGAGTAGCAGGCATGGGATCAGCAGGCACTGAAACCGTAGGCAACGGATCAGCAGGCAAAGGAACAGCAGGCACCGGAACAGCAGGCACCAGAACAGCGGGACGAGAAGCAGGCACTGGAACAGCAGGCACTGGAACAGCAGGCTGAGTAGCAGGCACCGAAACAGTGGGCACTGGAACAGCGGGCATTGGAACAGCGAGCACCAGAACAGCAGGCTGAGTAGCAGGCACTGGAACAGCAGGCACTGGAACATCAGGCTGAGTAGCAGGCACTGGAATAGCGGGCACTGGAAAATCGGTCACTGGAACAGCGGGCCAAGTAGCAGGCACTGGAACAGCAGAATGAGTGTCAGGCACCGGATCAGCAGGCACTGGAACAGCAGGCAACGAAACAGCAGACCGAGTAGCAGGCAATGGAGCAGCAGGCAATGGAACAGCGGGCACCGGAACAGCGGGCACTGGAACAGCAGGCACTGGAACAGCAGGCACTGGAACAGCAGGCACTGGAACAGCAGGCACTGGAACAGCAGGCACTGGAACAGCAGGCACTGGAACAGCAGGCACTGGAACAGCAGGCTGAGTAGCAGGCACTGGATCAGCGGGCAATGGAACAGCAGGCACCGGAACAGCAGGCTAAGTAGCAGACACTGGATCTGCAGGCACTGGAATAGCATGCACCGGAACAGCAGGCACTGGAACAGCAGGCACCGGAACAGCAGGCCGAGTAGCAGGCAATGGAACAGCAGGCACTGGAACAGCAGGCTGAGTAGCAGGCACCAAAACAGTGGGCACTGGAACAGCGGGCATTGGAACAGCGAGCACCAGAACAGCAGGCTGAGTAGCAGGCACTGGAACAGCAGGCACTGGAACATCAGGCTGAGTAGCAGGCACTGGAATAGCGGGCACTGGAAAATCGGGCACTGGAACAGCGGGCCAAGTAGCAGGCACTGGAACAGCAGAATGAGTGTCAGGCACCGGATCAGCAGGCACTGGAACAGCAGGCAACGAAACAGCAGACCGAGTAGCAGGCAATGGAGCAGCAGGCAATGGAACAGCGGGCACCGGAACAGGGGGCAATGGAACAGCAGGCTGAGTAGCAGGCACTGGATCAGCAGGCACTGGAATAGCAGGCACCGGAACAGCAGGCACTGGAACAGCAGGCCGAGTAGCAGGCACTGGAACAGCAGGCAATGGAACAGCAAGCAATGGAACAGCAGGCACTGGAACAACAGTCTGAGTAGCGGGCACGGATAAAGGTGTAAATACGTTTATTAAGCAAAATGACACACTCCAATACCAACACCAGTAGACCATAACCAAGTAAACAAAATATAAATGAAAACAGTACAAAACCCCAATAGAACCTAACAAACTATATACAAAAGGATGGAGCAAACAATAGCAGGACAGGACAGGGACAGGAGACAAGGAAAGCAGGGAGCCAGGTAAAGGAAGCAGGATACAGGGAACAGGATCAGAATACAGGTTTCAGGATGCAGGTTTCAGGATCAAGCTCAGACAGGGACACGACTAGCAGAGAAAATACTGAAGCACTGAACCTCAGTGAAGGGCGGGTTTATATTGCCTCAGCAGTCCTTATCAGGTGCAGCCTAATTACAAGTACAGTTCAGCTGCTGAGAGACACCCACTGGTGGGCCTTGGAACTGCGCCCTTCAGTTCCAGGAACAGCAGTGCCACCAGCAGGTGACCCACGTAATGACACTGATCCTGTCTCCCATCACATCTAAAAATCCCCAATGTTTTCATGTTTCTCTCCTTAGACCATACATCATCAATAGGTTTTCTTCTCCTATTCGTCATCCTTCTCCAACAGCTATTCCCTTTTTCCTCCAGGTACAGGGCATAGCGATGGGGATATGCTGTGCCCCATTCTATGCAAATTTGTACCTGGGAAAATGGGAACATCTTTTTTTGCTGCCCTATGATCATTTAACCTTCCTAGCGGTATTCCCGAGTGTGACTCGGGGTAAGATTTTAGTGCCAAAAGCGGTAACCCCGAGTCACACTCGGGGTAGCGCTAAGAAGATCGCTGGATGCTGGAGGAGGTTTTACTTACCTTTTCTCCGGGATCCAGCGCAGACTGCGAGCGGTGTGCGGCGGCGGAGCTCTCTCCCGATCGTCTTCGAGCCCCGGCTTCCGTCTCCGGCGACGTGACGTCCGCCGGGGGGTGGAACCGGCGGCAAATTCGAATGTAAAATGCACCAAACACACTGATATCGTTCAAAATAAAATAAAATCACATTACATTACCCCCCAGTGCCCTTTCCTGCAGTTTTACTGTACTTTTTATGTAAATATATGTATATATATATATATACATATATATACAGTATATATATATATATATATATATATATATATGCGTATATATATATACACATATATATATATACACACACACACACACACACACATTATATATATATACATATATATGTATATTTATATATATATATATATATATATATATATATATATATATATATATATATATATATATATACACGTAATTCTTGTGAATGAGCAGCCCAAACCAACTGTATACATTATATATATATATATATATATATATATATATATATATATATATAATATATATATAATATATGTATACATAATATATGTATACATACATATATATATATATATATATATATATATATATAATATGTATAATAAATGTATACAGTTGGTTTGGGCTGCTCATTCACAAGAATTACATGCTTTCAGCACCTAAAATAATGGTACCGCTTTCAGCACCTAAAATCCAAAAGAATCATACCGCCAGGGAGGTTAATGTTTTCAGAGCACATTCTTTTATGGCTCTGTTACATAGATGATATTTTTATTTTATGGGATGGCCCTGTTGATCTATTACATCTTTGTCTCAGGTCCATGAAGTCCAACTTTTACAATCTTACATTCACCATGACCTTTGATCCCCACACAGTCACTTTCCTGGATGTGTTTGTCATAGGGTTGAGTTAACCCAGACTATATTGTTTGGGTTTGTACCGGACTTTTGGGTATTCGGTACCCGGACACGGACCCGAACATTTCACTGTATGTTTGGGTACTGTCTATTATTCGGTAATGTTATTTGATGTTTTGGCGCAGTTTTAATGACACGGTTTCAACAGGTGCAAGACAGCCAATCAGCAAGCGTTTAACTAGTGTGCCCTAGAAGCCATCACAGCCATGCCTACTAATGGCATGGCTATGATTGGCCAGTGCAGCATGTGACCCAGAGTCTATATAAGCTGGAGTCACATAGCGCCGCGTGTCACTCTGCTCAAAATATACTAGGGAGAGGTTCCTGATACTTTTGCTGAGGGAGAGATAGGAGATTACTGTAGGGTCAGGCTGGAGATTGCTATGAGGAAAAGCATAGGAAGAATCTTCTTTAATCAGACAGCGATCTACATTGATTTGATTGTGTGGGGGTGCAGTGCACGATCTTTTTCCCTGGAGGGAAAGATAGGAGATTATTGTAAGGTCAGGCTGGAGATTGCTTTGAGGGAAAGAATAGGAAGAATCTTCTTTAATCAGACAGCGATCTACATTGATTGTATTGTGTGGGGGTGCAGTGCACAATCTTTATGCCCTGACCTGAGCCCAGTTATGAGGAGGAGAAAAAAAAAACTTTTATCAGTCTGTTAGGTGGGCGGCGTGCGGTGCTGCACATTTAATGCAAGCTCAGTGCATATGTGTCTGCTTAATCTGTATTTAAAAAACAAAACAAAATGTTCCTTCATATTTTTCTTTGACATACATTGTTTAGACAGACACTGCTTTTCCAACCTGCTCTTCAAAAAGCACCAATGTAAGGAGAAAATAATTATTTTTCAGTATTTAGGGGAAAAAAAATTCAGTTTTTCATTCAAATGGGTTTTTATTATTCAATAGCAGAATAGAACAACAACAGTATCCAATCTGTTAGGCGTGCGGTGTGTAGTGGCCATTTCATGCAAGCTGGGTGCATATGTGTCTGCTTAATCTGCATTTAAAAAAGAAAAAAACTTTTTTCCTTCATATTTTACTGTGACTTACAGCATTTAGACACTGCATTTCAAATCTGCTATTCAACAAGCACCAATTAAGGGGACAATTATTTTTCAGATTTTCATTCATACTTTACAGTGCGATACACCAATTCCATACTGTTGTTGTATTCCGCTTTGCAATAAAAACCCATTTAGGGGATAAAAAGCTAATTGCGGTCCTGTCTGCATATGTTACAGTGAGATACACCCATTGTATACTGTTTTATTCCGCTTAGCAATAAAAACCCATTTAGGGGATAAAAAGTTATTTGCGGCCCTGTCTGCATATGGTACGGTGAGATACACCCATTGCATACTGTTGTATTCCACTTTGCAATAAAACCCATTTAGGGGATAAAAAGTTATTTGCGGCCCTGTCTGCATATGGTACGGTGAGATACACCCATTGCATACTGTTGTATTCCACTTTGCAATAAAACCCATTTAGGGGATAAAAAGTTAATTGCGGCCCTGTATGCATATGTTACAGTGAGATACACCCATTGTATACTGTTTTATTCCGCTTAGCAATAAAAACCCATTTAGGGGATAAAAAGTTATTTGCGGCCCTGTCTGCATATGGTACAGTGAGATACACCCATTGCATACTGTTGTATTCCGCTTTGCAATAAAAACCCATTTAGGGGATAAAAAGTTATTTGCGGCCCTGTCTGCATATGGTACGGTGAGATACACCCATTGCATACTGTTGTATTCCACTTTGCAATAAAACCCATTTAGGGGATAAAAAGTTAATTGCGGCCCTGTATGCATATGTTACAGTGAGATACACCCAATGCATACTGTTGTATTCCACTTTGCAATAAAAACCCATTTAGGGGATAAAAAGTTAATTGCGGCCCTGTCTGCATATGGTACAGTGAGATACACCCATTGCATACTGTTGTATTCCGCTTTGCAATAAAAACCCATTTAGGGGATAAAAAGTTAATTGCGGCCCTGTCTGCATATGTTACAGTGAGATACACCCATTGCATACTGTTGTATTCCGCTTTGCAATACAAACTCATTTAGGGGAAAAAAAATAAATTGCGGCCCTGTCTGCATATTTTACTGTGAGATACACCCTATCTATACTGTTGTTGTATTCCGCTATCAAATAAACACCCATTTAGGAAAAAGAAAATTGTGGCCTAGTCTGTATCTGTACGTGTGAGATACACCCGTTGTATACTGTTGTTCTATTCCGCTATTCAATAAACACCCATTTAGGGAAAAAATATTAAATTGCGGCCTAGTCTGTATCTGTACGTGTGCATATTTTACTTTGACATACAGTGTTTAGACAGACAATGCTTTTCTAACCTGCTCTTCAAAAAGCACCAATGTAAGGGGAAAATAATTATTTTTCAGTATTTAGAGGAAAATTTTTTTTTCAGTTTTTCATTCAAATGGGTTTTTTTTATTCAATAGCGGAATAGAACAACAACAGTATCCAACCTGTTAGGCGTGCGGTGTGTAGTGGCCATTTCATGCAAGCTAGGTGCATATGTGTCTGCTTAATCTGCATTTAAAAAAGAAAAAAACTTTTTTCCTTCATATTTTACTGTGACTTACAGCGTTTAGACACTGCATTTCAAATCTGCTATTCAACAAGCACCAATTAAGGGGACAATTATTTTTCAGATTTTCATTCATACGTTACAGTGCGATACACCCATTCCATACTGTTGTTGTATTCCGCTTTGCAATAAAAACCCATTTAGGGGATAAAAAGCTAATTGCGGCCCTGTATGCATATGTTACAGTGAGATACACCCAATGCATACTGTTGTATTCCGCTTTGCAATAAAAACCCATTTAGGGGATAAAAAGTTAATTGTGGCCCTGTCTGCATATAGTACAGCGAGATACACCCATTGCATACTGTTTTATTCCGCTTAGCAATAAAAACCCATTTAGGGGATAAAAAGTTATTTGCGGCCCTGTCTGCATATGGTACGGTGAGATACACCCATTGCATACTGTTGTATTCCACTTTGCAATAAAACCCATTTAGGGGATAAAAAGTTAATTGCGGCCCTGTATGCATATGTTACAGTGAGATACACCCAATGCATACTGTTGTATTCCACTTTGCAATAAAAACCCATTTAGGGGATAAAAAGTTAATTGCGGCCCTGTCTGCATATGGTACAGTGAGATACACCCATTGCATATTGTTGTATTCCGCTTTGCAATAAAAACCCATTTAGGGGATAAAAAGTTAATTGCGGCCCTGTCTGCATATGTTACAGTGAGATACACCCATTGCATACTGTTGTATTCCGCTTTGCAATACAAACTCATTTAGGGGAAAAAAAAAAATTGCGGCCCTGTCTGCATATTTTACTGTGAGATACACCCCATCTATACTGTTGTTGTATTCCGCTATCAAATAAACACCCATTTAGGAAAAAGAAAATTGTGGCCTAGTCTGTATCTGTACGTGTGAGATACACCCGTTGTATACTGTTGTTCTATTCCGCTATTCAATAAACACCCATTTAGGGAAAAAATATTAAATTGCGGCCTAGTCTGTATCTGTACGTGTGCATATTTTACTTTGACATACAGTGTTTAGACAGACAATGCTTTTCTAACCTGCTCTTCAAAAAGCACCAATGTAAGGGGAAAATAATTATTTTTCAGTATTTAGAGGAAAAAATTTTTTTCAGTTTTTCATTCAAATGGGTTTTTTTTATTCAATAGCGGAATAGAACAACAACAGTATCCAACCTGTTAGGCGTGCGGTGTGTAGTGGCCATTTCATGCAAGCTAGGTGCATATGTGTCTGCTTAATCTGCATTTAAAAAAGAAAAAAACTTTTTTCCTTCATATTTTACTGTGACTTACAGCGTTTAGACACTGCATTTCAAATCTGCTATTCAACAAGCACCAATTAAGTGGACAATTATTTTTCAGATTTTCATTCATTCGTTACAGTGCGATACACCCATTCCATACTGTTGTTGTATTCCGCTTTGCAATAAAAACCCATTTAGGGGATAAAAAGCTAATTGCGGCCCTGTCTGCATATGTTACAGTGAGATACACCCAATGCATACTGTTGTATTCCGCTTTGCAATAAAAACCCATTTAGGGGATAAAAAGTTAATTGTGGCCCTGTCTGCATATAGTACAGCGAGATACACCCATTGCATACTGTTGTGTTCCGCTTTGCAATAAAAACCCATTTAGGGGATAAAAAGTTAATTGCGGCCCTGTCTGCATATGTTACAGTGAGATACACCCATTGCATACTGTTGTATTCCGCTTTGAAATACAAACCCATTTAGGGGGAAAAAAAATTGCGGCCCTGTCTGCATATTTTACTGTGAGATACACCCTATCTATACTGTTGTTGTATTCTGCTATCAAATAAACACCCATTTAGGGAAAAAATAAATTGCGGCCTAGTCTGTATCTGTACGTGTGAGATACACCCGTTGTATACTGTTCTATTCCGCTATTCAATAAACACCCATTTAGGGGAAAAAAAATTGCGGCCTAGTCTGCATATGTTACTGTGAGATACACCCTTTTGATACTGTTATTCTATTCCGCTATTCAATAAACACCCATTTAGGGAAAAAATATTAAATTGCAGCCTAGTCTGTATCTGTATGTGTGAGATACACCCGTTGTATACTGTTGTTCTATTCCGCTATTCAATAAACACCCATTTAGGGAAAAAATATTAAATTGCGGCCTAGTCTGCATATGTTACAGCGCAACAAGGCACACAGGTCTCGCATGAAGGCCCAGTTACTGGTGGTGAAGTGGTGCTGTTCCGCAGAGCGACTCACGGGTGCATGCTGCAGCTGAGACTCCACTATGGCCTGCTGCTGCTCGCACAGTCTGGCCAGCATGTGCAAGGTGGAGTTCCACCTTGTGGGTACGTCACATATGAGGCGGTGAGCGGGAAGGCCGAAGTTACGTTGCAGCGCTGACAGGCGAGCAACAGCAGGGTGAGAACGCCGAAAGTGCGCACAGACGGCCCACAGTTTCTGCAGCAGCTCTGACATATCAGGGTCATTCCTAAGGAACCTCTGCACCACCAAATTCAGCACATACGCCAAGCAAGGGATGTGTGTCAAACCGGCTAGGCCCAGAGCTGCTACGAGATTTTACCCATTATCGTACACCACCAAGCCGGGCCAGGAAATACCATTCTCAGTGCTGAAAGTTTCCATCCCAGTCCCCTTCTTCAATCTATTCCCTATTATCAATATTTGCGACTTCGCCGCAATTGTAGTGATGACATCAAGTATAGAATGACTGCCTCACAACTCACAGATCGTCTTCCAGCTAGAGGATACTCTAGGACTTTTCTATGCAAAGCATTTAATCGTGCCTTTAAACAATCCCACACCCAACTTCTTTTTGAGGGCTCTAAAAACCGCGCATCTTCTATCCAACCACCCCTCAGAATCATTAGCACCTATAACGCTCAACATGACTTAGTCTAAATATTGGTACCTGCTCTTCACCAGAATTGCCAAAATGATTCCCCCTACACCACTCATTACATTTAGAAGAACTCCTTCCATTAAAGATAAATTGGTATCCAGTACTGTTTCCCAGCCTTTTTTCTTGGTTTCTATTCCCAATCGTGGTACTTACCCATGTCATTTTTGTCAATGGTGTAAATATTTGAGAAATGCTAAATTCCATATTTTGAATAATTATGGAAAATGCTCAGCCAATTAGCAGCAACTTTGGACGCAGCAGTGATTAAGGAATATGTGCCACATCCTGATTAATTGTCAAGAGAGTTTGGAGGGAGATAAATGGACTTTATAGGCACAGATAGCAGCTTAGGATAAAAAACTTTTTTAATGATTGACAATTAAAAACAAGACACAATCCCACATGGGGGAATAATACACATAAAGATACAGTACATACAAGATAGTGCCTAAGTAATCATTTCTAAAACCACCTTTACATAAGGTGGTTTTAGAAATGATTACATATCACATAATGATTGATGATAAAGAAAAAGCGGTATACATCACATCCTACGGGTCTCAAAGACGGTGCCAAAAGTGAGGCTACTGTCGTCCCTGAGTTCCATTCATGCGACCCTGGGGTAATAGATGGTTCATGTAGCCAGATGCCCTACATGTTTCGCTTGAATGGTCAAGCTTCCTCTGGAGCTACTGGTATACAAGACTCTGTATAATAGAATAATCCAATGTTATTCATAAGTCATGGATATGCAAATATCAATATTCTCAGTGTGTTAGACAAAAGTGTAATTTCTTCATTACAGATTGCTTCATAAGGTATATACAATAACCAGAAAGTTTTATCATGTAGATATTAAAAGGGTCAATCGAAAAAAGCATAATAAGAGGAAAAAAGGGGGGGTTTTTTGTTTCTGAAGATGAACCAGACGGGAGATACTGTAAAACGGAACAGCCAGAAAAGCAGACAGCATAGAGGGAACAATGTGGGGACTGAAGCAACATATCAGGTTAATATTGTCAATATACGTACCCATATAGAACCATATGACAGTTCAAAGTAGACTTAAGCCCATATATAGAGCAAAAAGAAAATATGGATAAATCATAACGGGGGGGGGGGGGTTCTGTTGAGATGAATTATCAAACGATGCCACAAATAGTCAAGGCAGGTAAGGAATGTGTCTGAGCAAGAAACAAGAGAGTGGGTATGTAACTTGAAATGGTTATTGAGACATGTATAATATAATACAAGGAGGAAGAAGCAAAAGAAAAAAGTAAACACAGAAAGAGAGCAGGGGAAAGAAAACCCCACCCCAAAAGGTGTGTAAACAAAAATATATAAAATCACCCGAATAGATGAGTGGATAAGAGATCACCAAGGTGAATAAAGGTAGATAGTTAGGTGAAACTAACAGTAGCCAGAGATGTAGCTGGCCTATGAAGAGAACCACAGCAGAGTTGTCATCAACCAAGATTAAGTAATAAGATTTAAAAAGCAAGGATAAATAAAATAATAAAAACCAACTATAATCAGGGAGAAGGTAGAAGCAGAAGCCGGTTAAGCCAGTATAAATGCACTCACCACATACAACAAGTAGCCAGGTATATGTAGCCTAGGTATGCCAAAACAGGGAGGGTCCCTCTGGTACAAAGAATATATATGGCCAAAGGTGAATTGAGCATATGCATAGACTCCAAGATTAGTGAGTCATGGTGGTAAAAAGCAGGCCGATATGATTGGGGACAAAACAGTGCTTACCCGGCAAAGGCATCAGAAGGAAGAAATCACCCCAACAAACGTATCCCCCGGATGGGGAGAAACCACCATGGGTAGGGCTTGTAACACGCCCTTTTTAAATGCTTAAGTCCCTGGCGGTGAGTCACAGGAAGTGACGTCAAAACGCCCCGGCCGGTACTTCTGCGCATGCGTGGGACCAAGCGTCAGGGAAGAACACTGCGCCCCGGACGCCACGCAACACAGAAGGGGAGGAGACCCGGAAAGCCCCAGCCAGGGACCAGCCAGCTCCAAACGCCACACACAGCGCCACCAAGTGGGCAGAGTACTGCGCGTGGCTACCTGGCCGCACACGGATCCCAAAGGCATCCTACCAAACAGACTGAACCACAACAGCACCACCATGTGAAATATCTCGGAAGAAAGCACCCAATATACATAATACATAGCATATTCAATGAACAATTACATAAATGAATTAAGTGAGCGCAAAGGCATAGCCAGAAGGTATGAAAATCACCAGTGGGTATGCCAATAACGATCATATTGTCATAGTCTTACCTTCTTGCTGTTCTCCTTCGTTTGACATGTGCTGGCGGCCATCTTGGTTTCTGGGTTTCTTGTAGCCTCCCACCCTGCGGCTCCTCCTTCCCACTGGGAGGAGCTGGATACCTAGCTCATATATATAGGAGGTCTGTGGCTTCAGTTCCCTGCTTGGTCCTCCTGTGTTCACATGCTACTAAGACTGCTGCTACTTCTGGTTCCTGTTCCTGGCTTCGTCTGACTACCCTGTTGGTTCCTGATCCTGGCTTCGTCTGACTACCCTGCTGGTTCCTGATCCTGGCTTCGTCTGACTACCCTGCTGGCTCCTGACCCCTGGCTTCGCAAAGACTCTGCATCGGTTTCGCCATCCGTTTGGACTTTTGCTTTATAGCTTGTTTTTCAATAAAGCTTTCTTATGTTCACTTATCTGTTGTTGTACGTCTGGTTCATGGTTCCGTGACATTAGGACCAAGCCATGAATTCTGACGGTACAGGGCCATCCTCGCTACCCATGCTGGTTGCCAGACTTGATCAGCAGGATCACCTGTTGGGTCGGTTCGCCGTGGCGTTGCAAACCCTGCTTGAACGCACGGTACCACAGGCCACGAATTCTGACGGTGCAGGGCCATCCTCACTACCCACGCTGGTTGCCAGACTTGATCAGCAGGATCACCTGTTGGGTCAGTTCGCCGTGGCGTTGCAAACCCTGCTTGAACGCACGGTTCATTTCGCTCCCGTTGCCGATGGGTCGGTTGTCGCTCCTGGATCCGCTCCTACTGCCGCTCCGGTTGTTGCGCCAGAGTCTACCCCGACACCTGTTGTTGCGCCTGCGGTGTTTCGGGGTATGTCCGGTTCTGCCCCCCTTCCACAGCGCTTTGGGGGAGAGCCAACTCAGTGCCGAGGTTTCCTTAACCAGGTGGGCATTTATTTCGAGTTGCTGCCACATGCCTTTCCTACTGAGAGATCAAAGGTGGGCTTCTTAATCTCGCTGCTCTCGGACAAGGCCTTGGCCTGGGCCAGCCCTTTATGGGAGAACGACAATCCGGTGGTTGCCGAGTTTTCCGGTTTTGTTGCTTCTCTTCGGAAGGTATTCGATGTGCCGGCTCGTGCTGCCTCTGCTGCGAAGCTCCTTATGTCCATCAGACAGGGTTCACGATCCGTAGCTGAATACGCCATTGAGTTTCGTACCCTGGCAGCAGAGGTGGGCTGGAATAATGAGGCTCTGGTCGCTGCTTTCTCTCATGGTCTCTCGGATGCCTTGAAGGATGAGGTTGCAGCTAAGGACCTACCAGTGGAGCTCGAGTCTCTTATTTCTTTCCTGATTTTGATTGACACCAGACTCAGGGAGAGACCTTCCTTTAAGGAGAGTCTGCGGAGGCCTCCTAACAGATTGGCGCCTACCTTTGTTGTCCCACCCGTGCCTCCCTCTCCTCCCACGCCTCCTGGGGATGACTTGTCTGGGGGTGAACCCATGCAGCTGGGGTTTGCTCGCCTGTCCGAGGGGGAGAGGGTACTCCGGAGACGCGAGGGCCGATGCATGTACTGTGGTCTCGGTGGGCATTTTCGGTTGGCATGTCCGAACCGTCCAGGGAAATGCTCGCACCTGAGATCCTGTCGGGGGCAGATCTTGGGTGGAGTCTCCTCGTCCCCGGTTTCCCGTGTTGACAAACCACTGATCACTGTTGTCCTTTCCTGGGTCGGGGGCTCGGTGACGACCCAGGCGTTGGTGGACTCTGGTGCTGGTGGTTTGTTCATTGATAGTGTGTTCGCTGCCGCCAATTCCATTCCTCTGCAGGCTCGAGGTTCTCCTCTGGCTCTTGAGGCGATAGACGGCAGACCCCTTCTGCCGCCACACGTGACTCATGAGACCCTTCCAGTGGGGTTAGCCATTGGTGCCGTCCACAGAGAGTCGGTCTGCTTCCAGGTTATTTCGTCTCCACACTACTCGGTGGTCTTGGGGTACCCCTGGCTCCAGAAGCATAATCCGATTTTCGATTGGAGATCGGCCGAGATCCTCTCGTGGTCACCGCAGTGTGGGGCTAGTTGCATCCATGGGCCTGTCAAGTTGCTGTGTACTTCCTCGGACTCTCTGTTGCCCCCTGAATACGAGGAGTACCGGGATGTATTCGTTAAGGTGCGCGCGGTTGCCCTACCTCCGCACCGCCCATACGATTGTGCCATCGAGTTACAATCTGGTGCCGTTCCTCCTCGTGGCAAAGTCTATCCACTGTCGGTAGCGGAGAATGAGGCCATGGAGGAGTACGTGAGGGAGGCGCTTTCACGTGGACACATTCGCAAATCCTCGTCCCCGGCAGGGGCTGGATTTTTCTTTGTGAAAAAGAAGGGCGGTGAGTTGAGGCCTTGCATCGATTACAGGGGTCTCAATCGCATCACGATCAAGAACGCTTACCCGATACCCTTGATTTCCGAGCTGTTCGATCGCCTTAAAGGGGCCACGGTCTTTACCAAACTCGACCTGAGGGCGGCATATAACCTCGTAAGGATCAAGGCGGGCGATGAGTGGAAGACCGCGTTTAACACCAGGACCGGTCATTATGAATCCTTGGTTATGCCCTTTGGGCTGTGCAATGCGCCCGCAGTCTTTCAGGAATTCATCAACGATGTTTTCCGTGACCTGTTGCAGCAGTGTGTGGTGGTCTACCTGGATGACATCTTGGTATATTCTGAGTCCATGGAGACCCACATTCTGGATGTCAAACGAGTGTTGCAACGGTTACGAGAGAACAAGCTGTTCGGTAAGCTTGAGAAATGCGAATTTCACCGATCCCAGGTAACCTTCTTAGGTTACATCATTTCCGCTGAGGGGTTCTCCATGGATCCTGAGAAGGTTTCGGCTGTCTTACAGTGGCCCCAGCCCAGTGATCTTCGCTCCCTGCAGCGCTTTTTGGGCTTCGCCAATTATTATCGGAAGTTCATCAGGGACTTTTCCATGCTAGCCAAGCCTCTCACGGATCTGACCAGGAAGGGCAGTAATTCCCAGGTCTGGCCGCCCGAGGCCATCCGAGCTTTTGAGGCTCTAAAGTCCGCCTTTGTGTCGGCTCCGATTCTGTCGCATCCCAACCCTGGGTTGCTCTTTGTCCTCGAGGTGGACGAGTCTGAGACGGGAGTAGGCGCCCTTCTGTCTCAGCGTAGAACACCAGAGGGTCCTCTGCTTCCTTGTGGGTTTTACTCCCGGAAACTGTCCTCCGCGGAGTGCAACTACCAGATTGGTGACAGGGAGTTATTGGCCATCGTGCAGGCTCTTAAAGAATGGAGGCACTTGCTCGAGGGTTTGGTGGTTCCGGTCCTCATCCTGACGGACCACAAGAATCTGACCTATCTCTCTGAGGCCAAGAGATTGACACCACGTCAGGCCAGATGGGCTCTGTTCTTGTCACGTTTTAATTACGTGGTCTCCTACCTACCCGGTTCCAAGAACATCAGGGCTGATGCCTTATCACGGCAGTACTCCGACCTGTCCAGGGAGGAGTCGATTCCGACTTCGGTCATACCTCCGAATCAGATCCTGGCTGCCATTCGCACCAGCCTGACCTCTCCCCTGGGTGAGCAGATTTTGGCGGCTCAATCTGGTGCTCCCTCTGGGAGACCCAACGGCAGATGTTTTGTGCCTGAGGAGTTGCGCACTCGGTTGTTGCGAACCTACCATAACTCCAAGACCGCGGGGCATCCTGGAAAGAATCAGCTGTCCTGGGCTGTTTCACGTCTGTTCTGGTGGCCTTCCCTACGTTCCGACATCGCCGCATATGTAGCGGCATGCTCCGTTTGTGCCCAGAGTAAGTCCCCTTGGCACCTTCCGTTGGGCCTTCTGCAACCCTTAGCCACCGGGGAGCGCCCTTGGTCACACCTGGGGATGGATTTCATTGTGGACCTCCCTGCATCCCGAGGCCATACGGTCATTCTCATGATTGTGGATCGGTTTTCCAAAATGTGTCACTGTGTTCCTCTCAAGAAGTTACCCTCTGCACAGGAGTTGGCCACGATTTTTGCCAGGGAGGTCTTCCGGTTGCACGGTTTGCCCAAGGAGATTGTGTCAGATCGGGGGAGTCAGTTTGTGTCCAGGTTCTGGCGCGCCTTTTGCTCCCAGTTGGGGATTCATCTCTCCTTCTCCTCGGCCTACCACCCTCAGTCCAATGGGGCCGCAGAACGTTCCAATCAGGCCTTGGAGCAATTCCTTTGTTGCTATGTCTCCGATCACCAAGACAATTGGGTTGATCTCCTGCCTTGGGCTGAGTTTGCCAGGAACACGGCGGTGAACTCTTCCTCTGGGACGTCTCCCTTCATGGCCAACTATGGGTTCCAACCTGCCGTGTTACCGGAGGTATTCTCTCCCCAGGATATTCCGGCTGTGGAGGATCACCTTTCCGTCCTACGTGCTTCTTGGGTACAGATCCAGAAGTCCCTTGAGGTCTCTGCGCAGCGCCAGAGACTCCAGGCTGATCGCAGACGAGCGCCTGCTCCTTCCTACCAGGCCGGTGACCGTGTATGGTTGTCCACCCGCAACCTCAACCTTCGGGTGCCCACTCCCAAGCTGGCGCCTCGCTTTGTTGGTCCCTTCCGAGTGCTTCGCAGGGTAAACCCGGTAGCCTATGCCCTTGCGCTTCCTCCTGGCATGCGGATCTCCAACGTGTTTCATGTCTCCCTGTTGAAGCCTCTGGTGTGTAATCGTTTCACTTCCTCGGTTCCTCGGCCTCGTCCGGTCCGAGTGGGCAATCGTGAGGAGTATGAGGTGAGCAATATCCTGGACTCACGCCTGGTCCGCGGTCGGGTGCAGTTTTTGGTTCATTGGCGTGGTTATGGTCCAGAGGAGCGTTCCTGGGTTCCCTCCGCAGATGTCCATGCTCCTGCCTTGCTCCGAGCCTTCCACGCACGCTTCCCTCAGAAACCGTTCTTTACTCCGCGGAGGAGGGGCCCTTGAGGGGGAGGTACTGTCATGGTCTTACCTTCTTGCTGTTCTCCTTCGTTTGACATGTGCTGGCGGCCATCTTGGTTTCTGGGTTTCTTGTAGCCTCCCACCCTGCGGCTCCTCCTTCCCACTGGGAGGAGCTGGATACCTAGCTCATATATATAGGAGGTCTGTGGCTTCAGTTCCCTGCTTGGTCCTCCTGTGTTCACATGCTACTAAGACTGCTGCTACTTCTGGTTCCTGTTCCTGGCTTCGTCTGACTACCCTGTTGGTTCCTGATCCTGGCTTCGTCTGACTACCCTGCTGGTTCCTGATCCTGGCTTCGTCTGACTACCCTGCTGGCTCCTGACCCCTGGCTTCGCAAAGACTCTGCATCGGTTTCGCCATCCGTTTGGACTTTTGCTTTATAGCTTGTTTTTCAATAAAGCTTTCTTATGTTCACTTATCTGTTGTTGTACGTCTGGTTCATGGTTCCGTGACACATATAGCAGAAAATAAATCAACATGATGTAGATCAGTTATGATAATAAAATTAATAATATTTGGATTCCACTTAGTGGAGGTTATGAATCAAGGGGAAAGTAATGGAAAGGAAGGGAAGGGAGAGGAAGGGAAGGGAGGGAAAGGGGAGTTGGAAATATGGAAGGAAAAGAAGGAAAAAAAGGAAAAACAGAGGGGGGGGGGAACAAGTAAAGAAAAAGGCGAAATAAAAAAGAAAAAGACAAGGAAAACAATGGTTCTGGATGGATAAGGAGTGTTAAACAGCTCATACAGAAATAATAAACCTTTCATAAGAACGATTTAAATGATTGAGTTTCATTTAGGCCTGGGCGACAGGTGGCATTCAGACGCTCAATCCAGAGGGATTCCCTCTGGAGGATGCGCTGGTTCCAATCAACCCCCCGCGGGGATCTTGTGATATAACCTCGAGTACAAAAAAGTGGGCATATTTGGTGTTGAACCTATGGTAGAGGTCAAGGTGTCTAGTGACTGGGGTGATCATTTTCCCTTTAGATGAATAGTAAAAGTGGTCGTTGATACGTCGCCGAAATTGGTGTATCGTTTTCCCCACATAAAACACACCGCAGTTACAATACATAAAGGTAAATTACCCCCTGGGTGTTACAATCAGCTCTAAAGGTTGGAATCAGGTCCTCACCATTAGGTAATCGAAATTTACTGCCCTCTGCGATCCATGGGCAAAGTGCACACTGGCGACATTTGTATGTGCCTCGGGATTTCAGAGGGGGAGGTTTAGTAGGTTGATAGAAACTCGCTGTTAGGTGGTCACGTAATGATGTTGTCCGTTTGAAAGCTATTTCTGGAGCATTGTTTATATGTTTGCGAATAATGGGGTCCTCTTGTAATATGTGCCAATGTCGGTTTAGTATATTCCTGAGGATACCCTGGTGACTGGAGAATTGAGTGATGAGTTTGACCATAGGGTTGGGAGGGGTAAGGTTAGGTTTGTACAGGAGAGAAGTCCTGTTTTGGAAACGGGCCTGGTTATAAGCTCTGCGTAAGGTACTTTTAGTGTAACCTCTCTGAAGGAGGCGATCCCGCAAAAGATTAGCTTGTTGATTAAAGTCAGCAAGAGAAGTGCAGTTGCGTCAGAGCCTTATGTTATGCTCCGTATTAACGCAGGGGGGTGTGCACTCGAGGCGTGTAGGATAGTATTGCCTGCCGTTGTTTTGCGAAAGAGGTTTGTAGTCACCTGGCCCTCCATGTCCTTCCTGATGGTAAGATCAAGAAAGTTGACCTCAAACTGGTTTGATGTAAAAGTAAATTTAAGATTGAATCTGTTTGTATTTAAACGTTCAATGAAATCAGTAAGAACCTCATGAGGGCCAGACCATACGATGAATACATCGTCAATGTATCTTAGCCAGACGGTAACGTAGGGGGTATACTGAGAGAGAGTGTTATCTGAAAACATAGAACGTTCCCACCCCCCCAGGTACAGGTTTGCGTAGGCGGGTGCACAGCATGTGCCCATGGCCACCCCCTGTACCTGGAGGTAGTGGGAACCATTAAAGGAAAAACAGTTGTGTCAAAATGAAGGTCAATAGATTCAAAAGGAAGTCATTAAAGAGCCAGGTGCAGTGATCCTGTTCAGAGAGGAAGGTGTGAATTGTCCTGATGCCCTGCTTGTGAGGGATGCTTGAGTATAGCGCCTCGACATCTAGAGTCACGAGCAGGGCGTCAGGAAGAAGCGCCCTCCCCTCAAGTATTTTAAGAAGGTATAGGGTATCCTTAACATAGGATGGGAGGCCTATAACGTGTGGAAGGAGAAAAAAGTTGATGAATCGACTTGCATTCTCAGTTAAATTGCCTATGCCTGAAATTATGGGGCAACCGGGGGGCAAAGAAGACTCTTATGTGTCTTGGGCAATGCATAAAATGTTGCTTCTCTAGGAAAGCAGACATTTAAGTCGTTATATGTGTCCTGATTGATAAGGCTAGATTGGAAAGCCTGTCCTATCAGATCCTTATATTCTGCATTAAATTTGATGGTTTTAGAACGATTGATTTTTTTTATACCAGGATGGATTATTTAGAATATCCATGCACATTTGTTCGTAATTGCCTTTGATCATAAGAACAACATTGCCCCCCTTATCTGATGACTTAATAATTATATCGGGATGTTTCTGTAGGTTGCGTAACGACCGAAATTTTATACCACCATTGGTAGACATGTAGCCCAGACTCACAACTACCATATGCCTTCACTGAACTTCTGGGCTTTGGAAACTATCAGCCCGGACCCCAGAGGTGATGACTGGAATAAGGTACTCCTACAAAGGGAATGCCATTGGATATATATTATAAAAATAGGAGTAGGGAAACAACTATGTATATAATTATTCAATTCCTATTCACCCAGCGCTAACTGTTAAAATAAAAATATAAGGCCGTATAAGCCAAAGCTGCTGCTATAAGATAACGAATGTGTATAGAGGTGTGACAGATTTACTAGATCAGGAAAAACTGTAACACTAGCAGCGCTATCCTATCTTAGAGCATGGATAAATATCCAACACTCATGAGTGAACCGATAAATGCTAAAGGATAATCAGTAAATAAATAAATAAAATAAAATATATTCATCAGTAATATAAATGGTGCCCACAGAAAAGGTGCTGCATGCAACAAAAAGAGCACAAATGCACAAAGCCCAATGATATGCGCATTAAAGTCCAATTAAAGTGCAAATGTCCTTGTATTAAAGTGGATGAATACATATCTGCATACACCAGTGCACCTCCACCATCAAGCTGTGCCACCCCCGTCAGAATGGACATTCACCAAACCGATGATCAATAAAAGCCTGTGTATATAAGTTATATTCTCCACCTGTAGACAATGGCACAGCTGCAGCTTGTCTCCAAATAAATCTGTGTCTCCAAGTATAATCCGCTCACGCCAGCAATATCATGTAAGTAAGAACATATAGCGAGGACACATAGCGTAATTCCGTATGCTTTATTGGAAATAACACATTTATCCCCGTTCCCATAAAAATGCTACTCACAAGGTTAGAAGTAATATCAGGCATTGCGAATGCATAGTATATAGCCGTTAATCCTACGTTGTTTGTAAGTTGCGACCGCTCGGTACCTCAGCAGGCCGGAAACAGCAGCGTAGTGTCAATCGTAACTATGGCGACCGCATACTCCCGCCCTGGATATATACCCTTAGGGCTACTGACCCTCCAGACCTCAATGAGATCCTTAGCTACAGACCCTTCCTGGAAGGCTTCACTACAGGCCATTCTGAACATCTTATGTGATTGGTTCTCAACTCCGGGCCTCGGGACCCACTAACAGGCCAGGTTTACAAGATAACTGAAATACATAACAGGTGATATATTTTGCTGCTCAGTGATTGCAGTATTCTAGTCTGCATCTCCCCAAGGTGATACTTCAAATCTGGCCTGTTAGTGGGTCCCGAGGACCAGAGTTGAGAGCCACTGTCTTATGTGATTGGTTTTCTGTTTTTTATTTTTCCTTGTTTTTATTTTTTTCTCTTGTGGTTGCACCTTTATATATTAATTATGTACTGTTTTACCAACACCATATTTTTATGAAAACTGTGTTTTTTGCTCCTTAACCGTTTGTTTTTTTTCCACTGGGTCTCCTCTGTCCTATTGGCAGGGGCACTTTGGCAGTAAACTGGGTAATTTTTGCCCTGTTTTCTGCACCCGGGAGCCCAATGCTAACTACAGCATTTGTGCTTCCAGGGTTTACCTGTGTCGGTGCCGCTCTCCAATTCCTGCCTTTTTCCAACATGGCAGTATGGTTGCTTCCGTTTCCGGAAGTGACATTTTAGTCTGTGTCTGGCCGCGTTTGTTTACATTGCCGTGTGCGCTCGTCGCACCGGCTGTGACGTCACGCGCGACCGGGGCCAGCATACGGAGTTGTCGGCGGGGAATTCATGGAGACTCTGTGTCCCCTCTGGCAGGGGGGGGGGGAATCCAATTGAATTACAGATGTGTTTGATTGCCCTTACATTTGGATTGGTCATCTCATTCCCATGTGATCTTTTGACACAGCCATATATACCTGCCTCTAGATACCAGCCTCATTCTTTCCTCACTTGGGGAAGACTAACATCTGTTTTGTGAGGCTCTGGTTTAAAGCGGTTGTAAACTCAATAAAAAAAAAAATAAAAAAAAAAAAACCTGCAAGACAAAGGCATAATGAGCTAGTATGCAACGCATACTAGCCCATTATGTGTAACTTACCTGAAAACGAAGCCCCGACACGGACCCCCGGACATCGCTGCGGGCGCTGCCATGGTCCCTCGTCGTCTGTTCCGGGTTCGGCGGCTCCGGCACGCTGATTGGCCGGAAGAGACGGCTCCGGCGCGATGATTGGCCGGAGCCGCGATGACGTCACTCCCGCGCATGCGCGCGGGAATGATTTTTCCGGCAAGCTCCCGGCAACTTAATTGAAGGTCCCCCGGACCTTCAGAGCGCATGCGCCGCTCGCACGAGCGGCTGCATGCACTTTAAATTTCTCCTAAACCGTGCCGGTTTAGGAGATATTATTTGTACCTACAGGTAAGCCTTATTATAGGCTTACCTGTAGGTAAAAGTGTCAAAAAGCAGGATACTACCGCTTTAACTGCAGGTATGGCTTGGCTAATCAATTATATTATCCTTTTTTTTTTTTTGCCTATATGATCATTTATATTTTTCATATACAGTAGGCTTTTGTCAATCTTTGCCGAAATACTGGGCTTCTGACTAAAAACATCTAGGATAATAGCTGGGATTTTTCCATAATACTTTGAGGTATTTACACATTATTTAGTTATTTATTTTTTCTATTTATTTTTTTTTTTATTTGAGGTCTATAATCTTTTTTTCTTTCACATTCTTTCACATATTACATTTTTTTTAGAAATTATTTTTCCCTCCTGCCATTTCATCCCTTGTGCTGTTCTTTGGGTTATTTGGTATTTTGTTTGGGGTACCACTGTGAGCTATAGACACACAGTCTGTTCTCTCTTTATGTACACATGCATTTAGATGCTTGATCTGTCAACTGTAAGTATTTTTATTTGGGGTTTGCAGTCTGTTTACATAGTTATTCTCTTGTGCTTATGTGTTGCTGCTGATATGTAGCTGTAGATATTATTTTTTATATATCTGTTTTAGATACCTCCTTTGAGTGAACATTCCCACCCCCTGAACAAAACTTTTTGTTGAAATGCACCGGGGTCTATGTGTCCACCAATTTCAGCATTACCCTTTATGTATTAGGGTCCACTCTTTATGCATTGCTATTTTGGTACCTTATGTGATGCAATGTTTTAATTGGTTGTTAACCTTTGGTTCCTCATTTGAGGTGTTTTAACAAATGTTTGAATAAACTTTATATATTTTTTTATAAATTCCCATTATTACTTTTTTCTGGTCTATTTCCCTTTCCATTTACCTCTGGATATCGTATAGTCCCAGATCTCCACTCCATCCCACTGTGGATTTTTGCATTGTCCTTTAGGGATAGAAACCCCCATACATTTTCTAGACTTGAAACCTAGCTACATTTATACCAAATATTCATCACCTACCCATTGATGTGTGTTTATTTACCTAAATTAACAATTTTTTATCAGCACATTTAATTCCCATGACCACTAAGCATGCACAGTTTAACAAACTAAATATTACAAATACAGGTTATGACTACCACCAGTAGTGATGAGCCGAACAGGCCCCTGTTCGGTTCGCCCTAGAACACCGCAAACAGGGGAAAGGTTTGTTCGAACAAACAAAATCCATTGAAGTCTAAGGGACTCGAACATCAAAAATCAAAGTCCTCATTTTGAAGGCTTAAATGCAAGTTATTGCCCAAAAAAAGTGTATGGGGGTCCGGGTACTGACCTGAGGAACATGTAGCAATGCATATTTTTTAAAAAAAAATAAAGGAGCATTGATTTACTGATTTTAATGAGGCTTAAAGTGAAACTATAAAAATGATATGATAATGATAGACTTAATAGTAAGGCCAGCTACAGCGCTTGCTGAATATACCCCTAACGTGTAAACAATAGTGGTTCAAGTATATATCAAATTCTTATAAATAACCAGATATATAGATGCAGTAAGTGCCCTAATTGCATAAATAATTGATTAAAGAAATAAATCGCAGTACAAAATAATCGATAAATATTGGTAAAATAATGAAAGTGCACGTGATAAATATACAATGTAAAACAATAAAAATGAGAGATTCCTTCAAATATCATGCCTGGGGGGTCCCCTGAATGTGCCTGTAAAGTAGTGCATCTTTACAATGTATGTAGCCTGCTGCAGCAATACTAACATTTCTAAAGCAAAAAATGTCATATAAAAATATACATAAAAAATTTCAAATGGCATGCACTTGTCATACAGGTGCAGAAAAATTGGGCCTTGGTTGTTGGTGATGCCTGAACACCGTAACCCCTCGCAGTTACTCTTGCTGGGTGAAGGAACAGGCCCTGCTGCTAAAAATTCCATACAAATTTGAAATCGCATGTCAGTTGTCATAGAGGTGCAGAAAAATTGGGCCTTGGGTGTCGGCGGAGCCTGAACACCACAACCTCTTGCAGTTACTCTTGCTGGGCACAGGAATGGGCCCATATTCCATACCAGTTTGAAATTGGCAAAGATCAAGTGTTGTATGTGTTCTTATCAGTGATCTGTGCTGTCATCTGACTTGGCCAAGGTTGGGTGGCGGCTATGCAAACTGGCTGGAGTGATGGGGACCTGGAAGGTTAGTATCAGCAGGAACTGAAACTGAAATTGGGCCTTGGTTGTTGGTGGTGCCTGAACACCGCAACCCTTAGCAGTTACTCTTGCTGGGCGCAGGAAAGGGACCTGCTGGTAAGAATTCCATACAAATTTGAAATTGCATGTACTATACAGGTGCCAAAAATTGGGCCATTGGTGTTGGTGGTGCCTGAATACCATAGCCAACCCCTCACAGTTATTCTTGCTGGGAGCAGGAATGGGACCTGCTGGTAAGAATTTCATACAAATTTGAAATTGCATGTACTATACAGGTGCCAAAAATTGGGCCTTTGGTGTTTGTGGTGCCTGAACACCGTAACCCACCCCTCACAGTTACTCTTGCTGCACACAGGAACGGGACCTGCTGGTAAGAATTCCATACAAATTTGAAATCGCATGTACTTGTAATACAGGTGCCAAAAATTGTGCCTTTGGTTACGGTGTTCAAGCAGTGCTTGAACACCGTAACCAAGCCCTTGCAGTTACTCTTGCTGGGCGCAGGAACAGGACCTGCTGGTAAGAATTTCATACAAATTTGAAATTGCATGTACTGTACAGATGCAGAAAAATTGGGCCTTTGGTGTTGGTGGTGCCTGAACACCGTAATCAACCCCTCACCGTAACTCTTGCTGGGCCCAGGAATGGTACCTGCTGGTAAGAATTCCATATATATTTGAAATTTTATGTACTTGTCATACAGATGCAAAAATATTGGGCCTTTGGTGTTGGTGGTGCCTGAACACTGTAACTCCTCACAGTTACTCTTGCTGGTTGCAGGGCACAGGGACAGGGCCTGCTGTTAAAAAATTACATACGACATTTAAATTGTATGCACCTGTCATACAAGTGCAGAAAATTTTTTAAAAAAGCTAGCAGAATCAAGGTAGAGGAATTGGATAGGCAGCATATGCAGTCTTCAAGGGATGGCAAACTCCTAGCAAATTTAATCAGTTACATCAGCATCAGGGGCTTGATAGCTCTTGTTGATCCAGGACTGGTTAATTTTGATAAAAGTCAGCTGGTCAACAGAGTCTGTGGACATACGCATAAAATACTCAATCACCTGATATGATATAATTGATAGCTCTATATATTGATAGAGATGTTATGGATATAGGGTATACGCTAGTGACCGATAAAATACTCAATCACCTGATATGATATAATTGATAGCCCTATATATAGATAGAGATGTGAGGGATATACAGTATACACAAGTGACCGATAAAATACACCCTGACCTAATATGATGTAGTCAATAGCCCTATATATAGATAGAGATGTGATGGGTATATGGCATACGCAAGTGACTGATAAAATACGCAATGACCTGATATGATGTAATCAATAGCACTATATATAGATAGGGATGTGATGGATATACAGTATACGCAAGTGACCGATAAAATGACCTGATATGATGTAATCGATAGCCCTATATATATATATATATATATAGAGAGATGTGATGGGTATACGGTATACGCAAGTGACCAATAAAATACGCAATGACCTGATATTGACCTGATATTGAAAACTATATATAGATAGGGATCTATGTATGGTATATGGTGTATGGTATGCACTACTGAATATAATTCACTATCTTATCTCGGAACTTCTAAAAAGCACAAATCTCTCTCCCTCCCTACACTGCTAGCAATCTCGAATCTAGGATCTCGAATTTCCCACGAAGAAGCACATTTGTTTGTCATTCAACTAACGATCAAATGACCGATGTTTGAGTCGTACTTAGCTTCGAAGCTCATCCCTACTTTTGTCCTTATCAAATTATTGAATATAGTCCCTCATCATCCCTTCCGGTCATTTACATACTATTGATGTCAGGCTGAATTGGAGGTTGTATATTCACCTTTGTGTGTGCTAGTCACTAGTGAGGGATGATCATCGGCCGGGGCGATTCGCGAACGTCAGCTGCAAATTTTCTCAAATGTCCGCGAACTGCAAGTTCGCGGCGGGCCCCATTGACTTTAATGGGAGGCGAACTTTAAAAACCTTTAGGTCATATTTGCAGCCACAAAAGACTTACTAGCTGTGCACAAATAGTCCCACCACATGGACAATGTCATAACTGAAGTATTGCAATTGGAAAAGTTGCCCTAAAAATTGTATTTTCTTTTTTACAGCAAAAATCAGCCAGAACTGACAGCAGCCGGTAAATACATGTCAAACACATATAGCGTCCATTCACACATCTGTAAAATGGGTCCGCATCCATTCCACAATTTGGCAGAACCTTTACAGACCCATTGATTTTCAATTCCAGTCTGAAAAAATAGGCATTCACAGGATAAAGTAGTAAGTGTCGGCCATTCCAGGCCCAAAAAATTAGCCCACATGCGTTTACCTAACAGCTAAGAACGTAGTATTCTGTGGCTGGAGGTACATTAGGCATTCATGGGATACAGAAGTAAGTGCCGGCCAGTGTAGGCCCCAAAAATTAGCCCACATGGGTTTACCTGAAAGCTAAGAACGTAGTATTCTGTGGCTGAAGGTTCATTAGAAATTGAGAGAAAAAATAAGTGTAGGCCATTAAAGGCCCCAAAAATTGGACATGAAATGCCTTTTATGCCGCTGTATTTAGCGAAGACAAGGACCAGGAATTGTTGTGGGTGGATGGCGGTCTGGCGGATATTTGTGGCCTGTCATGAGGAATTTCAATGAAACATTGTCTACTGGTCACATGTGTTGAATTCCTCAGAGATCCATGCCTCATTCATTTTTATAAATGTGAGGTAGTCTACACTGTCATGAGCTAGACGAGTACGCTTATCGGTCACGATCCCCCCTGCTGCGCTGAACGTCCTTTCGGACAGGACACTAGAGGGGGGGCAAGCCAACAGTTCCATTGCAAATTGTGCAAGCTCTGGCCAAGGATCAAGCCTGCCCACCCAGTAGTCCAGGGGTTCATCACTCCTCAGAGCGTCCCCATCAGCCGTTAACCCGATGTAGTCGGAAATCTGTCGGTCTAGGCATTCCCTGATTCTGGATCCGGAGTACAGCTGTCGATGGTTCAGCTGAAAGAAGGATCTCATATCTGAAGTGACCAAGACATCTTTAAACTGCCCTCTTCTTGCAGGCGCTGTTGGATTGCTACCCACAACTGTCTCTCTGTGACTGGAAATTACTCAGCAGCAAGGCCTGGAAGTGCTGCATTCTGACTGCCCTCTGCGATGCTTGTAACATTTCTGCCATTTGTTGTTTGCACCGGGGGTCTAAGTAGGTTGCCACCCAGTGCTGGTACTTGCCCTTTATGCTTTTTATATGGGGGTCCCCCTTAAAACACTGGAGCACGAAGGCCTCCATTCGCACTAAACTGGAAGCAGTGTAGTGCCCTGGCTCCAGCTCATCATCCAGGATAATGTTATCCTCGTTCTCCTCCCCCCATCCACGGATAACACCAGGGATCCCAGAAAGGTTTAAAGCATGTTCTTCTTGCTCCTCCTCATCTGCCCCGGCACCATCCTCCTCTGACTCTTCTTCAGACTCCTGTTGTTGACTTGTCTCAGATGGAGTAGCACCCACTGGGAATTCATCCAACATTGCGACTTCCTCATCTTCTTGCTCCTGCTCCTCGATGGCATGATCAATGACACGACGCAATGCATGCTCCAGAAAGAAGGCGTAAGGTATGATGTCACTGATGGCACCCTAGTCGTGACTGACCAGTTTGGTGATCTCATCGAATGGCCGCAGAAGTCTGCATGCGTCCCACATGAGCAGCCACTGGCAAGGGGAAAAAAACCCAAGCTCCCCAGAACCTGTCCTGCCGCAGAGTTCATACAGGTAGTCGTTAACTGCACGTTTCTGCTGGAGCAGCCTATTAAGCAAATGCAACGTTGAGTTCCATTGCGTCGACCAGTCACAAGTAATATGCCTGACGGACGGGTTATATCGCCGCTGAATGTCAGCAAGGCGAGCCACGTCTGTGTAAGATCTTCCTAAATGGCCCAAGATTTTCCTGGCCTGCCGCAAGACGTCCTGGACCCCAGGCAACGAATCACTGCACGACCAGGATCACTGCACGACAAGTTCAGGACATGTGCCATGCATGGCACGTGTGGTATTTTGTCCTGTTTCAGCGTGCTTAGCAGATTGGCACCATTGTCGCACACCACTTTACCAACTGTCAAATTCAGCGGTGCCAGCCACTAATCTGCCTGCGAACGCAAAGCTGAAAGGTGTGCAGGACCAGTGTGGCTATTGGCTTCCAGGCACAACAGACACAGCACAGCATGGCAACGTCTCACCTGGCATGTGGAATAGGTTCTGGGGATCTTGGGCGGCGCAGCGTAAGACACGGTAGCAGCGAAAAAGGAGGAGTCAGCCGAGAAGGAGAGGGAGGATGGAGGAGGAGGAGAAGAAGAGGCAGGCCTGCATGCAATCCGTGGCGGTACAACTAAATCTACACGGGTGCCACGGGTTACATGCTTGACGGCCGTCAGAAGGTTCACCCAGTGGGCAGTAAAAGTGATATACCTTCCCTGCCTGTGTTTGCTAGACCATGTGTCTGTGGTCAGATGTATCTTGGCACCAACACTGTGTGTCAGAGATATATTCACTTGCCGCTGAACATGGTCATACAGCTCTGGAATGCCCTTCTGTGAGAAATATTTCCTGCCTGGGACCTTCAATTGTGGTGTTCCAATGGCCACAAATTTACGAAAGGCCTCCGAGTCCACCATTTGATATTGCAGTAGTTGGCGGGCTATCAGTTCCGACAAGCCAGCAGTCAAACGTTGGGCAAGAGGGTTATCCGGCGTCATCATTTTTTTCCGCTCTAACATTTGGGCCACAGAAGCCTGCCTTTTTCCAGAACAACGTGACGACGGCATCATGGAAGGTGGAGTGGAGGACAATTGTGAGGAGAGAGGAGAAGGAGAAGAGGTTGGACATTGAGAGCCTGGAGGGTGGCTTTGTGGGTTCTGACAGTGTTGCTCCCACTGGGCTCGGTGATGGTAGTTCAGGTGCCTTCTCAAGGCGGTCATCCCTAGGTGAGTGTTGGGCTTACCGCGACTTATGTGTTGACTGCAAAGGCTGCAGATGGCAACACTGTTGTCAGCAACGGACACATTAAAAAAAGCCCACACGACGGAGCCATGTGCCAGCATCCTGGGAGCACCAGATGTGACTGTACATGGTTGATGGCTCGCTCCTGATACATTTGCAGTCTGCTTTGTACCTCTTGTGCAATGCAAGTTCCGCCTGCCTCTCCTCCCTATCTGCTGGTCTGTCTCTCCCTCTGAACTCCCCTCCTCTTCCTCTCTTGTGGCCACCCATGTGATGTCCATAGACACGTCATCATCCACGTCACCTTCCCCTCCACTGACATTCAAGATCTCGGAGTAGGCAGCAACAGCGGGGACTAACCTCCTTGGGCTGATCTGGGTACTGTCGTCAGACTGCTGAGTGGCGGCTGTTGCTACCTCCTCTTCCTGATCCGATGCCAACAATGGCTGTGCATCGCAAATGTCTTGTGATGGATCGGAAAATAATTCCAGTGACTCAAGCGGAGGGTATATGGTGGTGGTGGTGGTGTCTTTGGGGGTGCACACAGCAGAGAGGGAAGAGGGTGCAGATCGAGAGGATGAGGAGGGTGCAGAAGAGGAAGGCTGAGTGTGCCACTCAACCAAGTCTGGTGCGTCCTTTGACGTAATTGAATGCACCTTCTGCAACTTCCCACTTTGGCTCCTGCCTGGTGCTCCTGCCCTACCCCTACCACCCCTGCGGAAGGGCCTGCCTCTTCCTCTGCCTGTCATTTTTTAAATTACCCTGTGATAAAAGTCTCTAGAGAATCGCAGTATAACTGGAAAAAGGTAGATAACACCCCGCTTCAATCTGTGGTATTGGGGGGCCACAGGTTTATCACACCAGTTCTACAAATAATTGGCCAGTAACTGTTGTTACTGTGTGTAGCACAGTTAACACAGCAAAAGAGGCCAACATTTTGCAGGACTAAAATACACTCTTAGAAAAGTATACTGTTAAATAACACCCCACTTCAATATGTGGTATTGGGGGGGCCACTGGTTTATCACACCAGTTGTTCAAAAAATTGGGCAGTGATTTTGGCACTGTGTGTATCAGAGTTAACACAGCAAAAGAGGCAATATTGTTGCAGGACACAAATACACTTATGAAAGTATACTCAGGTGACACCCAACTTTAATATGTGGTATTGGGGGGCCACTGATTTATCACACCAGTTGTTCAAAAAATTGGCCAGGGAGTTTGGCACTGTATGTATCAGAATTAACACAGCAAAAGAGGCAATATTGTTGCAGGACACACATACACTTATGAAAGTATACTCAGATAACACCCCACTTCATTCTGTGGTATTGGGGGGCCACAGTTTTATCACACCAGTTCTACAAATAATTGGCCAGTAACTGTTGTCACTGTGTGTAGCACGTTTAATGCAGGAAAGGAGGCCAAATTTTTGCAGGACTACAATACACTCTTAGAAAAATATACTGTTAAATAACACCCCACTTCAATATGTGGTATTGGGGGGGCTACGGGTCTATCACATCAGTTATAATACATTAAAAGTGCTTTTGTCACTGTTTGTAGTATTGCTGCAGCAACACTCAACACACCAGTCACAATGCTGCACAGTGCCCAATACAAATCCACTATAATATGCTTTCTATATTACAAAGTATATTATACGTGGATTACACCCCTATATAGTGCACTGCACACCTATACCAAATAGCAGCCCTTAAAATTACTTTTGTGGACCTTAACAGAGCGATTTGTGTGACTGCCGATCTGTCCCTGGTGCACACACAGCATACCTGTCCCTACACTGACAAAAAAAACTGTACACCTATACCAAATAAATAGCAGCCCTTAAAATGACTTTTGTGGACCTTAACAGAGCAATTTGTGTCACTGCCGATCTGTCCCTAGTGCACACAGCATACCTGTCCCTAAACTGAAAAGAGACTGTAGTAGACCTATACCAAATACCAGCCCTTAAAAGGACATTTGTGGATCCTAACAGAGCGATTTTTGTCACTGCCGATCTGTCCTTGATGAACACAGCATACCTGTCCCTAAACTGAAAAGAGACTGTAGTAGGACTATACCAATTACCATTCCTGAAAAGGACTTTTGTGTGTCTTAACCGAGCTATTTGTGTCACTGACAATCCCGCCAACCTCTCCCTACGCTGGCAAAAAGAAGAATGTGAAATGGCCGCCAGCTCTGGTCTATTTATAAGGTAGGGGGCATGTCCATGTGCTGAAATGTTTCAATTGGCTGTCCCGTTCCACCTGACGGCTGTGTCATGGGTCAAAGTTCTTCCCAATGTAAACTAATATGGCCGCCGCGAACATCGTAAAAAGTCCGCCTTTTCGCAAATTTACGAAAAGCAAAATTCGCAGCGAACTGACAGCCGGGCTACCCGCAAGGCCATCCGTACCAGTCACTATATTATTTTTTTAGTGCTCAATTTCTTCTATTTATTGGAACTAATATTTGAAAGCAGCTTCTTTCCAGTCTTTTTCTGCTAACCACTTAAAATCATACAGTCTTCTACAGGCCACTGCCCTTGTTGTAACGTATGAAGGGTGGATTTAGCAGTATCCATTCACTGGGGGTTACTGTAGAGTTGTGACATGGCTTTGAAGAATGTAGAGACAGAATTGAGGACCAGACTTTTCTGCTCCAGTAGGCTATGTGCACAAGACTGTGGTTCATCAGACAGATAATGAAATCTACTTTCAAAGTTTCAAGAGAAAAAGTCCTTGACTGGAGTGCAAGATACAGCTGGCATGCATTCTTAAAAGCCTTGAATTCTCTTTGGTCCCCGGAGAAACAGTCAGGAACAAGGAATTTGGCAGGGGAACTACCACTGTAGCGGTGGCAGACGCACATTCCTGGGTTGGAGAAGCTGGAGCTGCAGCAGCAAGTAATGGGTTGAGATCAGAAGGGATGGGAGCAACAGACAGGTTCTGTAGATGCCCTTCTAGCTAGAAGTAGCCCTCTTGAAGATTCTTCACTGCTTGAGTGAGGGGTGCGACTTTCTGGCACAAACGCTTTAATGGGGAAGCACCTGCCTTGAACACTGACATCTTGGCTGACTGGTATGGTCATGTACCTCGTTTTGAGGTCAGAGTGAGGAGAGGGTTTCCCTTGCGGCTGAGTACACAACACCCCAGGAGGTGAGGACAGGGGATGCTAAGTCTAAAGAAGTATGGGTCACCAGCTGTGCTGTGGTTGGATGGATCTGCAGTGGCAAAGCCCCTTCAGGAGACAGAGCCAGGTAGAGCTAGCAGAGGGTAAAGGTGGCACATTAAAACTGCAGGCAGATCAAAGCAGCCAGGGCTAGACAGGAGACATAGTCAGGAACAGGAGCCAAGGTCAATCATGGTAGTTAGGCAGAAGCATAAACAGGAGTGTGGTCAAGGGGAGATCAAGGTCACACACCTTCAAAGGGAAGGCACGGTGGGGAAGGTAATATTGGGCGTCTGCTATAGGCCCCCCAACCAGAGGGAGGAGGGTGAGGCGGACCTCATGTTACAGATAGGATTGGTAGCAAGGATGGGAACTGTCATTATAATGGGGGACTTTAATTATCCAGATATAGACTGGGCAGAAGGAACCGCGCACTCAGCCAAGGCTAGGCAGTTCCTAAACGTTTTACAGGACAATTTCATGGGTCAGATGGTGAATGCACCGACAAGAAACAATGCGGTACTTGACCTACTGATTACCAACAATACAGACCTTCTCACGGATATAGAAATACAGGAGAACTTAGGAAACAGTGACCATAGGTCAATTGGTTTCAGTATAAATTACAGTAATAGGAAACACAAGGGTAATATAAGGACACTGAATTTCAAAAGAGCCAATTTCCCTAAACTGCGCTCGCTGCTAGAAAATATCAAATGGGATAGAACCCTGGGAACAAAGAACACGGAGGAAAAATGGGAGTGCTTCAAGAGCATACTTAACAAGGGGATTGGCCAGTGCATTCCAAAGGGAAATAAATTTAAAAGAGCAAAACTAAACCCTGGGTGGCTAAACTCCAACATAAAAATGTATATTAGTACTAAAGAAAAGGCCTTCAAAAAATACAAGACTGAGGGGTCATTGGTAGCATTTAAGCATTACAAAGAGTGTAATAACAGATGTAAAGATGAAATCAGGGCGGCTAAAATAGAACACGAGAGACATATAGCGGAGGAGAGTAAAAAGAACCCCAAGAAATTCTTTAAGTATATAAACAGTAAGAAAGTGAGGCCAGAACACATTGGCCCCATAAAAGATGATAAAGGAAATATGGCCACTGAGGACAGAGAAAAGGCGGAAGTGTTAAATAATTTCTTCTCTTCAGTCTTCACAAAAGAATCGGGGGGCTACACGAACCTTGCTTGTAAGGCCGAACTATATAATACACCTCAGGAAGTGCCGCCATGGCTAAGAGAAGATAGACTTAGAGCTAAACTAGAGAAACTTAACATAAATAAATCCCCGGGACCGGATGGCTTGCACCCGAGGGTTCTTAATGAGCTCAGCAAGGTGATTGCCAGACCATTATTCTTGATCTTTAAGGATAGTTTACAGACGGGTATGGTGCCAGCTGATTGGAAAAAAGCCAACGGGGTACCAATATTTAAAAAGGGGCCGAGATGTATCCCGGGTAACTATAGGCCGGTCAGCCTAACATCAGTAGTCTGCAAAATTTTGGAGGGGATGTTAAGGGACCACATACAAGACGTTAGTAATGAAAACTGTATTATAAGTAGTAATCAGCATGGATTCATGAAAAATCGTTCTTGCCAAACCAATCTATTAACCTTCTACGATGAAGTGAGCTGCCACCTAGATAAGGGAAAGCCTGTGGATGTGGTGTATCTGGACTTTGCAAAGGCCTTTGACACGGTTCCCCACAAACGCTTACTGTACAAACTAAGGAAGGTAGGTATGGACCATAAGGTGAGTACCTGGATAGAGAACTGGCTCCAGGGGAGAGTCCAGAGGGTGGTGATTAATGGGGAGTACTCGGATTGGGCGGGTGTGGAAAGTGGGGTCCCCCAAGGTTCTGTCCTGGGACCAATCCTGTTTAATTTATTCATAAATGATCTAGAGGAGGGGATATCTAGTACAATCTCAGTATTTGCAGATGATACTAAACTAGGCTTGCCAATATCTTCTATGCAGGATGTGGAAACCTTACAAGCGGACCTGAACAAAATAACGGGGTGGGCAACTACATGGCAGATGAGGTTTAATGTTGAAAAATGTAAAGTAATGCACCTGGGGGCCAGAAACCAGAAAGCAAGCTACTCACTAGGGGGGAAACCTCTGGGTGAGTCTAGGATGGAAAAGGACTTGGGGGTACTGGTAGACAACAGGCTTGGCAGTGGCATGCAATGCCAAGCCGCCACAAGCAAAGCCAACAGAATACTGGGTTGTATAAAAAAGGGGATTCACTCCAGAAAATAAAGAGATTATTCTCCCACTCTACAAGACTCTGGTCCGGCCACATCTGGAGTATGCTGTCCAGTTCTGGGCACCGGTCCTCAGGAAGGATGTGCTGGAACTGGAGAAAGTCCAGAGAAGGGCAACAAAAATGATTAGGGGAATGGAGGACATCAGCTATGAGGAAAGGCTACAAGCACTGAACCTATTCTCTCTGGAGAAGAGACGAAAGAGGGGGGATATGATATCAATGTACAAATACTGTACTGGCGACCCTAGCAAAAGGAACAAACTATTCAGAGAAAGGAGATACAATAAGACACGTGGCCACTCACTAAAACTAGAGGAAAGGCGGTTTAACCTTAAAGTGCGTAAGGGGTTCTTCACTGTAAGAGCGGTAAGGATGTGGAATTCTCTTCCACAAGCAGTCGTATCAGCAGGGAGCATTGATAGTTTCAAAAAACTATTAGATGGGCACCTTAGAGACCACAGCATACAGGGGTATACAATGTACGGTTAAAAGCAAACACACACACATCATAGGTTGAACTGGATGGACTGATGTCTTTTTTCAACCTCACTAACTATGTAACTATGTAACTATGTATACACAAGGAACAGATAAGAGTAAGTCCATGGAGCAAGCCAAGGTCAGAGCCAGGAGAAAAGCAAGGGCAAGTCTAGATGCCAGCTGGGACAGTAACAGGAAATCCAAAAGATACTGAGCACACAGGAACACAGGATATAGGGATCTTAAGACCAATAAGCAATATCTGAGTGCATCTGCCATCCTTATAAAGGCCAGAAGGTGCCAGGATACATGGTGTGGCCAACAAGCGGGGGGTGTGGACCGATTATTTCCTGTTATGCTTGTGTGCATTCCTGCACAAGGGAGGACAACCATATTGGATGTTAGCAACTGTGCCAGATCTCCATTCATTCTTCTTCTGGCTTACACCCTGAGACCCGAGCAGGAGATGTCACACATGTCAGATGTCACACATGGGAGCAAAATGATGGGGAGTGAACTGGGACTGGAGAGAGAGGAGGATAAGTAAACCAGAGGATCAGCGGAGATGAGGGTTACTACTGAGCAGGGGGGATCTGTTAAATGACAGTACTGATAAACTAGGAATTTTCTGAATGAGGTTAACAATAAGCTGGGGACATGCTGAACAGGGGTACTAATAAGCTGGGGATCTGCTAAGTGAGGGTACTACGGAGATGGGGCTTACTACTGAGTGGGAGATCAGCAGAGCTGGCAATTATTACTCAGCGGGGGATCAGCAAAGCTAGAGGTAATACTTAGTGGGCCATCAGCAGAGCTGGGGGTACTACTGAGCAGAAGATTTGCTGAACGAGAGTACTAATAAGTTGGAAATCTGCTAAGTGGGGGTAGTACTGAGATGGGGGTCTACTGGGCCCCTTTAAAACAAATAGAAAATCTCCACACACAGGGCATTTGCCAAGCTTCATTAAAGCTTTAAAGCATCACAGAGGCATCACCAAAGATTCACAGAAACATCAAAAACACAACAAAAAGCATGTTGAATCAGTAGGCACTTTAACCACTTCCCAACCACCCACCGCCTATTTACTGTGGCAGTGTGGCTCTCCTGAACAAACTGACGTAGGTCTATGTTGGTCATGCGCGGGAAGCTAGGGGGGCTCTGATTGCCGCCTGACACCCACGATCACTCCCTGTTGTAAACACAGCCGATCGCTCTTCTCCCTGAAATTATCACAGAGCTCATGTGATCCTTCTATATAGGATCACATGTCTCTATGGTCATTTCACAAGCCACGCACCCCCCCCCCCCCCACACAGTTAGAATCACTCCCCTATGCTCACATTTAAAGTGTCAAAAATGTCAGTTAGGGTTCCGATCTGTCGCCGCAATGTCGCAGGCCCGCAAAAAAGATCGCCACCATTACTAATAAAAAAAAAAATAATAATGACATAAATCTTTCCAGTAGTTAGTAGGCGTAATAACCAATCAAAATACACTTATTTAGATTTTTGTTTACCAAAAATATGTAGCAAAAAACAAATTGGCCTAATATGTTAAAAATTTGGATTTTTACTTTTTTTTTTTGAGAATGTAATATAGCAGAATGTGAAAAATATTGTTTTTTTTTTTTTTTCAAAATTGTCGCTCTTTTTTTGTTTATAGCGCAAAAAATAAAAATCGCACAGGTGATCAAATACCACCAAAAGAAAGCTCTATTCTTGGGAAAAAAAGGACATCAATTTTAATTGGGTACAGTGTCGCATGACTGAACAATTGTCTGTTAAATTAATGCCATGCCGAATCGCAAAATAGGGCCTGGTCATTAAGGGGGCAAATCCTTCCGGTCTTAAAGTGGTTAATATGTGTTAAAATTGAAGCAAGTGTAAATGAGCCCTTACAAAAGCACGCTAGAGATTCTCACCAATCCATTTTTTTTCATTATATTTTTATATTATAAAATACTTTCTATATATTTTGAAACATATTTGTACTGATGTTTGTTATAGAATTACTGTAATTGTTAACATATGCACTTATGTTACTTGTTTGAGTTAAAAAAAAATAGACTTAAATATATAGTTTTAAAATATAACAAATTCAGTTTGTTTTGTCTGACATTTAATCTTTATTGAAATGTATATACCAAAGGCCACGTGCTAGAATCCACTGTCAAAGCTAAGCACCCATATTAAATGTATATTTTTTTATACACATGGCAACTCCTGCATACATTACTTTTTTAGGAAATATGTTTTTATCAAGCTCAAAGCAGATCTTTTTGGTTTGCACTTGTTTCTCCTGCATAGTGATATACAATAGACACAGAATATTATAGATACTCTACCATCTTGATCATAAAGGATGACATTTCAACATTCCATAGAACAGAGCTTATTGCAAATTCCTGTTGCAGCTGATCCATTTTTGGTGTTCCACATTCACTTTGTATGTCAATGGAAGTGCAAAGCAGCATTTCATCTGGCTTTTTTCCAAGGGTAAACCAATAAGAAAACCCACTTCTATCATGTTATTGATGAGACAACAGCAAAAAAAGTCTTCTCGTTTTTTCTAGAACTACTTTTCTAAAACTTTGTCTTTCTAAAACTCTGGTCTTATTTGTAAACAATTAATTTTTACAAAGTATTGGCATGTCTCATAATACTTGAAGTCATTTATATTTTCTTTTCTAATGTGACTTACAATATACAGTATACACATAAAGTTGTGGTTTTGCCACTTTTTTAATGAAAAAAAAGTTAGACTAGAATTTCACTTTGTAGGCATGAAACCTGAAAAGCACCGCATATTGTGAAAATAAGAGAACACAGCTAAGTTGATTGCTGCTAAAGTATTCATTTGCTTGCTGGTAAGTAGAAAATTGTCTCAGCTTGATGAGACCCATGATTGCGTCTTTTTTATTGAGTAGGCTAGTGCTTTTGTCAAAGTAGTTTTAATTTAGCTTGTTCCAGACATGCCTTTACAAGCGGTTAGTGTCACTGCAAGATCTAGACAGACATTCTTATTAATTGTCTGTTACCAGCGAGAGCTTATCAAACATTCTGTTGCACAAATTTTCATAGCCTGTATTACAGTTAGGAATGAAAATTGGCATTTACTTCTTGAGACCTAAAAGTAATTTACCTTTCTTTACATTTGTAGTGTCATTCTTTCCTACTCTTTTTGCAGGTTAGAAGCATGCAACATGCCTTTCACCTCTCATTTGTGTTTTGCATTTCCTTTTAATAAGTCTAAAAATGTAATTTAATTGAGATAAAGCAAAAGCAATATCAAAATTAGGGCAATGTCCTGTCTGGGACATATACAGAATGTGTAAAATTACGCAATGTGTAAATGAATCTTAAGTATTTTATTGTGACAATAAAGCTGGTTTATTGCCATCAATGTTTTTTTGTGGTGAAGCCCACCCTTCGTATTGTAATATACAACTAGCACTGTTAGTAAAGAAACACACACAGATCCAATGCTCTGTTCAAGACTGGCCTCTCTTATACATAGACAATGTGTATGCTGGCTACTATTGTCTTTCTCTACTCTCCAATGAAATATGAAAGAATATCATCCAGACTCTGCTTAGCTCCTCTTAGCATATTTTTAATAGTCAATGAATTGACTGCATACAGTAATGTCTCAACCCCAGGGTACTCTAAGACGAGTGAAGCAGAGCCTGGCTGATATTCTTTCATAGTACTTTTAGTAAACCTCAAAGAGCTCTCCTTCAACAGCGACACCCCACAATAAATATATTCAAGAAACTAATGATGTAGTGAGAAAAGCAAAAAAGAATTAAACATTTGAGTAAACAAAAATGAGTAACCAAAACGAGTACTGTAAAGCTAGTAGCAGAAACAAACAATAGAAATACAAAAACTATATTTCTGGTAGTATAACATAACTAGTGAGAATGCTTTCTGAATGTTAAGGTCTGCAATGTGGAAAAAACCTAAGAAAATAATAAAGTAGAATAAAGTTTTATATCATATGCTAATGTGCTGAATTAGTTGGGGAAAGCTAGGGTGCATTTAATCAAAAATGATATAGTCATTCGACCAGTGAAAGTCCATGTACATTGGTTTAGGCTATTTCCTACCATAATTGAATGTTTTCTTTAAAATGGAACTTATTGCTTTTGGCCACTAAATGGTACTTAGAATCATAAGAAATTCCAATGGCAAATGCAGTATTTTCTATGAGGTGAATACTCCAACGCTATCACCTTAAATAAGATATAATGTAACAAATGAACAGCTGTTGCAGGCACCCAGAGCTGGCCTAGAGCGCACATCAGCGCATATTAGTCGGGGGTGCCAAAGGTGCCTCCTCCTCATTGGCTGGCTGTACAGGTTAGGGACAGCCTAAGAAGTTCTGTGTTTACCCCCGTCCAGATGGGCAGAGGGTAGATCCCTGCATCCCAGCGCCATGACTGGCATTTTCCTCCCCACTCAAGCCACAGGGAGCATACATAGCAGTCACTGCATTGGGGACAGAGTCGCTGTCAGTGTTCCTTCCCCTGCTCAGCCCTTCTTCGACCTGTAAGCAGCACGGGACAAGAGAAGGTGGCCAACTCTGTGTAGCCCAGCCCACTGTTTGTTCCTGATTGGCCAAGAAGAGGACCAATCACAAGAGGGGAGAAGAGCAGAATAGGACATATAGTCCCAGCAATATATAGAAGAGAACCATAGCCCCCTGCATGCTGGCTGAACTGAAACAGACAGAGAAGGGAAAGCCTGAAGCCAGGAAAGGAAGGAATAAGGATCAGAGTTATGTATCTGGAGAGAGACCACAAGACCAGAATCAGGAGATGGAGCGCTTTCCCCTTGCCTGCTGGGTGAGATATTAGGGCCTGAGTAAGGTGGTGACCCTTCCTGACAGCAAGCTCCACAGTCAGACATGGATCAACTGTCGCAGACTCCTCATTAGCTGCGTGGAAACTCGGGGCACCTCCAGGCACATCTATACAGGCATCGCTGGGTCATCAGGTTGCCAGTCAGGCATCCTTCAAGAGCTTATTCCATGACATCCCATTCCTTTGAGCTTTGGTATTTTCAGGATTGGTGAGCGGGCGAAAGCCCACCCTGTGTACACCCTACAAAGACACTGCATGCAGACATGTTTACCACGTTCCTGTGCATGAACTCTCCCAAAGAAAACACTTTGCAAAGGTCATTCTTTATTGCTGGTCGCCATTGCACATCAATTCCCTTGGGCCCTTGTTAACCTCTTAGCGCCAATGCCTCCCAGCCCTTTAAGAGGTTTATGACGCCGGGAGGCAGGTGCGGGGTGGAGTCAAGTGTGGAGCCAAAGGGGAGCAGCAAAAAATGGATTTTTGTAAAATCTTACCGTAAAATCCTTTTCTCTTAGCTCATCGACAGACGTAGTCCTCAGTGATACACCACCTTCGGGTTATGTTACCTCCGCAGGAGCAGGACTAGACAGGAAATTAAAAAGCTCTGGCCACACCCTAGGGGCAGTCCCAGAGGGTATATCCTCTCTCTCTCTGCCTCAGCAAATCAGTTATGTGAAAAAGCAGTGCTTAGAGAATTTAACCCAACCCAACTCCAAAACAGAGGGGCGGGGACTACGTCTGTCGATGAGCTAAGAGAAAAGGATTTTACGGTAAGATTTTACAAAAATCCATTTTTCTCTAGCGCTCATCGACAGACGTAGTCCTCAGTGATACACCACCTTCGGGACGTCCCAGAGCAGTATCACAACTGAGGGGTGGGAAAATGGAAATCAAATCCCAATCTAGAAGGCCCAACCGGTGCCAACTAGAAGTTTACAATGCTCATCCTTAATGATGAGACTCAACAAAAAAATTTTCAAACAGAAAAAAACCCTCGAGGTAGACCACCGGTCTCCTCAAATTGCGGCCTGCAAAACCTTGCGACCAAATGAGGCATCCGCCGATGCCGTCACATCAATTTTATAGAATTTAGTAAAGGTATGTACCGACGACCAAGTGGCCGCCTTACATACCTGGACCACTGACGCCTGATGGCGAAAGGCCCAGGAAGTACTGAGCGCTCGAGTGGAGTGCGCCCTAACAGGGAACGGAGGACTCTGACCCTTAATAGAATAAGCCTGTACCACCGTTTGTCTAATCCATTTGGCAATGGTCGCGGCAGATGCAGGCAAACCCTTTCTGGGGCCATCCGTGATCACAAAAAGTGAATCCGTCTTACGGAATGATTCCGTAGCTTTCAGGTATACCCTGATTGCCCGAACCACATCCAAGGAATGCAACGCATGTTCCCGATGATGCTTGGGCTGAGGACACAAGGAAGGTAGTACAATATCTTCATTCAGATGAAAATCTGAAACCACCTTAGGAAGAAAAGATGGCTTAGGAAGAAAAGATGGCTTAGGATGAAGTACTACCTTATCCCTATGAATCACTAGATATGGGGACTGGCATGATAATGCAGCCAGTTCTGACACCCTGCGAGCAGAAGTAATAGCCACCAAGAAGACCACCTTCTGGGATAAAGTAAGCAAGGGAATCTCCCTGATGTTTTCAAAGGGAGGTTTCTGTAGAACCGACAAAACCAAATTAAGATCCCAGGGCGGTAAGGGCGCGCGGACTGGAGGAGCCAGGTGCCGCACCCCCTGGATGAAATTCCGCACCAAGGATTTGGTAGCTAAAGGTTTCTGAAAGAAGATTGCTAATGCTGAAACTTGACCCTTGATGGTGCTCAAGGCTAGCTTCTGCTCAACCCCTTGTTGCAAAAAGGCCAATATTCGAGACACCGAATAGGTACGTGGAGGAAATCCTAAAGATTCGCACCACGCAATATAAGTCTTCCATGTGTGATAATAGACTTTGCTGGAAGTCGCTTTCCTTGCTTTAATAAGGGTAGGAATGACTGAAGTAGACAAACCTCTGTCCTTCAGTACTTGGGTCTCAATGGCCAGGCCATTAAAACCAGCGACTGTAAAGCACGAAGGTAAATAGGTCCTTGAGACTACAGACACTCCCTGAGACGAAGTTCCCACGGAACGTCTGCGACTAACATGTCCAAGTCGGCCAGGCCGGCTTGAAGAGGCCAGCCTAGAATTTCTAGGACCACTGGCGCTGATTGGATCTGAACCAGGCGTCCCTAGAGCTATCTGGCCCCGACCATCCGAGAAAGTCTGGTCGTTTCCTGTTCCCACACATTTATCAGATACCTGATAGTTATCAGGAAAGGTGATCTTTTCTGGTTGAACCTCAGGGACCGAAGTCACCCGACTAGAGGCTACTTGGCCTATCTGGTCAATCAGATCCGATTCCTGTGAGGTATCGGGACTAATCTTAGGAAAAGGTAAAGGAAAAGATCTATACAGGGAACGGTAACTACCGCTTCCTGTACTTAAATGTTGAAAGGGAAGAATCGCACCGGTAGTAGTGGTTGATGCTCGATCTAATGTCCTGAATACCGGTGAAAACGTCCCCCCACCCTGAAATCGGGTGGGGGCGCACCTTCAGGCTGTGTACTCCTTTACTTCGGGTTTGGCTGGGTTGGTCCTCTGCTTGTCCAACCAGCCCTTCTTGAACCCTCCTGGAGGAGTCTTGCCTTTCCCGGGAGTACCAGCCGGGCGCCCTTTATGGGCGGTAAAGAAAGGTCCTCGCTTGTTGCGAGGTCCCTTAGCTTTTGCAGCCTGTGGCAAAAAAGTACTCTTGCCCCCGGTGGCATCCTTAATGATTTCATCTAGGTTGGCTCCAAATAGACGATTCCCCTGGAAAGGGAGATTGGTCAAAGTCTTTTTGGAACCTAGGTCAGCTGACCAGCATTTTAACCACAGCACACGTCTGAGGATCACTGCTAACTTAGATGCATGCCCTAACAAGGGAGTAGTGTCCAAGGCTGCGTCACAGATAAACCGTAGCCCTTGTATGATCTGTTCTATCAAATCAGATGTCTCCTGGGGAATATCTTTTCCCCTAAGATCTTGGCGTACCATTTTCGCCCATTCCGTAAGTGTCTGGGAAACTAGACCAATAACAATTACTGGTCTAAATGCTGACCCTATCAGAGAAAAGATAGTGCGGGACTCCGCTTCTATCTTTCGATCCACCGGATCCTTAAAGGACGAAGTGTCCTCCACTGGAATAACCGTGGCTTTATTCAGCCTGGAAATAGGCGGATCCACGACTGGTGGTACCGTCCATCTCTTAATGATGGATTCCTCAAACGGATAGCGTCTAGCAATACGCTTGGAAATAGTAAAGGTACGTTTAGAATGCTCCCATTCTCCTTTAATCTGATTACCAAAACATTTAGGTACAGGAAAAGCCTTCGCCGTCTTGATGGGCTTATTAGTCCCAAAAGGCCTCTCTGTTTCAGTTGCCTCTGCCGGTAAAGCCTCAAGTTTTAAGGTTTCTTGCACTGCCACAACTAGTGCGTCCACCAATGCTTCTTCCTGAATTATAGCAGGAGAAGAAGCGTCCTCCTCACTGTCTGAGGGGGCTTTACCTGGGATAACAGCCCTTGCAGAGGAACCTGCAACTGCAGTGACCATCTCTGAATCAGAGTCAGAGGTGTCAGATAGTATAGGGGTAGGCGGGGGTCGCTTCCTTGACCCCCGTCCCTGACAGGCCGCCTCCACCCGAGCCACCATAGACTCCATAATTGCTGTAAATGACTCTATACTCTGTGCACCGGCGGGTCCCGAGGCCCCCTCGAGGGAAACAGGTGGGGGAATATGTGTGGCAGGGTCCATAATAACTCCAGTTACTTCCTGGATGATATAATTCAAAGTAAAGAAAAAAACTTTTTTTTTTTTTTTTTTTTTGACCCTCAGCGCCACAAAAAAACCCCTTAGTGTTACCTGCTAGGGATCCCTATCGATCGAGAGAGAGAGAGATAGACCCCCAGGCTCACCACTTGATGTTCAGAGTTGAACTGCAACAGCTTACAGCGCTGTCTTAGACAAACAGGAAGTCTTTTGGCTGGCTGCCCAGGAAGAAAGGAGGCGGCTCCGCCCCTCTGCACGCCTTCCGGCGCCTCCCCCAAGCTCCACGAGGTGTAGAATCACCTCAAACATGGCCGCCCCCATGCTGGAGACACGAGGCTACACCAAAATGGCGGCTCGTGCGATCCAGCAAAAAAAAAAAATGGCGGCGGCCTGTGCTGACTAGCGGTGTGCTGCAGGCACACAACACTCTCTCTGCATGGGGATATGGCGTGGTTGGCGGTACCGGCCCTGGCGGACCGCATGGCCGTTCGGGAGGCCTGCTATTAGCTGGAGATCTGACTTGGAAGGCAGTCTACATGTCCATGGCTTCTGACTGGTAGGTAGCTTATACTTAACCCATAAGATTCCCAGAATGCCACAGATTACATCTTTAAAACATGTATACAATAGATTGTTAGCTCCCAAACCAAGCCTCCTGGCTTTTTGCACACATAAAATCACACTCAAAGTAGGAGGATTTGTGACATGTTATAGGATAGAAAGAACTCTTTCTTACCATACAGAGAGGGGCCCGCGTTCACCACAAAACCCATCAGGGAAAAAGGGGGAACATACTACTCACCATACCGGAACCAGGCGGGCACCAACTCCTGACAGTACCCCTCTCCACCGGGGCGGGAGGGCTGTCGACCGATACGGACGCCGTGACTCATGGTCTTTGGCGTTTCAGCGAGACGTTTAACTCGCGGGTTCAGTCCTTTTAATGGGACTTTGTCGCGGCCGACCCAGCGCGGAGCTATGGCCTGCACGCGCTCGTAGGCTGAACTGGGGTGACCACCGGATCTCAACATCCAGCCCGTCGCCCAGTTCAGCTTTCTTGCTTGAAGATCTCACAGGAACACTGGAGAAAAAAAGCTGTCCAAAAATCCTTTTAGAAAAAAATTCTTGCCAGGACCTAAGATCCCAGCAAGGTATCTAGGTCCTTACTCCTAACTAGACAGAAAATAACTGATTTGCTGAGGCAGAGAGAGAGAGGATATACCCTCTGGGACTGCCCCTAGGGTGTGGCCAGAGCTTTTTAATTTCCTGTCTAGTCCTGCTCCTGCGGAGGTAACATAACCCGAAGGTGGTGTATCACTGAGGACTACGTCTGTCGATGAGCGCTAGAGAAATTAGGTCTTGCCTAGGGTTTCAAAAATCCTTTCACCAGCCCTGCCGGCACCGGTTAGCTTATCCGTAGCTAATGTGGTGAGAATATGTGTACAAAAGTGATGCTGCGCTGCTGTATATGTTGTGAAAAAATATCAATAACCATAGCATTGTTAATGGTGTGTAAAGATGTGAACAATAGAGATTCAAATGTTGTGCAAAACTGCAATAAATATCTAAAAACTCTAAAACTAATAAGTCACCTGATTCATTACATTTGTAGTGCTAGACTAATAACTGTGAAAATAAATGATATAAGAAATTGGTGCAAATAAAATATAAAAACTTAGACATTAAGACTTAGACTTAGACAACTCTAAATTTCAGTGATTTGTTTAAACACTATATAAATACTGGTGAATTGTAAAAATAAGAAGTCCAAAATAAAGTGACGAATATTCAAAAAGTGCTGTTTCTGGTGATTCTTTAAAGTTATTGTGTCCCTTTATCTTACAGGTATGTAAATAAATTGGTGAGTGGTTTCTTTTTTTCCATCATCTGTTGTGTTGTTTTATGTTGTGACACAGGGTAACAGCATATGATAGCACACACAATCTAGTGGTCTGTGTGTCTCTCCTCTCCTCTAGGGGTCCTTTAGTGTTTCTCCCTGGCTTGGTTGGTCTCTATAGTGGATGAGTAAGTGTATATATATATATATATTGTGAGGGATTAGCTCGGTGGTAGGCGTAGATGACCCCTTGGGGGGTGCGTTTTCCCAGAGAGATAGCCGACAAGTGCTTGCAAACAACAGTTTGGTTTATTAATGGTGTTTTCTTCACCAGACTGCATGCAGCAAAAACATCCAAAATAAAATAAAACAGAAAATAAATCCTTGCCTCTGTGGGCTCACTCTGGAACCTACCTAAGAGTCTGTCTCCAACCTACTGTTGGGCAGACTTTCTTGTCCTACAGCGGACACTCAATAGTCCATTTATAATCTCTTCACACAGCACAAATGTCCATTGAACATGTCCTTAACTCATCACAATGAGAATGTCTCTTGGCTTGCCTCTTCACATGGCAAACATTCCTTTATTTCTTTCACATAGAAATAGCTTGTTTTCTCACCTTTGAGACGTCTTCACACTTGGTTACCCTCCTTAGCGCACATCACTTCAGGGGGTCTTCTCCCATGCTCACCAGCTTGTCGGGAGGCACACATCTGACTGTCCTCCTTCTCCCAGCCCACATGGCTTCAGGAGACAGCTTCCGGAGGCAGCAATCCTCAGACTTCCTTTGGACAAATTATAGAAGCCTTAACTCCCTCATTCTGAACAGCTGAAGGCCTTTCAACTTCCTGCTGGCTAGCTCTGTAGCCAACACCCTATAGTAATTAGTGAACTTTCTAAATCAGGTGGAAATGTATCTCCTGCCTGTGACTACATTCCCAGATTTACCTGACTTCCTGTCACATACCCCCCCCCCCTCTTGTTTCAACCCTAGGGTTGGGACACAGATTTCCAGGCATGCATGTGTCAAGCACTGCTGACTCTCACTGATAAGCCTCCTATTATCCTCAAGCTTCCGAATGAAACTGTTTCTGTCATCTTCATTGACAGATTTCTCATAAATGTCACACAGTTTGTCTCTCATCTCATATACACATTCCTCAACTGCATTTTTGGCATCATTTCGCTCCTTCTCAAGTTTGTCTTGCATACAAGTTTATCCTATCCGCCATGGAGGACCATGATCCATAGGCAACTCAATTTTGCTAGTCTTAAAGTCTTCAACATTCTTAAGACGCCTCTCTCTGCAATCAACAAATGATTTCCACAACACTTTGAGAACCTCTGCTTCCCTTGGCTTTGTTCCAAGTAGGGACTCTTGACATCCCTCTGACTTGAGTTGCCTCTCCATACAGCTGTACACAATCATTGACGCTTTGTTTCTTGAGCTTAGCTTGCTCTAAGATGCTGTGCAGAGGGCCTTTCGTTTGCGACAACAGGCGGTCACACATTTCTTCAAAGTGACCCCTGTTCATTTTTCCAGCGACATCATCAACTTTCCTTCCACCAACACATGGGTCAAAGGCAACAACACAGTCTATTACAGGTTTCTTCAATGCACTTTCTGCTGAACTATTTGACCGCTCAAGGTCACCTAGTTCCTTTTCTTTATCTGAACTCCCCATGGAATGCATCTCAAGATCACGATCAAACTTTTGCCACCTGTCTTTCACCAGTTCCATTTTGGAAATATTCCCTGAAAGGCACTTGAAATTCATTTGCTTCACGTTTTCACCAACAGCCTTAGTTTTCTCCACTAGGTGGCGTTTGCTTTTTTCTCCCAGATTTATATCACTTGCTTTAGTTTTCTCCGCTTTAGTTTTCTCCACTAGATTTTCAGCCTGAACTGAGAAATCATCACATTTCTTACACAACTCTTTTGTTTGCTGAAGCTCTAATGATACATTTTCCAATACTTGAAGTTTTTGAAGGAACGGTCTTTTCCAAAGGGGTGATTCAAGCCACATGTCATCACATTTCTGAGACTCACTCAGGACATACCCCAAAACACTGATCCTTTTAAAAACTGCATCAGGCACACTATCCCCTCTTTGGGACAGATCCTCTGTTGCCTGTAATTCCTCTTCAAGTTCCTGCAACGGAATCTTCATCTCTTCTACTCGCTGTTCTAAGGCTCGCTTAGACTCTTCTAGCTCCTGAACGCTTTTCACAACATCATCCTTGGAGCTGACCAAATCTTCCATTTCTGTACACAGCTGTTGGTTAACTCTTTCTAGTTCAACCTTACACTCTAGAGCTTCCTCCAAGGAGCGAGCAAAGAACAGGGCTTTGCTCTCGTTATCACGCGCCTCCGTTTTTGCACGGTCGCGTTCTACTACATATTTTGCAGACACAGTCTTCTCCTCACCAAGCATCTGATCAAACTTCTTTTGCTTCTTCTCCAGGTTGCACACAATCTGATTCTGGTGATCCAGATTCACACTCAGTTCATCCAATTTCTGCTGAAGTCTTGTCTTGGTCTTCTCAAGCTTGTCATAAGCAGCTGTTTTTTTCTCATAGCGTTGATTAGCAACTTCAAGGTCTTTCTGCAGTTTCTTTTTCACAACTTCAACACTCTCTAATGAACAAATGCTTTCTTCCATGCGTTTTTTCATAACCGCTATCTGAGCTTGCAATGTTGCGACTTGCTCTGATAGGTTTTTCTTTGCTTCCTCCTCCTCTTTAAATTGTTCCAGGAAGCCATTTTTCTCATCTTCCATTTGTTCGAGCTTTGTGCTAAAACTCAGCCTTTGACACCTCTCTTCCTGTAAGAGTTCCTGCGTGTCTTGCAGCTGCGATTCCAAGATAGAAAAATCCTTGGCAATTTTTCTAGATTTGCTGTCTGCTTGAGAAAGCTGATTTGTAACATTGTCCAGCTCAACCTGCAGTCGGTTTGCCTTCTCTGACAGCTTAGCACACAATCGGTCACCTTCTGACACCTTGACTTGCGATTCCTGCAGCTGTGCCTCTATTTTTTTTCTCTTGTGTTCCGAATCTCCTTTTCCCTGCATAAGAGCCTTCACCTCACTGGCTAGCATCTGGGAATAAGAATGTAATTCTGACACACATGCTTCTTTCTCCTTTAACTGCTGCTGGACACGTTGGGCTTCCCCTTTCCAACTTTCACAGTCCGTACGCAATTCATCTACCACATTGCTCAAAGTAGTGAGCTCATACACAGTACTCAGTAATTTAGCCTCTCTTTCACTTGTCTCGTCGCTGAGAGACAATGTCGTTTTCAGAGCGACATTCTGTTCCTGCGCCCCCTGCAGGTCTATTTTTGTAGCTTCCAAACACTGAAGACTTTTTTCCAGCTGATTACGCAACTCCAAAATATCAGCCATACTTTGCTTCTGCAAATTCTGAATTTCACTTTCCTTTTCCATGAGGATGGTATCTTTCTCCATTATAGTCTCTCTGCGTTTGTGCAACTCGGAAAAAAAAAGAGCAGTGGGTTCTTCCCACTGGAACACCTGAGCCTGCATGTTTCTATGCTCCATCCTAAGCAATTCCAAGGCTTGTTCCTTTTCTTCCATTTTCCGTTGCAAGGCATCCAACTCAGCCCTGCACACATATTCGGTTTCCTCCAAACCAATGGCCTCCATTGGCTGCTGGCGTCTCTGATTCCAGCCTGCCATGTCCTCTTGGTGAGCTTGTTGTTGAGCTGAAAAGCTCCGCTGAAAATCCGCATTTGCCCCAGTGTTGCTAGGGACAACAACCTTTCTTTTTAGCCGATTCCGTTCAGGCATGGATGGGGCTGGTTCAGACGGTAGCATCCCCTCCATCCATAGAATCCGGTCTCTCATTTCAGCGATCCTTGCATCTTTCAGGCGTTTGGATCGCCCCATCTTTAGTCACTCCACAAAAAAAATGTTTCAAAGTCCAGAAAAACTTTTAAGACCACTGTCTCTTTAAAACTTAGTAGTTTTTCTCTCTCTCTTGCAGGATTTCCTTCCCTGTACACACAGTTTGTGCAGTCCCTTGCACCAGACACAGTTCATCAAAAATTTTGTGACCGCTGTCTCTTTAAAACACTTTTTTTCTCTTTCAGGATCTTCACTCCTGCACACATAGATTGTGCAATCTCGTGCACCAGACAAAGTTCATCAAACATATGCACTTCATTGCAGGGATCTCTGCTTCTGCCCACTGCATACCTCCACCATATGTGAGGGATTAGCTCGGTGGTAGGCGTAGATGACCCCTTAAGGGGTGCGTTTTCCCAGAGAGATAGCCGACAAGTGCTTGCAAACAACAGTTTGGTTTATTAATGGTGTTTTCTTCACCAGACTGCATGCAGCAAAAAAATCCAAAATAAAATAAAACAGAAAATAAATCCTTGCCTCTGTGGGCGGCTACCTTCTCACTCTGGAACCTAACTAAGAGTCTGTCTCCAACCTACTGTTGGGCAGACTTTCTTGTCCTACAGCGGACACTCAATAGTCCATTTATAATCTCTTCACACAGCACAAATGTCCATTGAACATGTCCTTAACTCATCACAATGAGAATGTCTCTTGGCTTGCCTCTTCACATGGCAAACATTCCTTTATTTCTTTCACATAGAAATAGTTCATTTTCTCACCTTTGAGACGTCTTCACACTTGGTTACCCTCCTTAGCGCACATCACTTCAGGGGGTCTTCTCCCATGCCCACCAGCTTGTCGGGAGGCACACATCTGACTGTCCTCCTTCTCCCAGCCCACATGGCTTCAGGAGACAGCTTCCGGAGGCAGCAATCCTCAGACTTCCTTTGGACAAATTATAGAAGCCTTAACTCCCTCCTTCTGAACAGCTGAAGGCCTTTCAACTTCCTGCTGGCTAGCTCTGTAGCCAACACCCTATAGTAATTAGTGAACTTTCTAAATCAGGTGGAAATGTATCTCCTGCCTGTGACTACATTCCCAGATTTACCTGACTTCCTGTCACAATATATATATATATATATATATATATATATATATATATATATATATATATATATATATATATATATATATATATACACAGTATCTCACAAAAGTGAGTACACCCCCCACATTTTTGGAAATATTTGATTACATCTTTTCATGTGACACTTTGCTACAATGTAGTGAGTGTACAGCTTGTATAACAGTGTAAATTTGCTGTCACCTCAAAAAAACTCAACACACAGCCATTAATGTCTAAACCGTTGGCAACAAAAGTGAGTACACCCCCAAGTGATAATGTCCAATTTGGGCCCAATTAGGGATTTTCCCTCCCCAGTGTCATGTGACTCATTAGTCTTACAAGGTCCCAGATGTGAATGGGGAGCAGGTGTGTTAAATTTGATGTTATCGCTCTCACTTTCTCATACTGGTCACTGGAAGTTCGACATGGCACCTCATGGCAAAGAACTCTCTGAGGATCTGAAAAAAAGAATTGTTGCTCGCCAAAAAGATGGCCTATGCTATAAGAAAATTACCAAGACCCTGAAACTGAGCTGCAGAATGGTGGCCAAGACCGTACAGCGGTTCACCAGGACTTGTTCCACTCAGAACAGGCCTCGCCACGCTCAACCAAAGAAGCTTGTCTTTGGGAAATAGACGTATGAGTGCTGCCAGCATTGCTGCAGAGGTTGAAGGGGTGGAGGGTCAGCCTGTCAGTGCTCAGACCATACGACGCACACTGCATCAAATTGGTCTGCATGGCTGTCGTCCCAAAAGGAAGCCTCTTCTAAAGATGATGCACAAGAAAGCCCGCAAACAGTTTTCTAAAGAAAACCAGACTAAGGACATGGATAACTGGAACCATGTCCTGTGGTCTGATGAAACCAAGATAAACTTGTTTGGTTCAAATGGTGTCAAGTGTGTGTGTCCTGCCTACAGTGAAGCATGGTGGTGGGAGTGTCATGTCTGGGGCTGCATTAGTTCTGCCGACACTGGGGAGCTACAGTTCATTGAGGGAACCATGAATGCCAACATGTACTGTAACATACTGAAGCAGAGCATGATCCCCTCCCTTCGGAGACTGGGCAGCAGGGCAGTATTCCAACATGATAACGACCCCAACACACCTCCAAGATGACCACTGTCTTTCTAAAGAAGCTGAGGGTAAAGGTGATGGACTGGCCAAGTATGTCCCCAGACCTAAACGCTATTGAGCATCTGTGGTGCATCCTTAAATGGAAGGTGGAGGAGTGCAAGGTCTCAAACATCCACCAACTCTGTGATGTCGTCATGGAGGAGTGCAAGAGGACTCCAGTGGCAACCTGTGAAGCTCTGGTGACCTCAATGCCCAGGAGTGTTAAGGCAGTGTTGGAAAAAATTGGTGGCCACACAAAATATTGACACTTTGGGCCCAATTTGGACATTTTCACTTAGGGGTGTACTCACTTTTGTTACCAGTGATTTAGACATTAATGGCTGTGTTTTGAGTTATTTTGAGGGGGCAACAAATTTACACTGTTATACAAGCTGTGCACTCACTACTTTACATTGTAGCAAAGTGTCATTTCTTCAGTGTTTTCACATGAAATAATATAATAAAATATTTACAAAAATGTGAGGGGTGTACTCACTTTTGTGAGATACTGTGTGTATGTATATATATATATATATATATATATATATATATATATATATATATATATATATATATATATATATATATATATATATATATTATTTTTTATTCTATGTGCACCAATTTCAAATAGAGATTTGAATCTCTATTGTTCATATCTTCATACACCATTAACAAGCAATATATACTACAGAACTGGCAGGTAATGTGTGAGTCAGTGCTCACTGACAGCTATAAGGTGGACCATAAGTGATCAAAAACGGGGGGGGGGATACAAAAGATAAAAAGATATATTCAAAACAAATTAGGTAAGAATTAGTCCTTACAGTCCATAGTGGTAATAAATATCAAGGAGATGTCTGCAGGATGGATGGATCCACAGGTGGATGTGAAGAGCACACACAGTCACCGGCAGCTCCTCAGCAGGAAATGGGAATTCCCTCAAACACAAACAAAAAACAGCAGAAAGAGGGCGCCTGGGTCAGTGTGATAATAAAAACAAGTAACACTTTATTCAGATATACTTACATCAAAGTATCTTGCAAGCTGCACACAGGGTGGGTGTGGACCACCAATCAAGCCACCAGCCATCACGAGGGATGAGAAGACTACTGTAAGGATACGCTCAGACCGGCCGTATAGAGGTGCATAACTGGCAGCATCTCCAGCTCTCACACCTGCTCTCACAGAGTTAGCAAGAGACTAAATCAGGACAGGGGCAGGCGGCAATGTGCTTCTGAGGCGCCGCCCCGTTTTTTAGGCAAACCCACCCCCCTGGAGGGGAAAATTTATATTGTCTGAACGGAATAGAAAAAACAGCCAATCAGCAAGAAGCCTGAACGTGGCTAGTCACCCAATAAACAGGCTTTTATAGCTGTGAGCCAATCTCCAAAATATAGAACTATCATAGCACAGCACAAAGTGTACCTATAGCACAGTGGGCAATGAATAAAGGAAATGGGCATTATTATAGAAAATTCATTAAAAAGAATAAAAATATCATCTGATCCGAGTGAACGGTTGCATAGGAACACATCTATGATAGTATTTTATAATTAATAGTAAAAAATCAATTAATAACCATATAAAAGCAGACATCAAATAGAATAATTTATTATGATCACTACATGAATAATTACACTAAAAAATACAAATGATGAATTCATCAAGATACACACCAGGTAATAATTCCTATAAGCATATCTAAAGGGTGATGGATATATACACACTGACTACATTTTTAAATAAGAACAAAGAAGGAAGGGGTGGGGAAAAAAAAAAGAAAGGGAAGGGGGGGGTGGTAAAGGATAGGAGGTCGGTGGTAAAAAAAGGAGAGGGGGTAGAACGTTAAGGGGTAAGAGGTGGGAGGGCAGTAAAGGATAGGAAAGGGGGGCGGTAAAGAAAAGGTAAGAGTGGAGGGGCAGAGGAAAAACAAAAAAATGATAAATAGGGAGGGAAAAAGGGGGGAGGAGAAATACTATTAGCTGCATATTGATTATTCTAGGATTTGTGTTGACTTCTATCTCCTTGTTCAAGTCTCCAGGCACCAGAGAATTCATGGTAAAATCCAGTAGGTTTCACTATGGCATTACCTCTGGAATCTTTCCGCCCGGGAGTCACAAGGAGGGACAGATTCCAACACCCTGACTTTTAACCCTTCAGTGGATTCATTATGGACATGAATTAAGTGCCTAGGAACCCTATGCTCATCTGATCCCTCTTCAATAAGCCTCCTATGTTCCCCGAATCAAGGCCCTTACTGTCCGACAAGTCAAACAATATACATAACAAATTTTGTTGAGCAATTGTAGAATTGCTTGATTTGACAGCTTTTACCAGAAAAGTCTTTAAAACTCCTTGCAAAAGGGGGCTAATGTTTTCACTGAAGTAGTACAATGAGAGATCCTACTTAGGACTACCATATTTTTCACACTTCTAGCTTTGCGATAGATGACCCTTGGTCTCGCAGGCAAAATGGAGCTAACTTCGGATCCTATAAAAGAATACCTCAGTGGCGTCTAATGATTAGGCTTGAGCGAACCCGGACTGTATTGTTCGGGATCGTACCGGACTTTTGGGTGTTCGGTAACCGGACACGGACCCGAACATTTTACTGTATATTCGGGATACAGTCCATTGTTCAGTAATTTTATTTAATGTTTTGGCGCTGTTTTAATGGCTCGGTTTCAACAGCTGCAGGGCAGCCAATCAACAAGCGTTTAACTAGTGTGCCCTTAGAAGCCATCACAGCCATGCCTACTAATGGCATGGCTGTGATTGGCCAGTGCAGCATTTGACCCAGCCTCTATATAAGCTGGAGTCACATAGCGCCGCACGTCACTCTGCTCTAACTACTGTAGGGTCAAGTTCCTGCTGCTGCTGATATGAGGGAGAGATAGGAGATTATTGTAGGGGCAGGCTGGAGATTGCTTTCAGGGAAATAATAGGAGAATCTTCTTTAATCAGACAGTGATATACATCGATTTTATTGTGTGGTAGTGCAGTGTACGATCTTTTTGCCCTGATCTGAGCCCAGTGAGGAGGAGGGAGAAAAAAAAAACTTTTATCAGTCTGTTAGGTTGGCGGCGTGCAGTGGCCATGTAATGCAAGCTCAGTGCATATGTGTCTGCTTAATCTGGATTTTAAAAAAGAAAAACCTTTTTTCCTTCATATTTTAGAGTTACATACAGTGTTTAGACAGTTTTTAAGGAAAAATAATAATTTTCCAGTTTTTCATTCAAATGGGGTTTTTTTTATTCAATAGCGGAATACAACAACAATAGTATCCAACCTGTTAGGCGTGCGGCGTGTAGCAGACATGTAATGCAAGCTCAGTGCAATTCAAGAAAATGAAATTTTTTGTTTCATTCATTACTGTGAGATACACCTGTTGGATACTGTTGTTCTATTCCGCTATTCAATAAACACCCATTCTGTTAAAAAATATTAAATTGCGGCCTAGTCTGCATCTGTACGTGTGAGATACACCCTTTTGGATACTGTTGTTTTATTCTGCTATTCAATAAACACCCATTTAGGGGACAGAAAGATATTAAATTGTGGCTTAGTCTGTATCTATACGTGTGAGATACACCCTTTGGATACTGTTGTTCTATTCCGCTATTCAATAAACACCCATATAGGGAAAAAATATTAAATTGCAGCCTAGTCTGCATATGTTACTGTGAGATACACCCGTTGTATACTGTTGTTCTATTCCGCTATTCAATAAACACCAATTTAGGGAAAAAATATTAAATTGTGGCCTAGTCTGCATCTGTTACTGTGAGATACACCCATTGTATACTGTTGTTCTTTTCTGCTATTCAATAAACACCCATTTAGGGGACAGAAAGATATTAAATTGTGGCTTAGTCTGTATCTATACGTGTGAGATACACCCTTTGGATACTGTTGTTCTATTCTGCTATTCAATAAACACCCATTTAGGGGACAGGAAGATATTAAATTGTGGCTTAGTCTGTATCTGTAAGTGTGAGATACACCCTTTGGATACACCCTTTGGATACTGTTGTTCTATTCTGCTATTCAATAAACACCCATTTAGGGGACAGAAAGATATAAAATTGTGGCTTAGTCTGCATCAGTACGTGTGAGATACACCCTTTGGATACTGTTGTTCTATTCTGCTATTCAATAAACACCCATTTAGGGGACAGAAAGATATTACATTGTGGCTTATTCTGTATCTGTACGTGTGAGATAACAACAGATACTACACTTGATCTTACCCAAAAGGTCGAGAAACGATGCTGGTGGCATTCCCACCTGGCAGCGAGGGCACAGTGGAAGCACAAGGCGAAGGCAGAGGAGGTCGCCAATGCAGCCAGGGCACCGCCAGCACCTCAGAAGGCAGGGTTAGCATGTATGAAATGTGGAAAAGCTTTGTTGGCACGCCACAACAACCAGGACCACCAGCTGTTTTTTTTTTTTGTTTTAAGCCTGTGGTGTGTGAACACACCCAGACTATCACCCGGTGGGTGCATAAAAAAGTGCACAGAGTGTACACATGGTCCCTGACCCTGATCCCCCGGGGCGCAAGGCTCCTGACAGGGACTGGGGTACTTACACTGGCTAATTTGGCCGAAACCAGGCAGCCCTGTTCTTTAGGAGGTCTGCTGAAACAGACCACCCCAAGTACTAGGTGGGGCTCTTCTGAAGAGAGACCCCATGAGAGAGGGCGAACCAAGCCAGAAGGCCATACCCACCCCCTCCCAAGACTTTCAGGGACAGGCCCAAGGACCTACACCCTACTAATCGCGTTGTGCAAAATAAAGTGTACCGCCACAATAAAAAACATAAAACGTGAGACACACAACACATAAAAGTGGGGAAAGGGATAGTGAAGAAGAAGTACAAGGTTAGTGCCACGTTGCAATACAATGGCAGGCTCTTCGGCCAGGAATAAAAAATTCCTCTGGTCCTGACTCCTGACCAAAAGGACTGGCCCTAGAGGCAGGTGTGCAAAACGTGTGTAGGAAGTGCAGTGTCCTTGGTGCCATACTCATAGTGTTGCCATCCACCATGAATTCTGGCACCCCTGGACTGGGGCGCATACACCACACGCTTTTCAGAATCCCGGTCCGTAGAAAGACCAGTGCAGCCCCGTCCCTACCAGAAGGCTTCAGATCTTAGACAGCTTTGGGTGAGCCCGGCCCACAACCAGGGGCACATACCTTTTCCAAGGCCAGACTCAATCCAGAAGGGGGAAAAAAGCCCCCCAGCCGCCATCACCGTTCCCTACCATATACCATATACAGTTCCTTACCGTTCCTTACGTCCTTACGTTCTATACACGTACTGAATGACCGGTCTGCCCCCTTCAACTTCTGGGTCTCCAAATTGGGCACATGGCCTGAGCTTACCCTTTACGCCTTGGAGGTGCTGGCCTGCCCTGAAGCCAGTGTATTATATGAACGTGTATTTAGCACGGCTGGGGCGTTATCACAGACCAGCGCAGCCGCCTATCCTGAGCCAATGTGGACAAGCTCACGTTCATTAAAATGAACCAGGCATGGATCCCACAGGACTTGTCTGTACCTTAAGCAGAATAGACATGTATACCGGCCTTAACCAGCCATTGTTGTATTTGATCTTTCTTACTCTTTTGGGGTGTACCCTAATTTAAAATTTTTTTTTGTTAAAAACCAAAACCAGTATTGGCTACCTCGTTCTCCTCCTCCACCGCTGCCACTTCCACCTACACCGCCACATCCACCGCCACCTCAACCTCCTACTCCAATAGATGCCTCATCCTCCTAGATCAAGATGATTATTTTTTTTTCTTTTTTTATGTTTTTTTATGTTATTTTAAGTTATTTCCCTGTCCACATTTGTTTGCATGCTCTTAAGAAGATGTTGCTGCCATTTGCAGCCCTTTCCATGTTTGTTTTAGAGCCATTTTAGTGCTCAAAAGTTCGGGTCACCATTGACTTCAGTGGGGTTCGGGATCGGGGTAAAGTTCGGGTTAAGTCCAGGGCACGAATCCGGACTTTTTTTTCAAGTTCGGCCAGACCCGCCAAACCCGGACATCCAGGTGTTCGATCAACTCTACTAGTTCCATCTTTTTGTGTTGATTATGATACTGGGTAATAAACTTGACCTCTGACCTACTAACAAAATTTGTTCTGATTGGTAATGGGGGCTTGGCACTCCAAAAAGGCTTTTTAAACTATGTCAGAATCATATCCCTTGTCAATAAATGTATTTATTAATCTCTTGCCGACCGCCCACCGTAGTATTACTGTGGCAGGGCGGCTCAGCTGCGCAAAATCACGTAGTACTATGCTGTTTAAACACAGGCTGCGGGAAGGTGGGCTGCGGGAAGAGCCTCCCATGATCATCAGATAAACTGACAGAAGACCCAAAGCAGGCGAGTCTTCTGTCAGACAGGCAGGGAGAGATCAGAAGTTTCAGCTAAGCTGAAACCTTGATCTCTCTGTGCCTGTCACAGAAACCCCCCCCCCCCCCCACAGTAAGCAAGCATATTTAGGCTCACATTAACCCCTTTGATTACCCCCAGTGTTAACCCCTTCCCTGCCAGTTTTATTTATACAGTAACAGTGCATAATATTTAGCACTGATTACTGTATTAATGCCACTGGTCCCCAAAAAGTGTAAAAATTATCAGTTAGGGGCCTGATCTGTCCGCCGCAATGTCGCAGTCCCACTAAAAATCGCTGATCGCCGACATTGCTAATAAAAACAAAAAAAGATTCCAAAAAATCTTTTGCGCAAACCAACTAAAATACGCTTTTTGGGATTTTTTTTACCAAAAATATGTAGCAGAATACAAATTGGCCTAAAATGCTAAAAAAATATAATTTTTTTTTATTTTTTTATTGGGAATGTTTTATAGCAGAAAGTAAAAAAATATGGCGTTTTTAACCACATCCCGCCCGCCCTATAGCAGAATGACGGTGGGATTGTGGTTGTATTATCCCGACCGGACGTCATATGACAGAGCGGCGATCGGTGATGTGAGGTGTCAGTTTGACTCCCTGCATCTCCGATCTCGGTAAAGCGCCTACTAACGTAGGCTCTTTACCATGTGACCAGCCGTGTCCAATCACGGCTGGTCACATAGTAAACAGGAAGAGCCGTTGATCGGCTTTCCTTAGTTCGTGCCTGACGAGTAAAGGAGCGCCGATCGGCGGCTCCCCTGACAGGAGGGGGGGGTCGGCACTGGTAATCAGATCATTGATTACTAGTGCAGACCCTTGGGGGGGTTGCCACTAGAACCACCAGGGATACCCACCCATGACCCCAGGAATGCCCACCCATGACCCCAGGAATGCCCACCTATGACCCCAGGGATGCCCACTATGGCCACCAGGGATGGCAATCAGGGCTCAGGGAGCCCCCCATTGCCCTCCCCATCAGTGCTGCCTGCCAGTAACCCTCCCTATCAGTGCTGCTCACCAGTGCCCATCATTGCCATCTATCAGTGTCGCCCACCAGTGCCCATTATTGCCCACCAGTGCCGCCTATCAGTTCCCATTAGAGCCCATCAGTGCTGCCCGTCAGTGCCGATGAGTGCCGCCTATCAGTGCCCATCAGTGGCCACCAGTGCCGCCTATCAATGCCCATTAGTGCCCATCAGTGCCACCTAACAGTGCCCATCAGTGCCACCTATCAGTGCCCATCAATGCCGCCTATCAGTGCCCAGCAGTGCCGCCTATCAGTGCCCACCAATGCTGTGTATCAGTGCTACCTATCAGTGCCACATATCAGTGCCTATCAGTGCCACCTATCAGTGCCACCCCATCAGTGCCACTCCATCAGTGCCACCCCATCAGTGCCTCCTCATCAGTGCATGTCAGTGCAGTCTCATCAGTGCTCATCAGTGCAGGAAAAAACGTATTTATTTACAAAATTGTATAACATAAACAAAAAAACTTTTTTTTCAAACTTTTCAGTCTTTTTTTATTTGTTTAGCAAAAAGAAAAAAACCCAGAGGTGATAAAATACCACCAAAAGAAAGCCCTATTTGTGGGGGGAAAATTACATAAATTTGGTGTAGGTACAGTGTTGCATGACCGCGCAATTGTCATTCAAAATGCAACAGCGCTAAAGGGGGAAAATTGGCCTGGGCAGGAAGGGGGTGAAAGTGCCCAGTATTGAAGTGGTTAAACATGATCACTCTTTTTGTTTATAGCGCAAAATCTAAAAACCGCAAAGGTGATCAAATACCACCAAAATAAAGCTCTATTTCTGGGGGAGAAAATGACCTCAACTGTATTTGGGTACAGCGTCACATGACCGCGCAATTTGTCATTAAAATAATGCAGTGCCAAATCGCAAAACATTGCCAGGTTATTAAGGGGGTAAAACCTTCCAGAGCTGAAGTGGTTAAGATTTGCCCTTGTGTCTTGTAGTCACTATCTAGTTTGCATTTCTTTTTCAGTCTACAAAATTGGCCCTTTGGAATATTCTGCTTCCATTTTGGGTGGTGGCAGCTCCCGAAATAGAGATGCGAATTTACCGCTGAGGGCTTGAAATGTGTCTTAGACACAATCCGGGCCTCTGCATGGGATAATTTGAGGTTCTCGTTTCTTCCCGGCGTTTATAATATCTATTTTTAATATTTTTTATTTTTACTTAGTTCTTACATATACCCCATTGTCTAATTATATTATGCGGTATTCTTCTATCTCACCACTAGATGACATTTATATGTACTCGTTCCTGTTTTGGGTTATCTGTTTCCTCCTTCTTTAAGTTTTAATTAAGAAAGGGTATTGGCTAGCAGTTAATATGGCGGACATGCTTATATATGCTGTTATGCGTGATGACAAGCCGTTCAAACCAACCTCAGAGGACGTTATCTGTGATGAAACGCGTAGGGCGTAGTCCACGATGGTACGTCATTACGCTTATGATACCCGATTGGCTGGCTTCCTTGTCGGAGCCGTCAGCATGAGGACAAACCTGCAGGAACGCCTCAACTTGTTTATCCCATATGCCGATTCACACTTTGGAGTTTGTAAGTGCATTACTTTTATTCTTCATTGAAAGTGTCATCCTTTAATACACTATGTGAGTGCTTTGTTTTTTTTTTTTTTTTTCGGATTTCATTTCTTAATCGTCTGAGCGTCTCTTTATCCAATATGATTCGTGAGAGATCCACCTGATTATGCCTTAATAGACCACCTATAATCTAGTGGTCCTATGGTCTGGTAAGCAGATTTATATGCTCACTTTGGGTGTGAAGCATTAAATTTCTAGTCACCCTTTACTTTACCATATATACTTATTTTCACCGCTGATTCTTTCTTGCCTGAGACTACCTTTCTGCCATCTAATACTCATCTTATGGACTTTTTAGCACCATTTTTATATGAACATTGCGTTGCACTTTTTGTCTTTTTATTGTTGTTACAGTACTGGACAAAAAGGCAAATGGAAGAAGGAGGACCATCCCATATGACAATCACGCCATTCATATATCTTCTGTAGAAGACAATCTGAGATGCAAAGGAGTTACTTCTCCAGATGCTTGACTCCTCCCACCAACCCATAGTAAGATTGGCATAATAAGGTGCAAAAGAAGCACCCATAGCAGTGCCATGCACCTGGAGATAGTAACCCCCAAGATACTTAAAATAGTTGTGCTCCAAGTAGAATTTCGTGCAATCCAAGATGAACTGGGCCTGTAGGTGATGTAGAAAAGAAAGGAAGAGGAGGCGCGAACACCTAGTGCATTACCCGTGGTCAATATTGCAAAATTTTTTAATAAAAATGCCAAATGCATACTCACAGACGTAAAGATAAAATCATGTTATAAGAATCCACCATGTGTGAACTGGAACAAGTCCTTCAGTCACATGTGCACACTTCAGGGTGCAGAGTTCCTGATGGGTATTACATGATCTCAAGATCAAGATGAGCAAGGGGTTAACTTTCATCTAAGGCTGAGAGGGCCAAGATCAGAAGCACTGGATGGTCCCGCCCATTTCCTCCTTGGGGGGGAGTGTAACGCTCCTGCGTTTTATGTATGATGTGGATTTTCAGCTGCAGAAATATTCCACTTCAGTAGTCATGAAGAGAAACGCTGAGACACCAATCCCAACTCCCAATGACTCATCATGTGTGGATGATCTCAATTCAGCAAGTAAATACACACACTCAATAAGATGTTTCCTAGAGTGACTTATGTATATAGTAACACAGTGATGATAGGCTGAAGAGACAGGTTGGGTAGAGATGGTAGATGACAGACACTTGAAAGGAAATGTTCTTGAAAGTAAGATAGTAGCAGATGGGATGCAGATAGGTTTAGCAATCATGTATGGTAGCAGATGACAGAGTAGCAGGTGGACATACAAGAGAGATCAACCCAGTGCAAGAACAGGTGGTAGTAGGCTCAAGAGCTAGCAATCTTAGATAATGCAGATGTAGTAATAGTCCTTAGTATGCAGAGCTAGATAGTGTAAGCTTTAGTATGAAGGTTATAGAGGTACTTATCACTAATAGCAATGTAGCAGAGGAGAGGTTCGGCAAGAGCGGATGATCCGGTAGCGGGATACAGGGATCAGCGCAGCGTGGTTCCGACAGCGAGGTATGCTTGCAAGCACGAGAGCTTCAAGACAGGTTAGCATCAAGGCACAAAGCAGTTTGAACGAACACGTAAGTGAGAGCCGGTGATCTAAATAGCCATCCAGTCCGGCTCTCAGTGATGACAGCATCAGTCTTAAAGGTGTTTGCGCACCTTACCAAAAGAGAATGGTGGGGCGCATACACTTATGAAAGAGTAATTAGGGTACCCAAAGGTACCAGAACATTACAGTACCCCCCCCCCTTAAGGCCGGCTCCTGAAGGCCTCTGGAGCTGGTTTGTCTGGGTACTTCGCATGAAAATTGCAGATTAATCTAGAGGCATGTATGTCGGAGGTGTTTAGCCAGGTGTCGTCTTGGGGCCCATAGTTCTTCCATCGAACCAAGTACTGAAGTCTTCCTCTGTGGATACGAGAATCCAGAATCTCTTTTATCTCATATTCTTCTCCACCTTCAACTTGTACAGGAGGAGGAGGTGGGATAGTAGGCCTTATTCCTTGGTCAGGAACATGGGGTTTCAGTAGTGAAACATGGAAAATGGGATGTATTTTGAGGTCTATTGGCAATGTAAGCTGTACTGCAGCTTTTCCAATAAGTTTCTTGATTGGGAAAGGTCCCAAGAACAGAGGTCCAAGCTTTTTGCTAGGGATTTTCAGTCTTAAATTTTTTGTTGAGAGCCAAACGAGGTCCCCGATAGCGTACTGAGGAGAAGGTCTTCTGCGAAGATCATAGTACTTCTTTTGTTGACTATGAGCGTGTGCAATGGTAGTATTAAGCAAACCCAGAGAGTCCTTTATTTGGGTAAGATAGTCTGAGGCTACTGGGTTATTTGAAGGAAGGATGCGGGGTGGAAGAATAGAGGGATGAAACCCATAGTTCAAGTAGAACGGACTCTGCTTGGTCGTACTGTGGGTTGCGTTGTAGGCAAATTCTGCCAGAGGGAGAAGATCCACCCAATCATCCTGTTGGTAAGAAGTGTAACAACGTAAATATTGCACGATGCATTGGTTGACTCTTTCAGTCTGTCCGTTGGTCTGCGGATGGTAAGGAGAAGTGAGCTTCCGCTCGATCCGTAGTATGTGACATAGTTCTTGCCAGAACTTGGAAATAAATTGTGATCCACGGTCAGACAGAAGAGTTTTTGGGATACCATGTAACTTAAAGACATGTTTCATCAGGAGTTCTGCCGTTTGTTTGGACGAAGGTAGTCTGCGAATAGCAATGAAATGTGCCATTTTTGTCAGATGGTCCACTGACACTAAGATGGTATTAAATCCTTTGGAAGGAGGCAATTCCACTATAAAGTCCAAGGACACAACTTCCCATGGAGTTTGGGGTATTGGTAGACTGCATAGTAGACCGGATGGTCTCGTAGTGTCAATTTTGGACCTGGCACAGACATTGCATGAAGAGACGAATTTTTGTATAGATGTTTTCATGTCAGGCCACCAGAATTGCCTGGTAATCAGATTAAGAGTCTTTGTCATACCCATATGTTCTGCCATAGGCACATCATGCGATAATTCCAAGATCTTGGTGCGTATGGTAGGTGGTATGTAAAGTTTGTCGTTGTAGTAGAGGAAGCCTTCTGCATCAGTATTTAGTTGTGGTGGGGGTGAATCCAAACTTATACCATGCAAAACCTCTTCCTTCAAGGAACGGACAACTCGAATAATGCGTTTGTGAGGTATTATAGGAACGGAAGGGATTTCGAAGTAGTTTTCTTCAGTTAGTCGTGATAGTGCATCCGCCTTTTTGTTCTTATCTGCAGGTGTGTAGGTCACTAGGAAGTTAAACCTTAGAAAGAATAGTGACCATCGTACCTGTCGGTGAGAGAGAGTTTTGTTAGTCTGAAGATATTGGAGATTTTTATGGTCCGTGTATATAAGTATTAGTAATTGGGTGCCTTCGAGTACATGTCGCCAATTCTCCAGAGCCAATTTTATAGCAAGCAGTTCCTTTTCACCCATGGGGTAATTTATCTCTGGACTGCTTAGGGATTTAGAAAAAAAGGCAACTGGATGAAGTGGTGAAGTGTGAGTTGGTCGTTGGGAGAGTATTGCTCCTACAGCCATGTTTGACGCATCTACTTCCAGAATGTATTGGAGGGATGGGTCTGGATGGCGTAATATGGGAGCAGAAGTAAACCTTGTCTTTAACAGGTGAAAAGCTTTATTTGCTTCATCTGACCATTTGAATGTTTTTTTAATGCTAGTGAGCTGTGTGAGGGGTCTCACAATGGCAGAGAAGTTTCTGATGAACTTCCTGTAGAAATTCGAAAATCCAAGGAATCGCTGTAGCGCCTTGCGTGTCAGTCTAATTACCTGCTGCGACAGAGCCTGATTGTCTTCTTTTAATTCAGCAAGTGCGTGTATTAACGCAGTTACTTGCTGTTTTAATTGTGTCATCTGAGTGGTTATTTCTGCTGAATCCATTTGTGGTTCGTTCAATCTGTATCGCTCCTGCGTTTTATGTATGATGTGGATTTTCAGCTGCAGAAATATTCCACTTCAGTAGTCATGTAGAGAAACGCTGAGACACCAATCCCAACTCCCAATGACTCATCATGTGTGGATGATCTCAATTCAGCAAGTAAATACACACACTCAATAAGATGTTTCCTAGAGTGACTTATGTATATAGTAACACAGTGATGATAGGCTGAAGAGACAGGTTGGGTAGAGATGGTAGATGACAGACACTTGAAAGGAAATGTTCTTGAAAGTAAGATAGTAGCAGATGGGATGCAGATAGGTTTAGCAATCATGTATGGTAGCAGATGACAGAGTAGCAGGTGGACATACAAGAGAGATCAACCCAGTGCAAGAACAGGTGGTAGTAGGCTCAAGAGCTAGCAATCTTAGATAATGCAGATGTAGTAATAGTCCTTAGTATACAGAGCTAGATAGTGTAAGCTTTAGTATGAAGGTTATAGAGGTTTCCCCTGTGGGGTACTTATCACTAATAGCAATGTAGCAGAGGAGAGGTTCGGCAAGAGCGGATGATCCGGTAGCGGGATACAGGGATCAGCGCAGCGTGGTTCCGACAGCGAGGTATGCTTGCAAGCACGAGAGCTTCAAGACAGGTTAGCATCAAGGCACAAAGCAGTTTGAAAGAACACATGTGAGTGAGAGCCGGCGATCTAAATAGCCATCCAGTCCGGCGCTCAGTGATGACAGCATCAGTCTTAAAGGTGTATGCGCACCTTACCAAAAGAGAATGGTGGGGCGCATACACTTATGAAAGAGTAATTAGGGTACCCAAAGGTACCAGAACATTACAGGGAGGAGGGAGGGAGGGGGATTGAACTGATGCAATTAAAGCTGTCATATATATTTGTGATCTGCATGTGGTAAGACCAGCTCTGAGGAAGGGGGCCTGACCCCCGAAACGCGTTAGCGGTCCTGACTGAAGGACTTGTTCCAGTTCACACATGGTGGATTCTTGTAACATGATTTTATCTTTACGTCTGTGAGTATACATTTGGCATTTTTATTAAAACATTTTGCAATATTGACCACGGGTAATGCACTAGGTGTTCGCGCCTCCTCTTCCTTTCTTTTCTATGTACCCATGTTGGAGTTCCCTGCCTGAGGAGAGCAGCACGCCAGTCTTCCCCTTCGGAGTGAGCGCTAGGCTGAATTTTTGTACTGTAGGTGATGTAGCTTAGGTTATTGTGCTACAAAATGCCTTGTGAGTCCAACTTCATGCGGGATTGATGTGTACAAGGAAGTCACATCGAGAGACAGCCAAGTGTAGGAACTCTCCCATGTGTAGTGCAGCAGGGAATTCAACAGATGGGAGGAATTACAGACATAAGATGGTAGGGACTAAACTATAGGTTGCAAAAAGCATTGCTGGGACAGACCACTCATAATGCTGTCAATAGCCACAATAATTGGCCTCCTAGGTGGACAGCTGGGATCCTTGTGCACCTTTGGAAGATGATAGAAATATGCATGTTTATACAGCGAATTGATATTCTCCTGAATTAATGACCTTTTCTCTACATGCCTGACTCACTAGAGATTTTAATTCAGATTTAAAAGTATCCAGAGGGTCATTAGGAAGTCTAATATCATTTTTAGTATCTGACAACAATCTTTCGACCTCTTTGATGTAGTCAGATCCATTTTGAATAACTACTCCTCCCCCCTTATCTGCCTGTTTCACAGTAAGGTCATGATTGTTGGCTATAGCTTCTAGGGCCAATCTCTCTCTGAGGTTGAAGTTATGGTGTTTAAACCTATCGGGCTTGACAGAATCACACAACTGATGTAGCTCAGCAAAAGTTACATGATAAAATGCATCTATAAAAGTACCTATCTTTATAAATTATATAGGGTCTGGGATTAAAAGTACAACTTCAATCTTTGCAGATGAAACCAAGCTTTGCAGTGGAATAACTTCCTTACAGGTTGTCTCCAACTTACAAGCTGACCCCAATGCACTGTTTCATTGGCAATTATGTGGCAAATGAGGTTTAATGTTGATAAATGTAAAGTTATGCACTTGGGGGCTAAGAATATGCATGCATCATACATATTAGGGGGAGTACAACTGGGGTAATCCATAGTGGAGAAGGATCTGCTTAAAAATAGCATGCAATGACAATGCCAAGCTATGGTTTCCAAAGCTAGAAAAGTCCTTTTATTAACGGAGGCATGGACTCCAGAGAGAGTTCAGTTTTGGGCACCAGTTCTTAAAAAGGATATCAGGGAACTGGAGAAAGTGCAGAGAAGGGCAACCAAACTGATAAAAGGCATGGAGGAGCTCAGATATGAGGAAAGATTAGAGGAACTGAATGTATTCTCTCTTGAGAAGAGGAGATTAAGGGGGGATATAATCAACATGTATAAATGCAGAATAAACGTTCTTAAAATGAATGTCTTGCCCAGGGTGCTCTTCCTATTTCAGATGATACCGTTTAACGTTCCCCCAGGGTTTTTCTCTACCCTTAAATCCTTACTTTTGAAATATGTTTGGTCTCGTAGACACCCCAGGGTGGCCCATGATTTGCTCACTAGACCCAAGTCTATGGGCGGTCTTGCGCTCCCTGATTTTAAACGTTATTACCACGCGGTGGTTCTGAGCAGGATTTTCTCATGGCAACATTTCTCCTCCTCTAAATCATCTGTCCGCCTGGAGTGTGAGCTCGGGGGTGCGGACCTCTATGGCCAGATTTGGATTCCTCCGAAATTCCGCACACTATCTAAATTTATGTCTCCTCTGACTAAATCCACTATGCACGTTTGGGACTTTTTACATCGCAAATACGACTGGCAATATAACTCTCCCCTCATGCCTCTCTTCGGCCATTCGTATTTTATCCCAGGCCAACACGAAGGCGCCCTACGGAATTGGCTATCAATTCCCTCACCGAAGCTCCACCATATTTCTTCCACAGATGGTATCTTTCCTATGGAGGTGCTCCTCCCCCTGGGCTCGCACTCCTTTATGGACAGATGGAAATATAACCAGCTACAACGTTTTGTGAAAGCCTTGCCCCACCCGCTTCGTTCTCTGTCGTCCCTCAATCCGCTTGAGGAACTACTTAGATCTGAAGATCCGCCGCGTGGCCTCATCTCATTGTTGTATAAATGCTTCCTTCAAATAACTCCTCCTGCCTCCCCTCTTTTTGTTCGGCTTTGGGAAAAGGACTTGGACATCACGCTTACGGACTCCCAAGCTTCACAGGTCCTTCAGTTTGCCTCAGCTTCCTCCACTGCCTCTAGGGTCTGTGAATCCAACTATAAGTTATTGACTCGCTGGCACCACACCCCAGCAAAACTTCACAAAATTTTTCCTGAATGCTCCAACTTATGTTGGCGAGGATGTGGCGAAATTGCCACCCACGCTCATATTTGGTGGTCATGTAGGGCTATCAAGCCGTATTGGTCAGCGATCTTGAATCTGATTGACCAGATACAGGGCTCCCCGGTCGAGAGGAACCCATGGGTCGTATTGTTTCATTGCACAAGGTCGTCAGCACGCCTATACCGGAACTCTATTACTCCTCATTTATTAAACGCTGCGAAAGCACTAATCCCCAGATTCTGGAAAACCGCGACTATACCCTCGGTTTCGCAATGGCTTCAATTGGTCGACCATATCTACCATATGGAAGACATGACGTTAGAATACAGAAACCAATCTGATAGAGCGCATAAGATATGGGCCTGCTGGCTAGCCTTTAAGTACTCATCCACTTATGCTGAGTTGGTTGCATAATCATCACTAGATGACTGTTACATATTCTCTGTTATTTCACTTGTAATGTCAATGGCCCCACGAGTCGGTCGCCACCCCCCCTCCCCCCCCTCCCTTCAGTCTGCCTTACTTTTTCTTTTCCTTTGCTCTCTTTTCTTCACCTACAGGTTTTTCAAGATGACTGTTGTGATTTTTAAGTGAGTTATCTACGCGAATGCTGATAGGTACATGTTGTACTTTACTGTGATATTCTTGGGTTTTATATGTCGTTCAAATCATTTCATGCTGGTACACCATTTTGCCATTATTGTTTGTTATGTACCTTATGTCATGTTTTTACTGCCTTTTTTCTCAATAAAAACATATTAAACAAAACATGTATAAATGCATAAGGGCTCCATATAGTGAACTTGGTGCTGAGATATGATAGAACAGAACCTTGGGAGCACTCTGCACATGCTCAATTTGGTGTGTATTGCTAAAGAGTTTTTTTTCTTCTTGGGAGAGTGCATGTGATTAGCACAGGGCCAATCAGCACTGTCCAGACAGAGGGTCAAGGGTCCTGTAGCCTCATAGAACAGTTAGAGGTGAATAAAAACTCCTCCTCCAAGCTTTAAGCAGTGCTTTTCCGGACACTGATACAAATCACAAGACTGCTACACACTGCTGATGAGAAAAGGTATTTAGCATTTTTTTTTACTAGAAATAATTGTATTTCCATGTTCTGTGTACTATGGGAGACCAGATATAGTGAATGCAGAGTTCTGGGTTTAGTAACACTTTAAAGTAAAATATATTTTAGGTGCAGCTCCACCCTATCCCCTCAGCACCACCAAATACTTACCTGAGCCCGATCTCAGTGGTGCTGCTGTCTCGCTCCCTCCTTACTGGATTGTCAATCAAAACCAGTGATGAGGGAGTGGGGGTGGGGCCAAGCTGCACTGTGTGTATCAATATTATATTGTATATTTATTTCCTTCCTTTCTTCCTTCCCCAAAAATTAAAGTGGTAACAAATAAATTCACGAAAGATGGAATACAGTTACATAAAGAGAATTTTTAGTTGGCTTCCTAACCTGAAGTAATATTCTTACTTATGGTACAATACTGATTCTCTTCATCAGTGGAATATTTTATACATGAATATAATTCAGTTTATGCATTGGAAATCTGGTTTTGTGAATGTGTTTTTACAGTTTTCTCTTCAGTTTAAGAGGACATGACTTACCTAGTAGGAAATGTGCAGCATGGTTCCGCATTGCTAATACTGTGAAACAATCCTCTGGTGGACTGAGGAATTATTCACACAGGCAACTCCTCTTTGAAAGTGTGCTCTATATTTTACATTTCTAGACCTCATGTGTACATTAAATTCCTTGGGGCACCAATCTTCTTCTTGGAAATATTTATTTTGCATTTTACTATAAGAATATATGTCAGTGTAAGCTTGTTCTTGCAGAAATGCTAACATAAAGGTGTTTTCTATGAGAGTTGGCACCCCCTCCCCCATTTATTTAAACTATTGATAGTATGTAATATATGAATTAATTTGTATTTCACATTTATGTTACATTCATTTATTTATATTTATCACCACATTTGCTGTAGAACAAGTTGCCTACATAAGTTATAGTGACACGGGTTGGGGCAAACTACAGTATAATAATGCTAAGACTGCAAAAATTCTCGCTGTGTATAAAAAACGGCTATCTTTCTTTATTTCTTTTAGACCATGGGTGCCAATCTGTGGCCCTCCAGCTGTTGCAGAACTACAAGTCCTATCCAATGCTGCCAACTTACCAGATTGAAATTTACTGACATGACACTCAAAATTTACTGGCATAGCTAAGATTTTACTGGCATTTTCAAAAGTTACAAAATTAGTTTTAAATGCAATTTTCAGTATCTAGGCTGCAAACAAGTACAGTATGAAATCAGTAGAGATGGCCTTGCGGTTCGCCCGGCGGTCGGTTCACGGCAAATTTTGCTTGTTCGCTACCCGCCAAGCCATATTAGTTTACATTGGGGAGAACTTTGACCCATGACACAGCTGTCAGGTGGAACGGGACAGCCAATTGAAACATTCCAGCACATGGACAGTCCCCCTACCCTATAAAAAGACCTGACCTGGCGGCCATTTCACATTCCGCTTTTTGCCAGTGTAGGGAGAGGTCTGCTGTGCTCATCAGGGAGAGTTTGCTAGACACATATAGCGCTGTGAAGATCCACAAAAGTCCTTTTCAGGGCTGGTATTTCGGTATAGGCCTTCCACAGTCTCTTTTCAGGTTAGGGACAGATATCCAGTCAGTGCTTTAGGGGCAGTTAGAGATCGGCTAGAGTCACACAAACCGCTATTTTAATGTCCACAAAAGTCCTTTTCAGGGCTGGTATATCGGTATAGTTCCAGTCTCTCTTCAGTATAGGGACAGGTTACTCAGTCTGTGCTGTAGGGGCAGTTAGAGATCGTCATCTGCAGTGACACAAATCGCTCTGTTAATGTCCACAAAAGTCATTTAAAGTGCTCCAATTTCGTTATAGGGTCTATTACAGTAACTTTAGTATAGGGAGAGGTATCCAGTGGTTGCTGTAGGGGCAGTTAGAGATCGTCAGCAGTGACACAAATCACTATGTTAATGTCCACAAAAGTAATTTAAAGGGCTGCAAATGTTTTAATATTGCTGTGCAGTGCACTAAAAAGGGGGGGGGGGGTAATCCACAGTATAATATACTTTGTAGAAGGCATTTTATAGTGGATTAGTAGTATTATTGTGCACTGTGCAGCATTGTGACAGGTGTGGTGGTGAGACTGAGCATTTCTGCAGCAACACTACACACAGTGACAAAAGCACTTATAATGTATTATAACTGGTGTGATTGACCAATTGCCCCCCCAATACCACATATTGAAGTGGGGTGTTATCTGAGTAAACTTTTACAAGTGTATTTGTGTCATGCAACAATATTGCCTCGTTTGCTGAGTGAAGTCTGGTACACACAGCGCCAAAATCACTGGCCAATTTTTTTTGAACTGGTGTGATACACCAATGCCCCCCCCCCCCAATACCACATATTGAAGTGGGGTGTTATTTAACAGTATAATTTTCTAAGATTGTATTTTAGTCCTGCAAAAATTTGGCCTCTTGCTGTGCAAACAGTGCTACACACAGTGACAACAGTTACTGGCCAATTATTTGTAGAAATAGTGTGATAAATAGGGATGATCGAACTTTTGAAAAGTTCGGTTCGGCCAGAACATCCGAACTTCCCGAAAGTTCGGCCCGGATTTCAGAACCCCATTGAAATCAATGGGACCCGAACTTCTGTAATCAAAAAACACAATTTTTAAGCCCTAAAACCCAATAAATGCCCCTAAAAAGTCCCTAGGGTTCTGGGTCATGCCCCATTAACTATTAATCACACAAAAAAAGTTCTTAAAAATTGTCATTTTTGATCAAAAAGACAATTATTGAAAAAAAAAAAAGAGAGATTTTTTTGGGGGGGTCTAAAAGGTGTACATGTGAAGTTTCAGCTCTGTAGCATGTCCAGAACCACGAAAAAAAAAAAAGATAATTTTTCAGTAGAACAGGGATGTGGGACCCTCCTTTTACACCTATATGATCTTTTTTTCTGGTTCTGGACATGCTACAGAGCTGAAACTTCACAGGTACACCTTTTAGACCCCCCAGACACAAAATCACACAAAAAAGTTCTTAAAAATTGTCATTTTTGATAATAAAGCGAATTATTGAAAAATTAAAAAAAAAAGAGATTTTTACTTTGGATTTTGTATCTGGGGGGTCTAAAAAGTGTACATGTGAAGTTTCAGCTCTGTAGCATGTCCAGAACCATAAAAAAAGATCGTTTGTATTAGAATACTTTCAGCTCAGGGGGTTAGCTTCTCTTCTCGGTTTTCACACCTTGCCGGTTTCAAAGCAGGCATTTTTTTGGGTTCTTTGCAGTCAGGAAAAACATCTGAACTTGTGTATAGTGGTACTGTGCACAAGTTCTGATGTTTTGCCTGCCTCCAAAAACTCCCAAAAAATGCCAGCAAAAACACACTTGGGCATTTTTTTTGGACGCTAGCGTTTTTTTTTTGGCATTTTTTTGGGTTCTTTTGAGGCAGGCAAAACATCTGAACTTGTGTATAGTGGTATATATACACACATAATTATATGTATATAGACACCTAGCCATATATAGGTGTGATAGTAGCAGAAATATATTACTGTAAATGATTTCATTAGCGCAAGCATATATTTCTGCTACTATCACACCTATATATGTCTAGGTGTGTATATAAATATATGTATGTGTGTATATACACCACTATACACAAGTTCAGATATTTTGCCTGCCTCCAAACACCCCCAAAAAATGCCAGCAAAAACACGTCTGGGCATTTTTTTTTTTTGACTCTAGCGTTTTTTTGGCATTTTTTGGGGTTCTTTTGAGGCAGGCAAAACATCTAAACTTGTGTATAGTGGTATATACACACACATAATTATATGTATATAGACACCTAGCCATATATAGGTGTGATAGTAGCAGAAATATATTACTGTAAATGATTTCATTAGCGCAAGCATATATTTCTGCTACTATCACACCTATATATGTCTAGGGGTATATATACAGACATATATGTGTATATATACCCCCTATACACATGTTCAGATGTCATGTCTGACATCAAACATGTCCTCAAAAAAGCACTGGCAGTGGCAGCCCCTGCAGCATGAAAAATGCTTGGCTGGTGAGAAGCCATATTCCTGTCCCGAAGCAACTCAGAGAAATGATCATTTCTCTATAGCGGTCACCCTGCTATGGAAGGGTTTTGTCACCCTTCCATAGCAGTCACTGTCAGTTAACCCTACACTACACTACGGTCCTTTTACACTTAACACATTCCCTACAGAAACAAAATTTTTGAAGCTAACTTAAGTGTAAAGGAGCACTCTAACTACACTAGATATCCCTTTCCTCACACTAAAAATAGCTAAATGACACTTTGTAACACATTAGAACAGAACAGCATTCCACTCTCTTCCATGTCCCGTACAAGAATGCTAGGAATTTGGCGGGGGCGATCTCATATACTGGGGGGTATTCACTAATGATTGGTCTAGGGACCCCCTAGTCACTCCAATCACATTCCTAGCATTCTCCTGCCCCCTCAATAGGCTTTTGCTAATGGTTCTGGTCCAATCACGGGCTTTTAAAGCCCGTTTCCTGAAGCATTGCATTTTGGTCGGTTCTGGTTGCCGAATTCCGAACTTTTTGGGCAAAAAGTTCTAAATTCGGCCGAACCTCGAACACCCAATGTTCGGGCCGAACCGATGGTGGACCCGAACCGTTCGATCATCCCTAGTGATAAACCTGCGGCCCCCCAATACCACAGATTGAAGTGAGGTGTTATTTAACAGTATATTTTTCTAAGAGTGTATTTTAGTCCTGCAAAAATTTGGCCTCTTGCTGTGTAAACTGTGCTACACACAGTGACAACAGGTTGTGGTAGTTGGGGACTCAATTATCAAGAGGACAGAGAGGGCAATCTGTAAAAAAGATCTCGGTAACCGAACAGTATGTTGTTTACTGGGTGCCCACGTTCGGCAGATCTCAGATCTGGCAGACAGATTATTGTGTGGGGCTGGGGATGACCCAGCGGTCATGGTGCATGTGGGCACTAATGAAAAAGTAAAAGGTAGGTGGAGGATCCTAAAGAACGATTTCAGGGACTTAGGTAAGAGATTGAGGAATAGGACCTCCAAGGTGGTTTTCTCTGAAATACTGCCTGTACCTCGAGCCACACAAGAGAGGCAGAAGGAGATTAGGGAACTTAACAAGTGGCTGAGGAACTGGTGTAGGAGGGAGGGGTTTGGGTTCCTGGAGAACTGGGATGACTTCTCAGTCGGCTACCAGCTCTTTAGTAAGGATGGGCTGCACCTTAATGGGGACGTTACAGCTCTTTTGGGGAGAAAGATGGCCACCAAGTTGGAGGGGCTTTTAAACTAGGAGATGGGGGAGAGCTCAGAAGTAGAGTCAGTTAGGAGGAAGCAAAGGACTGAAGGTAGTTGTAGGGTCAGCAGCGACAGTAGGTCCACAATGTCAATTGGTAGGTCTGTGCGGGAAAACCTCAGACCAAACAGGAATAAACATAACCACCAATCACGTTTAACTTCCGTAAAACTAAGAGGGGTATATGCTAATGCCAGGAGCCTAGCTAATAAAATGGATGAGTTGGAAATGTTAGTACATGAGGAGGACATAGAGGACATAGACCTTGTGGGAATAGTGGAGATCCCTCACATGACTGGCTGGCAAATATCCAAGGGTATTCGGTGTACCGGAAGGACAGGGTAGGAAAAAGAGGGGGAGGGGTATGTCTCTACGTCAAGAACAATGTAAGGGTGATAGAGAGGAGTGATATTACGGAAGGGATGAGTATGGAGTTAGAATCCGTATGGGTAGAACTCCATAGGGAAGGAGAAAAGGGAAAAGTAAATGTGGGGGTTTGCTATAGGCCAGCTAAACAAGGGGAGGAGGTAGAGCTGGAATTTTTAGCACTATTGGGTAAAGTGGCAAAGCTAGGATCAGTCATCATATTGGGGGACTTCAATTATCCCGACATTGACTGGGGAGAGGGGACTACACACTCACATAAGGCCCGTCTATTCACGGAAACCTTACAGGATAATTATATGTCACAGTTGGTGGATTCCCCTACCAGAGAAAACGCAGTCCTGGATCTATTGATCACTAATGACCCAGACCTAATCTCGGAGGTAGGAGTCCAGGAATACCTGGGCTCTAGCGATCACAGGATGATCACATTTAGCGTAAATAACAATATAGCAAGGCAAGTGGGGAACATAAGAACCCTTAACTTCAGAAGGGCAAACTTTCCAAAATTGTACTCATTGTTGGAAAGGGTTAACTTAAAGGGTTAATCAAACCTTGGGATCACTGACCACAGAGGAAAAATGGGAATGCTTTAGGAACATATTAAGCAAATGCATCTTGCAGTGCATTCCTATGGGAAATAAATTTAGAAGAGACAAAGCCAAACCTGGCTGGCTAAACCGTAGCGTTAAAAAACTTATTAGGGGAAAAAAAATTGGCCTTCAGGAAATATAAATCAGAGGGCACAGTATTGGCTTTCGACCAATACAAGGAGGCAAATTAGAAGAGTAAACACAAAATCAAGATGGCTAAAATAAACTTTGAGAGACAAATATCGGAGGATAGTAAAAAAAACCCCCAAAGAAATTCTTTAAATTCTTTAAATATATCAACAGCAATAAAAAAAGATTGTATTTTAGTCCTGCAAAAATTTGGCCTCTTTTGCTGTGTTAACTGTGCTACACACAGTGACAACAGTTGCTGGCCAATTATTTGTAGAACTGGCGGACTGACGGACCGGCAGATAGGGAGGAGAAGCATTGCACAAGAGGTAAAAAGCAGACTGCAAATGTATCAGGAGTGAGCCATCAACCATGTACAGTCACATCATGGCTCCGCAGTGTGGGCTTTTTTTAATGTGCCCCTTGCTGACACCACTGTTGCCATCTGCAGCCTTTGCAGTCAACACATAAGTCGCGGAAAGCCCAATACTCACCTAGGGACAACCGCCTTAAGAAGGCATCTGAAATCCGCCATCACCAAGCCCAGTGGGAGCAACACCATCAGAACCCACAAAGCCACATTCCATGCTCTCACCGTCCAGCCGCTTCTCCTTCTCCTGTCTCCTCACAGTTGTCCAACACTCCACCTTCCATGATGCCGTCGTCACGTTGTTCTGGTAAAAGGCATGCTTCTGTGGCTCAAATGTTGGAGCGTAAAAAAAGGTGTCCGACAGGTGTCTGACTACATCAGTAGTAGTGGGTAATAATGTCCGACAGGATTGGGGATGCCACTCAGTGCACTTCTTGCGGCATGTATGCGTTCCTTGATGAAACAATCGAGGACGAATACTGCTGTGCAAGATGTGAGCGACTTGTTGCTCTGGAAGCCCACATCGTGGATCTAGAGAGCACAGTGACAAGACTGCGTGGCATCTACAACCTGGAAAGGAGCTTGGACTTTACCCATCAGGCGCTGGCAGGGGTCAGCATAGAGGAGGAAGGAATAGAGGAGACGCAAGCAGCAGAGGTACGCAGCTGGGTGACTGTTAGGAATGTTAGGGGGAGGAGAGTCAGGGAGGCCAGTCCTGAGTTGGTACACCCTAACATGTTTGCCGAGTTGCAGGTTGAGGGGGATATCAACTCAGGGGTGGCAGAGCTGGAGCATGCACCCTCCCCCAGCTGCCAGGGGAGGGACGGCTCCAGGAAGAAGGGGGGCCGTAACTCAGGAAAGGTTAGAAAGGTTGTGGTAGTTGGGGACTCAATTATCAAGAGGACAGAGAGGGAAATCTGTAAAAAAGATCTCGTGAACCGAACAGTTTGTTGTTTACCGGGCGCCCGAGTTCGGCACATCGCAGATCTGGCAGACAGATTGTTGGGCGGGGCTGGGGATGACCCAGCGGTCATGGTGCATGTGGGCACTAATGACAAAGTTAAAGGTAGGTGGAGGATCCTAAAGAACGATTTCAGGGACTTAGGTAATAGATTGAGGAAAAGGACCTCCAAGGTGGTTTTCTCTGAAATACTGCCTGTACCTCGAGCCACACAGGAGAGGCAGAAGGAGATTAGGGAAGTTAACAAGTGGCTGAGGAATTGGTGTAGGAAGGAGGGGTTTGGGTTCCTGGAGAACTGGGCTGACTTCTCAGTCGGCTACCGGCTCTTTAGTAAGGATGGGCTGCACCTTAATGGGGACGGTACAGCTCTTTTGGGGAGAAAGATGGCCACCGAGTTGGAGGGGCTTTTAAACTAGGAGACGGGGGGGAGGGCTCAGAAGTAGAATCAGTCAGGAGGGAGCAGAGGACTGAAGGCAGTTGTAGGGTCAGCAGCGACATTAGGTCAACAACATCAATTGGCGGGTCTGTGCGGGAAAACAGCAGACCAAACAAAAATAAACATAACCGCCAATCACGTTTAACTTCCGTAAAACTAAGAGGGGTATATGCTAATGCCAGGAGCCTAGCTAATAAGATGGATGAGTTGGAAATGTTAGTACATGAGGAGGACATAGACCTTGTGGGAATAACAGAAACTTGGTTCGACCCCTCACATGACTGGCTGGCAAATATCCAAGGGTATTCTGTGTACCGGAAGGACAGGGTAGGAAAAAGAGGGGGAGGGGTATGTCTCTATGTCAAGAACAATATAAAGGTGCTAGAAAGGAGTGACATTACGGATGGGATGAGCATGGATTTAGAATCTGTGTGGGTTGAACTCGATAGGGAAGAAGATAAGGGAAAAGTAGTTGTGGGGGTTTGCTATAGGCCACCTAACCAAGGGGAGGAGGTAGAGCTGGAATTCTTAGCACTAATAGGTAAAGCGGCAAAACTGGGATCAGTCATCATATTGGGGGACTTCAATTATGTCACAGTTGGTGGATTCCCCTACTAGAGAGAATGCAATCCTGGATCTATTGATCACTAATGACCCAGACATAATCTCGGAGGTAGGAGTCCAGGACAATCTGGGCTCTAGCGATCACAGGATGATCACATTTAGTATAAATAACAATATAAAAAGGCAAGTGGGGAACATAAGAACCCTAAACTTTAGAAGGGCAGACTTTCCAAAATTGTACTCAATGATGGAAAGGGTAAACTGGGACCAAACCCTGGGATCCCTGACCACTGAGGAAAAATGGGAATGCTTTAGGAACATATTAAGCAAAGGCATCTTGCAGTGCATTCCTATGGGGAATAAATTTAGAAGAGACAAAGCCAAACCTGGCTGGCTAAACCGTAGCGTTAAAAAACTTATTAGGGGAAAAAAATTGGCCTTCAAGAAATATAAATCAGAGGGCACAGTATCGGCCTTCCAGCAATACAAGGAGGAAAATAAGAAGTGTAAACACGAAATCAAGATGGCTAAAATCAACTTTGAGAGACAAATAGCGGAGGATAGTAAAAAAAACCCAAAGAAATTCTTTAAATATATCAACAGCAAAAAAACTAGGGCAGAGCATATTGCACACATAATTAACGATGATGGGAGGATGGTTACAGAGGACACTGAAAAAGCAACCGTGCTGAATGCTTTTTTCTCGTCAGTCTTTACGCAGGAAAAGGAGGGGTACACTGACCATGACTGTATGGTTAGTAGTAATACACAGGACTTGCCACTATGGCTAACAGAGGGGGAAATCAGGGAAAGACTGGATAAACTTAACACAAACAAATCACCAGGCCCGGATGGCGTACATCCGAGAGTGCTCAAGGAACTCAGTATGGTTATATCTAGACCACTGTTCCTAATCTTTGCTGACAGTATTAGGACAGGAGATGTACCAGGGGATTGGAGGAAGGCTAACGTGATTCCGATATTCAAAAAGGGCCAGAGACATATCCCGGGAAATTATAGGCCTGTCAGTTTGACATCAATAGTATGTAAACTTCTGGAGGGGATGATAAGGGACTATATCGTAGAGTATGCTAAAGACAACAACATCATCAGTAGTAACCAACACGGGTTTACAAATGGGCGTTCTTGTCAAACCAATCTCTTAGCATTCTACGAGGAAGTGAGCTGTGAGCTAGATAGGGGCAGACCAGTGGATGGGGTGTACTTGGATTTCGCTAAGGCGTTTGATACAGTTTCCCACAAGCGCTTAATTTATAAAATAAGGTCTGCAGGTATCGACAGCAGGGTTTGCTCTTGGATACGGAACTGGCTAAAAGGCCGTGTCCAAAGGGTGGTAATAAACAGCGCATACTCAGACTGGGCTGAGGTAGTAAGCGGGGTGCCCCAGGGCTCAGTCCTGGGACCAACCTTGTTCAATTTATTCATAAACAGCATTGAGGACGGGATCAGTAGTTCGTTATCAATTTTTGCAGATGACACAAAATTGGCCAGGGCAATAACTGCACAGCATGAAGCAGATATCCTACAGAATGACCTGGACAAAATTACGGAGTGGGCAACGACATGGCAAATGAGGTTTAATGTGGAGAAGTGTAAGGTTTTGCACTTGGGGACCAAAAACATAAAAACACAATACATGTTAGGAGGGGAACCCTTGGGGGACTCAAAAATGGAGAAAGATCTGGGAGTCTTGGTTGATGATAGATTAGGCAACAGCATGCAATGCCAAGCGGCAGCTTCCAAAGCCAACAGAATATTAGCATGCATAAAGAAAGGGATGTATTCCAGAGATAAGACTATAATCCTTCCACTTTATAAAACTCTGGTCCGACCGCATCTGGAGTATTCTGTCCAGTTCTGGTCGCCAGTCCTCAGGAGGGATGTGTTGGAGCTGGAGAGAGTCCAGAGAAGGGCAACTAAACTAATTAGGGGATTGGAGGACCTTACCTATGAAGAGCGGCTGCAATCGCTCGATTTATTTTCCCTGGAGAAGAGACGTCTGAGAGGGGACATGATAGCAATTTATAAATATCTTAATGGGGATCTCAGCTTAGAAAAAAAGCTGTTCATTCGAAGGAATTGCATGAGGACTCGAGGACATACAATGCGATTAGAGGAGAAGCGTTTTAACCTCAGGCAACGTGGGGGGTTCTTTACTGTTAGGGCTACAAGATTGTGGAATTGTCTACCACAAGAGGTGGTTTCTGCAGGTAGTATGGTGACTTTCAAAAGACTCTTAGACTTACATCTCAAGGATCAGGAGATAAAGGGCTATGTTAGATGATTACAGTCACACACACCTACACAGGTTGAACTGGATGGACTATTGTCTTTATTCAACCTCACCTACTATGTAACTATGTAAGGTTAACGGCCGATGTGGACGCTCTGAGGAGTGATGAACCCCTGGATTACTGGGTGGGCAGGCTTGACCTCTGGCCAGGCTGCATTCTGCTTTTGCGTGCGCTGGCAGAGTAATTTCCAGTCACAGAGAGACAGTTGTGGGTAGCAATCCAACAGCACCTGCAAGAAGAGGGCAGTTTAAAGATGTCTTGGTCACTTCAGATATGAGATCCTTCTTTCAGCCGAACCATCGACAGCTGTACTCCGGATCCAGAATCAGGGAATGCCTAGACCGACAGATTTCCGACTACATCGGGTTAACGGCCGATGGGGACGCTCTGAGGAGTGATGAACCCCTGGACTGAGTGGGCAGGCTTCACCCCTGGCCAGAGCTTGCACAATTTGCAATGGAACTGTTGGCTTTCCCCCTGTCCAGTGTCCTGTCCGAAAGCACGTTCAGCGCAGCAGGGGGGATCGTGACCGATAAGCGCACTCGCCTAGCTCATGACAGTGTAGACTACCTCACATTTATAAAAATGAATGAGGCATGGATCTCTAAGGAATTCAACACATGTGACCACCAGTAGACCATGTTTCATTCAATTCCTCATCACAGGCCACAAATATCTGCCAGACCACCATCAACCCACAACAATTCCTGGTCCTTGTCTTCGCTAAATACAGCGGCATAAAAGGCATTTCATGTCCATTGAATGGCTAATTTTTGGGGCCTATACAGGCCGACACTTACTGTTCTGTGTACTGTGAATGCCTTCTGTACCTCTAGCCATCATATACTACGTTCTTTGCTGTCAGTTCAACCCATGTGAGCTAATTTTTGCAGCCTATACAGGCCGACACTTACTTCTGTATACTGTGTGAATGCCTAATGTACCTTTAGCCATCATATACTACGTTCTTTGCTGTCAGTTCAACCCATGTGATCTAATTTTTGCCACCTATACAGGCTGCCACTTACTTCTGTATACTGTGAAGGCCTACTGTACCTCTAGCCATCAAAAACGCAGTTATTTGCTGTCAGTTCAACCACTGTGAGCTAATTTTTGCAGCCTATACAGGTCGTCACTTACTTGTGTATACTGTGAACGCCTACTGTACCTCTAGCCATCATATACTACGTTCTTTGCTGTCAGTTCAACCCATGTGAGCTAATTTTTGCAGCCTTTACAGGCTGACACTTACTGTTCTGTGTACTGTGAATGCCTACTGTACCTCTAGCCATCATATACTACGTTCTTTGCTGTCAGTTCAACCCATGTGATCTAATTTTTGCCGCCTATACAGGCCGCCACTTACTTCTGTATACTGTGAACGCCTACTGTACCTCTAGCCATCATAAACAAAGTTCTTTGCGGTCAGTTCAAACCATGTGAGCTAATATTTGGAGCCTATACAGGCCGACACTTACTTATGTATCCTGTGAATGCCTACTGTACCTGTAGCCATCAAAAACGAAGTTCTTTTATGTCAGTTCAACCCATATGAGCTAATTTGTGCAGCCTATACAGGCCGACACTTACTTCTGTATACTGTGTGAATGCCTAATGTACCTTTAGCCATCATATACTAAGTTCTTTGCTGTCAGTTCAACCCATCTGAGCTAATTTTTGCAGCCTATACAGGCCGCCACTTACTTCTGTATACTGTGATTGCCTACTGTACCTCTAGCCATCAAAAACAAAGTACTTTGCTGTCAGTTCAACCCATGTGAGCTAATTTTTGCAGCCTATACAGGCCGCCACTTACTTCTGTATACTGTGAACGCCTACTGTACCTCTAGCCATCAAAAACGACGTTTTTTGCTGTCAGTTCAAACCATGTGAATTAATTTTTGGAGCCTATACAGGCCGACACTTACTTATGTATCCTGTGAACGCCTACTGTACCTGTAGCCATCAAAAACTAAGTTCTTTGCTGTCAGTTCAACCCATGTGAGCAAATTTTTGCAGCCCATAGAGGCCGACACTTACTTCTGTATACTGTGTGAATGCCTAATGTACCTTTAGCCATCATATACTAAGTTCTTTGCTGTCAGTTCAACCCATGTGAGCTAATTTTTGCAGCCTATACAGGCCGCCACTTACTTCTGTATACTGTGAAGGCCTACTGTACCTCTAGCCATCAAAAACAAAGTTATTTATTGTCAGTTCAACCCATGTGAGCTAATTTTTGCAGCCTATACAGGTCGTCACTTACTTCTGTATACTGTGAACGCCTACTGTACCTCTAGCCATCAAAAACAAAGTTCTTTGCTGTCAGTTCAAACCATGTGAGCTAATTTTTGCAGCCTATACAGGCCGAAACTTACTGTTGTGTGTATTGTGAATGCCTACTGTACCTCTAGCCATCATATACTACATTCTTTGCTGTTGGTTCAAACCATGTGAGCTAATTTTTGGAGCCTATACAGGCCGACACTTACTTATGTATCCTGTGAACGCCTACTTTACCTGTAGCCATCAAAAACGAAGTTCTTTGCTGTCAGTTCAAACCATGTGAGCTAAGTTTTGGAGCCTATACAGGCCGACACTTACTTAAGTATCCTGTAAATGCCTACTCTACCTCACAGAATACTACGTTCTTAGCTGTCAGGTAAACGCATGTGGGCTAATTTTCTTGGCCTGGAATGGCGGACACTTACTTCTTTATCCTGTGAATGCCTAATTTTTCAGACTGGCAAATGAAAAACAATGGGTCTGTAAAGGTTCCGCCAAATTGTGGAATGGATGTGGACCCATTTTACAGATGTGTGAATGGACCCTTTATGTATTAGACAATGTATTTAGCAGCTGCTGTCAGTTCTGGCTGATTTATGAAAAAAAAAAAAAAAACATTTAGGGCAACTTTTTCAATTGCAATACTTCTGTTATGACATTGTCCATGTGCTGGGACTATTTGTGCACAGCTAGTACGTCTTTTGTGGCTGCAAATATGACCTAAAGGTTTTTAAAGTTCGCCTCCCATTAAAGTTAATGGAGCCCGCCACGAACTCGCGGTTCGTGGACTTTTGAAAATGTTTGCGGCTGGCGTTTGCGGCTGGCCCCGAACGATGTTCGTCCATCCCTAGCAATCAGCAATGTGATTTAAGGTAGATATTAAGGCAAAAAACATATTTCTTATTTTACTTTCAATATGGTAAGTATGTATCTGAGAGACAGGACTCAGGAGGGCAAGAAATTAGAATGGCCAGCACACACACATGAAGTTGACTCTCGCAGTGACACTGACAGCAGTGTGCAGCAGCACAGATGATGATGACACCTTAAGAACACGTCACCTCCTGAGTCCCCATGGCAGTCTCATTTCACGCCAGGTGGTCCTTCAGTCCATTCCAGTTCAAACAGCACTGACAGTCTCGCTCTTGGCTTGCCTTGCTCCTGTTCCGTACATGAGGCTCTGGCCACTCTGCTTAGCTCACTTGCACCATGACCTCAAACAACACATGCTCACTTGGATGGTCTCGGCCGGCTATGGACCGGAACTGCGCATGCACATTTCTAGGCCAAGCGTCGCAGCCATATTTTTTACTGGCAACCTTTCCCTGTTACTTGCAATTACTGGCAAGAGAAAAGTGCCAGTTTTTTACTGGCTGCCAGTAAAAATACTGACGGTTGGCAACACTGGTCCCACCATGCCTTTGCCTTTGGAAGTCAAGCTTGTAACTGTCAGCCTTGCAATGCCTTATGGGTTTGTACTTCAGCAACAGCTGGAGGGACACAAGCTGAGCACTAGTGTTTTAGACTGTACTGGTTTGGTTTCACTCTTTCCTCATTATTTTTTTTACTTCTCAATGCTGTTGATCTCCTTCAGACTCCTTGCAGCCACTTTATGTCTACATGTATGCCCTCCAGTGGTGATTGCATGTAATTTACATAGATAATATGACTGAACAGGGCATTCTTATGTTAAACTACCAAAGAAAAATAAAGGCAATCAGACATTTTAAAGTAGTTGTAAATGCTAATTTATTTATTTTTTTACCTTAATGCATTCTGTGCATTAAGGTAAACAATCCTTTAGCTGCAGCTTCCTCTCAGCCCCTCTAAATACTTATCTAAGCAGGATCCAGGTAGTGCTGCTCTCTCTCTTCCTCCTCAATGCACTTAGTAAGAGCAACAGAAGCCATTGGCTCCTGCTGCTGTCAATCAAAACCAGTGACAAGAGTGGGGATGGGGCTGAGCTGCACTGTGCCACTTTAAGACCGGAAGGATTTGCCCCCTTAATGACCAGGCCCTATTTGCGAATGCACTGCGTTATTTAATGGACAATTGCAAAGTCGTGCGATGCTGTACCCAAATAAAATTTATGTTTTTTTCCCCACAAATGGAACTTTTTTTTGGTGGTATTTGATCACCTGTGCGGTTTTTATTTTTTGTGCTATAAACAAAAAAAGAGCGACAATTTTGAAAAGAAAAAAAAACAATATTTTTCATATTCTGCTATATAACATTCTCAAAAAAAAAAATTAAAAATCTAAATTTTTTAACATTTTAGGCCAATTTGTTTTCTACTACATATTTTTGGTAAAAAAAAAAAATCACAATAAGCGTATTTTGATTGGTTTGCGCAAAAGTTATCGTGTCTAATAACTACGGGAAAGATTTATGTAATTTTTATTGTTTTTTACTAGCAATGGCGGTGATCTGCGAATTTAATGCGGGACTGCGACATTGCGGCCAACAGATCGGACCCCTAACTGACATTTTTTACACTTTTGGGGGTACCAATGACATTACTACAGTAATCAGTGCTAAAAATATGCACTGTTACTGTAATAATGACACTGGCAGGGAAGGGGTTAACCCTATGGGTGATCAATGCGTTAAATGTGAGCCTAGGGGAGTGATTATAACTGTGGGGGGGGCGTTGCTTGTGAAATGACGATAGAGACATGGGGTCCTATATAGAAGGATCACATGAGCTCTGTGATCATTTCAGGGAGAAGAACGGTCAGCTGTGTTTACAACAGCCGACCATCCTTCTCTCTCAGTGGGGAGCGATCGCGGGTGTCAGGCGGCAATCAGAGAATCAGCTACCCCGCTGCTGAGTGACGCGCTCGCCCCCTAGCTTAGGTCTATGTCGGTTTACGCAGGAGAGCCACCCTGCCGCAGTAAAACTGCGGCGAGTGGTCGGGAAGTGGTTAAACAACTCAGGATCGAGGCCCAATGAATATCCTAAGCCTCCCCCACCACCCACAGGGAAATCAGAAGGAATAACAAAGGGAAGTGAACCCTCTGAGCCAACAGAAAACTCTCTTCAATGGGGATCCCAAATTCAGATTCCTTGCAGAAGTATACTAATAGTGATTTATAGTGTGCGCAGCCTATTGCATTAGGGTATGCACCCCGAAGCTCAGCTGCACAGGACAGTGAATGCATAGGAAGTGCTCTGTGCTGAGCAACTTCCTGTTTATTCACAAACTGAAGCATAGTAAAATTGTTACTAAACCCACAACAGTAAAATCAGTCTGTATATGCAGTAAGGCATGCTTGGTATTGTTGCTGTGGAACCTAAGGGGTTAATCCTTTGCATTGTGTATAAAGGGTGTTTGATCCTGTCTTCTCTGATCCTCCCCTTCTTCTATTGTCTCCAACAAATAACCTGATATTTACAGAGCCAGGGAACGGGCTGAACATGCACAGTTTAGTGTGTATTGCTAGAGAGTTTTTTTTTTTTTTTTTGGAGGGGGGGGGGAGAATGTATGTGATCAGCACAGGGCCAATTAGCACTGTCCAGACAAAGAGACAGGGGAGGATGAAAACTCCTCCTACAAGCTTTACTAGGAACTGCTGCAAGTCAAAAGACTGCTATATACTGCTGATGAGAAAAGGTATTTGTCAGTTCATATTTACTAAAATAATTGCATTTCCATGTTCTGTGTACTGTGGGAGACCAGATATAGTGAATGCAGGTTCTGGATTTAGTAACACTTTAATTCTTATTAGGAAAACACTTTATTATGCTTCAGCTATGAATGAACACAGCCCCCGCATCAGCCAGGGGGAGAGGAGGAAGGCCAGCAGCACTGTGGTGGGCACTACACAATAGGGGAAATTGTCACCACACAGAGGGATTAGGGTGTTCCCATGCACACCTGGCACACCCCCTGCGCATGCCTATGTGGTGATTTTACACCTTTCAAATATGTTTGTATGAACCCATGAAGATCATAATACATATCAGAAATTGCTTTAAATACTCCCACATTTCTTACAAATACAAAACCTTTGTATCACTACAGAAGTGTCTAAAATGAAGTTCATATACTAAGGCAATTTTTTTTGCCAGCTCTATAACAATATACAGATAAATGGGAGAGGAGACCCTCTACGTTTAACTAACAATGGAAATCTTCCATACTATAGCAAACAAATTAATAGAGAGTACCCCCATGGCTAACAGCGGATAGACTTAGGACTAAACTAGAGAAACTTAACATAAATAAATCAGCGGAACCGGATGGCTTGCACCCGAGGGTTCTTAAAGAGCTCAGGCAGGCGATTGCCAGACCATTATTCTTGATCTTTAAGGATAGTCTACAGATGGGTATGGTGCCAGCTGATTGGAAAAAAGCCAACGTGGTACCAATATTTAAAAAAGGGCCGAGATATATCCCGGGTAACTATAGGCCGGTCAGCCTAACATCAGTAGTCTGCAAGATTTTGGAGGGGATGTTAAGGGACCATATACAAGACCTTAGTAATGAAAACTGTATTATTAGTAGTAATCAACATGGATTCATGAAAAATCATTCTTGCCAAACCAATCTATTAACCTTCTACGATGAAGTGAGCTGTCACCTAGATAAAGGGAGGCCTGTGGATGTGGTGTATCTGGACTTTGCAAAGGCCTTAGACACCGCTCCCCACAAACGCTTACAGTACTAAGGAATGTAGGTATGGACCATAGGGTGAGTACCTGGATATAGAACTGGCTCCAGGGGAGAGTCCAGAGGGTGGTGATAAATAGAGATGGCCTTGTGGTTCACCCAGCGGTCGGTTCGCGGTGAATTTTGCTTGTTAGCTACCCGCCAATTTTGCGAACACATGGCGTTGTTCGCGGCAGCCATATTAGTTTACATTGGGGAGAATTTTGACCCATGACATAACCGTCAGGTGGAACGGGACAGCCAATTGAAACATTTCAGCACATGGACATGCCCCCTACCCTATAAATAGAACTGAGCTGTCGGCCATTTCACATTCCACTTTTTGCCAGTGTAGGGAGAGGTCTGCTGTGCTCATCAGGGAGAGTTTGCTAGACACAAATAGCTCTGGGAAGATCCACAAAAGTCCTTTTCAGGGCTGGTATTTCGATATAGGTCTACTAGTATCTTTTCAGTTTAGGGGCAGGTATCCAGTCGGTGCTTTAGGGGCAGTTAGAGATTGGCTGCAGTCACACAAATTGCTCTGTTAATGTCCACAAAAGTCCTTTTCAGGGCTGGCATTTTGGTATAGGTCCAGTCTCTCTTCAGTATAGGGTCAGGTATCCAGTCTGTGCTTTAGGGGCAGTTAGAGATCGTCATCTGCAGTGATACAAATCGCTCTGTTAATGTCCACAAAAGTCATTTAAAGGCCTGCAATGTCGGTATAGGTCTATTACAGTCTCTTCAGTATAGGGTCAGGTATCCAGTCTGTGCTTTAGGGGCAGTTAGAGATTGTCAGCAGTGACACAAATCGCTCTGTTAATGTCCACAAAAGTCATTTAAAGGGCTACAATGTCAGTATAGGTCTATTACAGTCTCTTCAGTATAGGGTTAGGTATCCAGTCTGTGCTTTAGGGGCAGTTAGAGATCGGTAGCAGTGACACAAATCGCTCTGTTAATGTCCACAAAAGTAATTTAAAGGGCTGCAATGTCGGTATAGGTCTATTACAGTCTCTTCAGTATAGGGTCAGGTATCCAGTCTGTGCTTTAGGGGCAGTTAGAGATCGGCAGCAGAGACACAAATCGCTCTGTTATTGTCCACAAAAGTCATATAAAGGGCTGCAAATTTTTTGGTATTGCTTTGCAGTGCACTAAAAGGGGGGTGGGGGTGGGGGAAGGGGGTAATCCACAGTATAATATACTTTGTAGAAAGCATATTCTACGATGCCCCCCCCCCCCCCAATACCACATATTGAAATGGGGTGTTATCTGAGTATACTTTTACAAGTGTATTTGTGTCCTGCAACAATATTGCCTCTTTTGCTGAGTTAAGTCTGATACACACAGTGCCAAACTCACTGGCCAATTTTTTGAACAGCTGGCGTGATAGACCAGTGGCCCCCCCAATACCACATATTGAAGTGGGGTGTTATTTAACAGTATAATTTTCTAAGAGTGTATTTTAGTCCTGCAAAAATTTGGCCTCTCTTGCTTTGTTAACTGTGCTACACACAGTGACAACAGTTACTGACCAATTATTTGTAGAACTGGAACTGAAATTGCAGACAGTTGTTGCTGAATATATATGTATGAATTGTAGATTCTCATAATATTTCTCATTAAATATAGAAAGATTACTTGTGAAAGATGTCCGTCAGTCTCCTGAAGAAGCCATTACAAGATGGTGAAACATGTTGAGCAGACATAATTAAGTTATTTTCTCTTTTATATGTTTTTAAAAGAAAGTTTTTCTGTGTTTGTGAAATTGTTCATAATAAAATTGTTTTTACAAAAAAATGTTTTTTTTCTCCATTATTAAATAATTATTAGAATGAATGATAAGAGTGCAAAATATGTGTCTACCCAAGGACCCCTAAGAACATATATTCACTCACCCTGCGCTATATCAGAAAACTGGATAGACAGCTTGGTAAAAGAAAATGACATAAAGTCTGAGCAGCTGTTATAAATAAATAAAATACATAGTAGGTGTTCAAAAGGATCATTAACAAAATACGTCATAAACCACAAACACTAACAGCGCTGAAATGCAAGGGACATTCGTGCACTCGCACAAGTCCATAAAGCAGTCTGTTCAAAGTTCCATGGAGATTGGAGACTCCTGTATCTCCCTGAATCTCTTATTCAAGGGAAAGGTGTGAGGGACCTGGATAGAAAGCACCACACTTCCACCACCGCCAAGTGCTCCCCCCCTGTAATGGGAACTCACCAGATAACAGGTGTGTATGAGCCCTTCACAATAAACCACCTCTCTTCAGGGTACAGGACTTCAGAACCGAATCTCCTTGCCTTCTTATGAAAGTCATGTGTTATGTAAGAAGGAAAAACAATATCTGGTACCCAGTTACAGCCGTATACCAACGATATATACGTTACCAAAAGTCCATAAGGACATGGTCAATCCACCAGCAAGACCGATTGTTAATGGAATACAATCGGTAACGTCGAGGCTGGGGGAGTACCTGGATTTTTTTCCTGCAAGAGAGTGTAGTAAAGTTAAGATCTTACTTAGGAGATACTAAGGCTTTGTTGGGAGCTCTTAAGGAGGTAGTTGTGTCTAGTGACAGAGACGTCTTCCTAGTTACAGGAGACGTCTCGTCACTGTATACGATCATTCAACATGATGATGCCTTATTGGCTTTCAATTGGGCCTTTAGTAAAAGGGAAGAGATTCCCGACATACAAAAACGTTTTTTGAAAGACGCTCTCATTTTTTGTTTAGCGCCCAATTACTTTTGGTTAGACGGCAGTTTCTATCAACAACAAAGAGGCGTTGCGATGGGGGCGAAGTTTGCCCCCAGCCTAGCAAATATTTTTATGGGCGAATGGGAGGACCGGTACATTTTTGCTGCCCGACATGAAGAGTTAATCATCTATCGTCGATATATCGACGATTTATTCTTCATTTGGGCTGGTACTGAGTCCTCCCTGAAAAAGTTTTGTAAAAAACTTAATACCAACAACATCAGGTTAGATTTTAACTGGAGTCGGACCAAGATCCATTATCTGGACGTGGAGATATCCCTTCTTGAAGGTGGGCTGAAGACTCAGGTGTACTTCAAGCCCACTGATCGGAATGGGTATCTCCCCATCCAGAGTGGACACCACCAGCAATGGTTGTCTAATATCCCCAGGGGTCAATTCCTTAGTGTTAGAAGGAATTGTACAGCCGATGAGGATTTTCAAGTACAGTCCCAAGTTCTCAAACATAGATTCATGGAAAAAGGCTACCAAGCTGCTAAATTGGACAACACGATAGCGGAAATAGGGAGGTTATCACAGGATGATTGTCTGAAGGATACTGAGAAACGTAATACCCAAGGTCATGATTGGAGTTTAATTTCCCAGTTTAACGCTCAACACCGGGAGGTGGAAGAGATTTTCAAAAGGCATTGGCCGGTCCTGTGTATGGACAAAGTGTTGAATGGGGTGTTGCCTGATACCCCAACATTCATATACAGAAAAGGACCAACCTTTGGTGACCAGGTGGTTAAGAAAGTGTTGGATCCTCCCAAGAAGCCGACAATGTTCTGGGATAACACACCTGGTTTTTTTGCTTGCAGAAGGTGCAAAACCTGCAAGCAGGTAAATACTCATTTAAGAAATTTTACCAGTTTTGTATCTCCATCGAACGTGCAGTCTTTCGAAATAAAAGACACAATTACCTGCAGTAGTACACATGTGGTGTACTGCATACAGTGCCCATGCAACATGTTCTATATTGGGAGGACTAAGAGAACAATTACTACCAGGATCTCGGAGCACACAACAAACATCCGGAATGGATTCAAAGACCATAACCTCTCTCTCCACTTCCGGGATTTTCATAATAGGGATCCCACTCATTTAAAGTTCTGGGGGGTGGAGAAGGTAGCACCTGTATGGAGAGGATCTAATCGTGTCCGAGAGATATCCAAGCGTGAAACACATTGGATATACTTGACCGAGTCTTTGCATCCTAAGGGTCTAAATGTTGATTTGGACATTAATTGCTATATTAGCAATTATTGATTTTGGGCGATCATAATGTCCCTATAGTACCCAATATGGATCGAGTGGTCTTCTATCCCTATATTTGTTTGTTTTTTCCTTTTTTCTTTTATTGTCTGATCAATAGGGTCAGTAGTCCTTTAAGTTTGAGATGTTCTCTAATTGGCTCATGAGTCGGTCTGGGCCTTTAAATTATATACATAAGAGCCATATGCTGGTATCTATATTCTTATACCTATTCATGCTGTAACTATTGGGTAGATACTATATTTTAATTTATTATATTTTTTATGAATTGTTATATTTTTATAAATGGTTATTTAATATGAGATTTCTCTGTCTGATGCCCGTTTTTTAAAAAAAATTTTAAACATTTAAAATATTGTTGTAAATATTTGCACATATATGCTGTGTAATATATACAGTATATGGGTGCGGTTTTATATTTGTTTTTTGTCATCTTACTGTATATGATTATTGTACAGTGAAGGCATCTAGTGATTATTATGACACCGCAAGAAATTGTAGTAATTTTATACACGGATGCGGTAGATGTGGTTCCTTTTGGGGCCGTAGATCGCCGACTGCGGTCAACAGATGTAAACAAACGTCACTTCCTCTTAGTTGGTCCGGATCCGGAGACGATGCGGTGAGGGGAGATTACGTGTGGTACTTGTTGCCGCCTCCCTCTCACGCTGGGCGGATGTGTCGATTGACGCATCACGCTCTGTAATCCGGCATTAGATAATGACGCACTTCCGGGCGGACGTCAGTGGAATGACTAGCGCGCCGGAAGGGGCGGGATCCAATCGCCCCTCTCTGACCGGAAGTGTCAGCAGAGGAAGTACTTTGGATTATCGGTCCGGCGCAGCGCAGAGGCGCATGCGCCGGCGTGTATATAAATATAGGTCGACTGCGCCGCGCACACAGGCTCTTTGATAAAGTCTTTAAGACGAAACGCGTCAGAGCGTGTGTGCGCGGTCGCCAATACATTGTACTATATACGCCGGACACCTTCCTTGGCAACGCAAGTGGTCTATTGGGATTCGGTGGTCATTAAGCATACTACATGCCTTCATTTATTCTGGCTTCTTGTGAGTAGACATTTTGAGGGGAGAGGGGCTCTTTATGTGTGATTTTAATAAACCTTATTTGCGGAATTACACTATTGTTTGCCCCCACTCTGTTCATTTGTATATGCTTGGATGGACGGAGTACCAGCGTGATAAGAAGGCAAGGAGATTCGGTTCTGGAGTCCTGTACCCTGAAGAGAGGTGGTTTATTGTGAAGGGCTCATACACACCTGTTATCTGGTGAGTTCCCATTACAGGGGGGGAGCACTTGGCGGTGGTGGAAGTGTGGTGCTTTCTATCCAGGTCCCTCACACCTTTCCCTTGAATAAGAGATTCAGGGAGATACAGGAGTCTCCATGGAACTTTGAACAGACTGCTTTACGGACTTGTGCGAGTGCACGAATGTCCCTTGCATTTCAGCGCTGTTAGTGTTTGTGGTTTATGACGTATTTTGTTAATGATCCTTTTGAACACCTACTATGTAAATAATTATTAGCACCTTAAAAGTCCCAATACCCAATCTTGCTTTTTCTGGTGTATTCAGTGGTGAGTCCACAATGAAAATGGTGACTGTGTTCAAGTTCCAACGTAGTGAATGGCCTCTTACCATGTAATTAACAAAACAGAGCCTCCAAGTAAAACTTGACAATAGGATAATAAAGTAACGCCCAGTGATAAAGATGGACTCTTACCAGAGATAATGGAGGTAAAAACTTCAAGCAAAGTAGGTAGATGATCCCGTGTCAGCAGGACTGAAGAGGTGGAGCACTCTCCTTGAGGAACCTACGGATCACATCCACCCACAGCATCCAGATAAATACACTTGGTGCGGCTCAAGATGAAATGGCCCAAAGATGTATTCCCAAAAGAAAGAAAGGGACTAATAGTGCATTATCCTTTAAAACCAAATTTAATAAAGGCGAATACACTTACAGCAATTGTATCAAATGGTGGATAACAACAAAATTTATAATTCAGGTATACTGGACAGCCACTGACATATCTCGTGAATATTTAGAATGAAAGCAGGCACCAAGAGCAGTTTTGATAAAACAAAACTTTACTGGACATCATAAACACAAAGCTTCCTTACACATCTTAAAAGTTACCATTACTGGACATCATAATACATAAAGCTTCCTTACACATAAAAGTTACCATGAACAAATACACTTTAAACATACAGCCCTTGTCCCAAGAATATTGAATAAATACTTAGCTCTGGTGGTGGATTCAGCAGCTTTCCAATGGATCTCTGCAACAACAGGACCAAGAGGTCCTCGCCGCATGTTTTCTGCAACTACCAACAAACAAACAAGCCAGGCTCCATCATGGATGTTTTTCTGTGTGACCCTCCAGAGCGAGGGTGAGGGGAAAGGGAGCTTTCTCATGCAAATGAACCCTTTTTATAGTACTGTGCACAAGAGAACACCCATAGGATGTGGTCATACCTCTTGTCCACTCACAGGTCATTTTGAGTGAGGTCATCCACACATGGCTGCACCTCCCCCCTACAAGCACATGGTTCATTAAATATGCGGCAGCCATTTTAGAACCACCTGTGGGTGAGAGATTATTATTATTACACATGTATTGGGAACTTTTGTAAAAAATCCACAACTGATACAGCAATCCAAGTTAAAAAGATGCAACATAAGCTGAAGAACGTCATGGCCGACTGCAGAACGGTTGCGTGACAAAATGACCAGCTCCTTCCGACGCGTTTCCACACAAGGGGTCCTCTACTGGGACTGGAGCATAAGGGCCCGCTGTCAACCTCCATGTTTAAATAGCCGCATGTAATGTGCAAATCTGGTCCAGCTGCGGCTTTCCGGAAGTCTGATGACATCACACTTCCGGTTTCATGAACCGGATGTACTCATTCCACTTCCGGTTTGGCGATCTAGGGTATCAACACTGACTGTAACCCAACACAAAGACAGGAATACAATCATTTAACAACAGCTAGTTTCAAAAGGGATGCAGAAAGTACTCCATAAACATTGAAGGTAGTAGTTACAGTGGACTGGGTAAGCAAATGCCCCTCTTACTCTGTCCTCCACAACAAACATCATCAATGTCTGCTGCTACATAACCCCCCCCCCCCAAAAAAAAAATACACTACATCCCTTACAATTACAAGGACCCCTGTTGAATACACAAACACATGTAGAGTACTTATGGTCCATTTGAGGGCAGCTGTCCTCCTCCTCCTTGTGGACCTGGCCCTCTTGACCCTGGGCCATACCACTGGGCCCTGCCTCCTCCTCAGCAGCTGTTGCTGAAACTACATCAACGACAAAAGAGAAAAAAAATAAATAAAAAGCATTACTCAAAGTAAGACCAAATACACAAAACACCAGCCTGGGGGCCTGAGGAGGCTCCGCCTCCAGCTCCTCATCACTAGTTTCTAAAAAATTAAAAAAACACAAGTTACTCACTATTTGAGCACACAAATAGGCAGCAACCTCTAAGCATGCTAGCACCATACACAATGCTCTTACAATTATATACATACAAGAGCTATGACATCAATGAGCTGCATTGACCATGTTTAGAAACAGGAGGTCACCATCCATTACCAATGGGTCACAACCCCCCAATATCATGTGTTCACTCTGCAGTCACATTAGTCAGAGTTACAGCAAGCGGATCATAAAGCTTGTTAATCTGCCCTTGATTTTACACATTGACCATGTAAAGGCTTTTTTTTTTAACAACTAGCAAATGATCCATGGAAACATCTACACACTTTTAGAGTATCATACAATTAATATAATTTGTAAACATTGCTGATACACCTCCACTCCTGAGTAGTTTGCTGTTACCATGTTGCTCCAAAACAGTTCAGACTGAAGTGTTAGATAACTACGCATAAATAAGTTGCTTTCTAAAAAAGCACAAACATTATTTGTCCTGATCACTAACCCCCAAATCCTTTATAATTAACATTTATAAAATTACAATGGTTCTGCTTACGATCAACAATTCAGAGCCGTTCCAATGGCTCGCTCCCAGGGACCACATAGTTTAGTGGGGCAGTCCTCCTCCTCCCCTTCCTCACCAAACACACCACAGCTTCGCGTCTGTTCACTGTGGCTAGAACCAGAAGCTAAAGAAGAAACAATTAAAAGACAACTTTTAATAGTACCGTATTTTCCGGCGTATAAGACGACCCCCCTATTACATGATCTACCGGTAATACTTATACTTAGGTTACCTTGGAGATATTATACTCGGTGTATAAGACGACCTCCCATTTTTGGGGGATTTTTTTGAGGTTCAAAAGTAGTCTTATACGCCAGAAAATACAGTAGTTCAAAAGGTTGTGAAGAGACACATCCGGAAACGATGAAGCATGGTGTGTTTGGTGTGAAGGTGGGTGTTAATCTGTTTTTTTTCCCAGGGCCCTCCACCTAGCCCTGCCCCAGAAGTGGAAGAGATTAAGTGCAGCTATGCCCAACCACTTATTTCTCAAGATGAGTACATGGAAGGACCATTGCAGCACGTCTGCCTCCCGACAGGATGTGTGGGCCTGGGAGAAGACCCCCCGGAGTAATGTGTGCCAGGGAGGGTAACCAAGTGTGAAGACGTCTCAAGGTGAGAAGACGAACTGTTTCTGTGTGAAAGAAATAAAGGACTGTTTTGCCCTGTGAAGATATTATAAATGGACTATTGAGTGTCCGCTGTAGGACAGGAAAGTCTGCCCAACAGTAGGTTGGAGACAGACTCTTAGGCAGGTTCCAGAGTGAGAAGGTAGCCGCCCACAGAGGCAAGGATTTATTTTCTGGTTTATTTTATTTTGAATGTTTTTGCTGCATGCAGTCTGGTGAAGAAAACACCATTAATAAACCAAACTGTTGTTTGCAAGCACTTTTGGGCCATCTCTCTGGGAAAACGCACCCCTTAAGGGGTCATCTACGCCTACCACCGAGCTAATCCCTCACATATGGTGGAGGTATGCAGTGGGCAGAAGCAGAGATCCCGGCAAAGAAGTGCATATGTTTGATGAACGTTGTCTGGTGCACGAGATTGCACAATCTATGTGTGCAGGAGAGAAGATCCTGAAAGAGAAAAAAAGTGTTTTAAAGAGACAGCGGTCTCAAAATATTTAATGAACTGTGTCTGGTGCAAGGGACTGCCCAAACTGTGTGTACAGGAAAGGAAATCCTGCAAGAGAAAGAGAAAAACTACTAAGTTTTAAAGAGACAGTGGTCTTAAAAGTTTTTCTGGACTTTGAAACATTTTTTTGTGGAGTGACTAAAGATGGGGTGATCAAAACGCCTGAAAGATGCAAGGATCGCTGAAATGAGAGACCGGATTCTATGGATGGAGGGGATGCTACCGTTTGAACCAGCCCCATCCATGCCTGAACGGAATCGGCTAAAGAGAAAGGTTGTTGTCCCTAGCAACACTGGGACAAATGCAGATTTTCAGCGGAGCTTTGCAGCTCAACAACAGGCTCACCCAGAGAGCATGGCAGGCTGGAAACAGAGATGCCAGCAGCAAATGGAGGAAACCGAGCATGTGTGCAGGGCTGAGCTGGATGTCGTGCAACAGAAAATGGAAGAAAAGGAACAACCCCTGGGGGTACAGTTACAGTGGGAAGAAACCACTGCTCTTCCTTTTTCCGAGTTGAAAAACCATAGAAACGCTATAATGGAGAAAGATACCATCCTAATGGAAAAGGAAATTGAAATTCAGACTTTGCAGAAGCAAAGTATGTGTGAAGTGTTGGAGTTGCGTAATCAGCTGGAAAAAAGTCTTCAGTGTTTGGAAGCTACAAAAATAGACCTGCAGGGGGCGCAGGAACAGAATGTTGCTCTGAAAATGACATTGTCTATCAGGGACAAAGAGAAAAGTGAAAGAGAGGCTAAATTACTGAGTACTGTGTATGAGCTCACTACTTTGAGCAATGTGGTAGATGAATTGCGTGCGGACTGTGAAAGTTGGAATGGGGAAGCCCAACATGTCCAGCAGCAGTTAAAGGAGAAAGAAGCCTGTGTGGCAGAATTACATTCTTATTCCCAGATGCTAGCCAGTGAGGTGAAAGCTCTTATGCAGGGAAAAGGAGATTCGGAACACAAGAGGAAAAAAGTAGAGGCACAGCTGCAGGAATCGCAAGTCAAGGTGTCAGAAGGTGACCGAGTGTGTGCTAAGCTGTCAGAGAAGGCAAACCGACTGCAGGTTGAGCTGGACAATGTTACAATTCAGCTTTCTCAAGCAGACAGCAAATCTAGAAAAATTGCCAAGGATTTCTCTATCTTGGAATCGCAGCTGCAAGACACGCAGGAACTCTTACAGGAAGAGAGGTGTCAAAAGCTGAGTTTTAGCACAAAGCTCAAACAAATGGAAGATGAGAAAAATGGCTTCCTGGAACAATTTAAAGAGGAGGAGGAAGCAAAGAAAAACCTATCGGAGCAAGTCGCAACATTGCAAGCTCAGATAGCGGATATGAAAAAACGCATGGAAGAAAGCATTTGTTCATTAGAGAGTGTTGAAGTTGTGAAAAGGAAACTGCAGAAAGACCTTGAAGTTGCTAATCAACGCTATGAGAAAAAAACAGCTGCTTATGACAAGCTTGAGAAGACCAAGACAAGACTTCAGCAGGAATTGGATGAACTGAGTGTGAATCTGGATCACCAGAATCAGATTGTGTCCAACCTGGAGAAGAAGCAAAAGAAGTTTGATCAGATGCTTGGTAAGGAGAAGACTGTGTCTGCAAAATATGCAGAGGAACGTGACCGTGCAGAAGCAGAGGCTCAGGAGAAAGAGAGCAAAGCCCTGTTCTTGGCTCGCTCCTTGGAGGAGGCTCTAGAGTCTAAGGCTGAACTAGAAAGAGTTAACAAACAGCTGTGTACAGAGATGGAAGATTTGGTCAGCTCCAAGGATGATGTTGAGAAAAACGTTCAGGAGCTAGAAAAGTCTAAGCGAGCCTTAGAACAGCAAGTAGAAGAGATGAAGACTCAGTTGGAAGAACTTGAAGAGGAATTACAGGTGACAAAGGATCTTTCCCAAAGACGGGATAGTTTGCCTGATGCAAGTTTTAAAAGGATCAGTGTTTTGGGGTATGTCCTGAGTGAGCATCAGAAATGTGATGACATGTTGTTTGAATCACCCCTTTGGAATAAACAGTTCCTTCAAAAACTTCAAGCATTGGAAAATGTATCATTAGAACTTCAGCAAACAAAGGAGCTGGGTAAGAAATGTGATGATTTCTCAGTTCAAGCTGAAAACCTAGTGGAGAAAACTAAAGCGGAGAAAACTAAAGCAAGTGATACAAAGCTGGGAGAAAAAAGCAAACACCACCTAATGGAGAAAACTAAGGCTATTGGTGAAAACGTGAAGCAAATGAATAAGTGCCTTTCAGGGAATATTTCCAAAATGGAACTGGTGAAAGATAAGTGGCAGAAGTTTGATCGTGATCTTGAGATACATTCCATGTGGAGTTCAGATAAAGAAAAGGAACCAGGTGACCTTGAGTGGTCAAATAGTTCAGCAGAAAGTGCATTGAAGAAACCTGTAATAGACTGTGTTGTTGCCTTTGACCCCTATGTTGGTGGAAGGAAAGTTGATGATGTTCTGATTGGCTACTTCTGTGAAGAGTTTGGCAAGAAATATAAACTGGATATCAAATCAAATAGTAGGCCTTTACTGCGACTCGCTCAGGAGGGCGAAAAGTTTAAGAAGTGGATGAGTGCAAATGCTTCAGATCTGCCTCTGAATATGAAATGTTTGGTGAATGATATTGATGTCTCTGGAAAAAGGAACAGGGGTCACTTTGAAGAAATGTGTGACAGCCTGTTGTCGCAAATGGAAAATCCTCTGCACAGCATCTTAGAGCAAGCTAAGCTCAAGACACAAAGAGTCAATGATTGTGTACAGCTGTATGGAGAGGCAACTCCAGTCACAGAGGGACGTCAAGAGTCCCTACTTGGAACAAAGCTTAGTGAAGCAGAGGTTCTCAAAGTTTTGTGGAAAACCTTTATGGATTGCAGAGAGAGGCGGCTCAAGAATGTTGAAGACATTAAGGCTAGCACAATTGAGTTGCCTATGGATCACGGTCCCCCATGGCGGATAGGACAAACTTGTATGCAGGACAAACTTGAGAAGGAGCTAAATGATGCCAGAAAGGCAGTTGAGGAATATGTATACGAGAAATCTGTCAATGAAGATGACAGAAACAGTTTCATCCTGAAGCTTGAAAATACAGAGAATTGGCTATATGAAGATGGAGAGGATCAGCCAAAACAAGTGTATGTGGACAAGCTGACGGACTTGAAGAGAGAGCCGCCCCTGCAGGCCTTTCAACAGAGGTTGGCAGTTGTAAATTCATGTCGGCATGGAGGACAATGGCTGATGGAGAGAGCCGAGCGGATTGCTCAGAAGGATGTATCTCTGGCAGCTAAAGCAGACAAAGAATTGAATGGACTGAACATTACTTGGGAAGATACTGAGAGGCTTATCAGTGAGAGTCAAGAGCAATGCCAGACACATGCGTGTCTGGAAAACTGTGTCCCAACCCCAGGCTTGAGACAAGGGGGGGGGTTATGTAACAGGAAGTCAGGTAAATCTGTGAGTGTTGTCACAGATCGGAGATACAATTCACCAATTACTATAGGGTGTCGGCTGCAGAAGCCAGAAGAAATGTCTAAAGACGCTGAACAGACTTCAGCTGTTCAGAATGAGGGAGTTAAGGCTTCTATAATTGTCCAAAGGAAGTCTGAGGATTGCTGCCTCCAGAAGCTGTCTCCTGAAGCCATGTGGGCTGGGAGAAGGAGGACAGTCAGACGTGTGCCTCCTGACAGGATGTGTGGGCCTGGGAGAAGACCCCCCGGAGTAATGTGTGCCAGGGAGGGTAACCAAGTGTGAAGACGTCTCAAAGGTGAGAAGACGAACTGTTTCTGTGTGAAAGAAATAAAGGACTGTTTTGCCCTGTGAAGATATTATAAATGGACTATTGAGTGTCCGCTGTAGGACAAGAAAGTCTTCCCAACAGTAGGTTGGAGACAGACTCTTAGGCAGGTTCCAGAGTGAGAAGGTAGCCGCCCACAGAGGCAAGGATTTATTTTCTGGTTTATTTTATTTTGAATGTTTTTGCTGCATGCAGTCTGGTGAAGAAAACACCATTAATAAACCAAACTGTTGTTTGCAAGCACTTTTGGGCTATCTCTCTGGGAAAACGCACCGCCCAAGGGGTCATCTACGCCTACCACCGAGCTAATCCCTCACAGTATGTATGTATACATACATATATGGTGTGAATGTATATATATTTCTTTAAAAAAAAGTAAAAGAATAAATATATATAAATACATCTAAATATATATATATATATTTTGAAAATTATATATATATATATATATCTCTTTAGATATATATTTTGAAAATTAAATATATCTCTTTAGATATATATTTAGAAAATGATATATATATATATACATATAGTACAGACCAAAAGTTTGGACACATCTTCTCATTCAAAGAGTTTTCTTTATTTTCATGACTATGAAAATTGTAGTCACACTTCAAGAGGTAGTCACCTGAAATGGTTTTCACTTCACAGGTGTGCCCTGTCAGGTTTAATAAGTGTGATTTCTTGCCTTATAAATGGGGTTGGGACCATCAGTTGTGTTGTGCAGAAGTCAGGTGGATACACAGCTGATAGTCCTACTGAATAGACTGTTAGAATTTGTATTATGGCAAGAAAAAAGCAGCTAAGTACAGGAAAACGAGTGACCATCATCACTTTAAGAAATGAAGGTCAGTCAGTCCAAAAAATTGGGAAAACTTTTAAAGTGTCCCCAAGTGCAGTCACAAAAACCATCAAGCGCTACAAAGAAACTGGCTTACATGAGGAACGCCCCAGGAAAGGAAGACCAAGAGTCACCTCTGCTGCGGAGGATGAGTTTATCCGAGTCACCAGCCTCAGAAATCGCAGGTTAGCAGCAGCTCAGATTAGAGACCAGGTCAATGGCACATGGAGTTCTAGCAGCAGACACATCTCTAGAACAACTGTTAAGAGGAGACTGTGTGAATCAGGCCTTCATGGTAGAATATCTGCTAGGAAACCACTGCTAAAGAAAGGCAACAAGCAGAAGAGACTTGTTTGGGCTAAAGAACACAAGGAATGGACATTTGACCAGTGGAAATCGGTGCTTTGGTCTGATGAGTCCAAATTTGAGATCTTTGGTTCCAACCTCCGTGTCTTTGTGCGACGCAGAAAAGGTGAACGGATGGACTCTACATGCCTGGTTCCCACCATAAAGCATGGAGGAGGAGGTGTGATGGTGTGGGGGTGCTTTGCTGGTGACACTGTTGGAGATTTATTAAAAATTGAAGGCATACTGAACCAGCATGGCTACCACAGCATCTTGCAGCGGCATGCTATTCCATCCGGTTTGCGTTTAGTTGGACCATCATTTATTTTTCAACAGGAAAATGACCCCAAACACACCTCCAGGCTGTGTAAGGGCTATTTGACCAAGAAGGAGAGTGATTGGGTGCTGCGCCAGATGACCTGGCCTCCACAGTCACCGGACCTGAACCCAATCGAGATGGTTTGGGGTGAGCTGGACCGCAGAGTGAAGGCAAAAGGGCCAACAAGTGCTAAGCATCTCTGGGAACTCCTTCAAGACTTTTGGAAGACCATTTCAGGTGACTACCTCTTGAAGTGTGACTGCAATTTTCATAGTCATGAAAATAAAGAAAACTCTTTGAATGAGAAGGTGTGTCCAAACTTTTGGTCTGTACTGTATATATATATATATATATTAGATTTTTTTTACAATAGATATAGATATTTTTAAAAATATCTATTTTTATTAAATATATATATATTTTTTTACGACAAATATATATATATTTTTGGGAAAAAAATATCTATATTTTTGGTGGGAAAACAGATCTATATTTTTGGGCAAACAATATATATATACAGTCAGGTCCATAAATATTGGGACATTGACACAATTTTAATCTTTGTGGCTCTATACACCACCACAATGAATTTGAAATGAAACAAACAAGAAGCGCTTTAACTGCAGACTTTCAGCTTTAATTTGAGGGTATTTACATCCAAATCAGTTGAAAGGTGTAGGAATTACAACAGTTTGTATATCTGCCTCCCACTTTTTAAGGGACCAAAAGTAATGGGACAATTGACTGCTCAGCTGTTCCATGGCCAGGTGTGTGTTATTCCCTCATTATGACATTTACAAGGAGCAGATAAAAGGTCCAGAGTTCATTTCAAGTGTGCTATTTGCATTTGGAATCTGTTGCTATCAACTCTCAATATGAGCTCCAAAGAGCTGTCACTATCAGTGAAGCAAGCCATCATTAGGCTGAAAAAAGAAGCAAACCCTTTAGAGAGATGGCAAAAACATTAGGTGTGGCCAAATCAACTGTTTGGAACATCCTTAAAAAGAAAGAACGCACCGGTGAGCTCAGCAACACCAAAAGACCCGGAAGCCCACGGAAAACAACTGTGGTGGATGACTGAAGAATTCCTTCCCTGGTAAAGAAAACACCCTTCACAACAGTTGGCCAGATCAAGAACACTCTCCAGGAGGTAGGTGTATGTGTGTCAAAGTCAACAATCAAGAAGACTTCACCAGAGTGAATACAGAGGGTTCACCACAAGATGTAAACCATTGGTGAGCCTCAAAAACAGGAAGGCCAGATTAGAGTTTGCCAAACAACATCTAAAAAAGCCTTCACAGTTCTGGAACAACATCCTATGGACAGATGAGACCAAGATCAACTTGTACCAGAGTGATGAGAAGAGTATGGAGAAGGAAAGGAACTGCTCATGATCCAAAGCATACCACCTCATCAATGAAGCATGGTGGTGGTAGTGTCATGTTGTGGGCATGTATGGCTGCCAATGGAACTGGTTCTCTTGTATTTATTGATGATGTGACTGCTGACAAAAGCAGCAGGATGAATTCTGAAGTGTTTTGGGCAATATTATGTGCTCATATTCAGCCAAATGCTTCAGGACTCATTGGACGGCGCTACACAGTGCAGATGGACAATGACCCGAAGCATACTGCGAAAGCAACCAAAGAGTTTTTTAAGGGAAAGAAGTGGAATGTTATGCAATGGCCAAGTCAATCAGCTGACCTGAATCCGATTTAGCATGCATTTCACTTGCTGAAGACAAAACTGAAGGGAAAATGCCCCAGGAACTGAAGACCGTTGCAGTAGAGGCCTGGCAGAGTATCACCAGGGATGAAACCCATCGTCTGGTGATGTCTATGCATTCCAGACTTCAGGCTGTAATTGACTGCAAAGGATTTGCAACAGTATTAAAAAGTGAAAGTTTGATTAATGATTGTTAATCTATCCCATTACTTTTGGTCCCTTAAAAAGTGGGAGGCACATATACAAACTGTTGTAATTCCTACACCTTTCACCTGATTTGGATGTAAATACCCTCAAATTAAAGCTGAAAGCCAAGTCTGCAGTTAAAGCACGTATTTGTTTCATTTCAAATCCATTGTGGTGGTGTATAGAGCCAAAAAGATTAGAAATGTGTCGATGTCCCAATATTTATGGACCTGAGTTATAGAGAGAGATAGATAGATAGATAGATAGATAGATAGATAGATAGATAGATAGATAGATAGATAGATAGAAAAAGTCACTCATCTAAGTAGGGCAAGGTGTTGTAGGGCCAACATCCCTGGAAAAATGGATAGAAAAAAAAAACCCTAATAGGGAATGGGACTTTAAAGACCAACATAACACCAAATGTAAAATTAAAACATATTTTTATTATTAAGTAGACATAAAATCAACTAAATAGAAAAAACATATATGAAATACAAACACATGACACAATAAAATACTTGTCTGGTCAGACAAGAATAGGGTAAAGAACAAACTTCCGAAGAACACCGTCAACCTACGCGTTGCGGGATAACCCTTCATCAGGGTTCTGAGTGATGAAGTTCAGAGTGCTAATGTACATGTATTTCTGCAATAGAGAATACGCAGTAATAATATACAAGCAATATATATATGACAGAAAGAATATCTGAAAAATACATAACATGCCAGAAAACCAAAAATATGGATTATCACAAAACTGAAATATTGTAAAAATGAATTAAAATAAGTTAAAAAAAAACAACGTACCCTGAGGAAATGACCAAGTCAAGATAGAGAGAAAATGTCGAGAAAGTCGGCTGAAAGAAGTAGGAGGAGCATCAAAGATGAAGATGGAAAGGAGATGGCCTAAAATGTTTTCAAACACAGGTCCCCTGGGAGTCCATGTGTAGGATAAAAAAAATATATATATATATAAATGTATCAACAAAAAATGATGTCTATAAAAATCTCACGTATATAAAAGAAGTATATAAAGGTATATATAACCTATAATGCACCGAAGTACCTGTCATGCAGGGGTTTATAAGCTCTCTTGTAGCAAATCCCCAATAAATGGGTAAATATGAATGTATAAAGATGGAGCAATCTTTTTCAAGCCCACAAGCAAGAGGCAGTGTTAGATCATGGCAGTTGATCAAATCCTGAAGGAAATACAGATGATCCAATCCTGAAAGCCCAGGTATTACAAACGTGAGCTTCAGGAAAACAATCATGGATAAATGTGTAGGCAAAAAGTGAAGCTTATAATAATAGAGCCATGACACTACTAGTGCCAATATATGGTAAACGGTGCAAGCAGTAAATGATATCCAAATGAAATCTCCATGTAGATAAATGGGGAATAGCATTACCTTGTCAGGAAAAACAGCTTGGGAACGCCGTCTGGGTCGGAGTGACCAGCCGACTGGCGAGACATGGAGACTCTGATACGGCCGCCAGACGCCAGAGCATGCGCTGCGGGAACCAATCGCAACAGAGCATGCACGTGACGGGCGGCCAATGAGGAACCTGCAGGCCGTGGAGCGCACGGCGCCGCCCCCAAAGAGGTAGGGGCAGCGTCATGCGCTCCACGGCCTCCGACACAGCAGCCAGGTCAAGTGGGCGGTGCTAGGGAGGAGAACCACCCAATAGACACTGAGAACAGGGGGAAAAGCAGAACAAAGGACGGAGTGCGGCCAAAAGGCGCCATCTATCGATCAATCACATATCCTCCTGAGTGTGCCGGGTGAAGACAATGATAAGACCACCTGGGAAAGAGCAGGAAGCAGAAAAGGAAGAAAGGGACATGAAAAGGAGATAAAGACAGGAAAAAAGGGGGACGCAAAAAGTGTTGGAAATAAATAAAAATAATAATGGGAAAGAAGACAAATGGTTGAGAAAAATAAAAAATTAAAAATAAATAAAAATAAAAATAAATATAAATAATAATAATAAAAATAAAAAAATAAATAAATAAAAATTTAAAAAATAAATAAAAAAAAATCAAAAGTAATGAATAGATCATTGGTGAATTATGATGAAAAATGAAAAAATGAAAATAAAAATGAAAAATGAGAATGGAAATAAATAAAATGAAAATAAATGATATGAATATGAAAATATAAGAAAAAATAAAAATATAATAATGTGAAGAACAAAGGAAAAAAGGGGGGAATGAAACTGATAAAAATATGTGTAAAAATTATTATAAAGAAAGAACCAATTACTAGAGATGTACCGAACTGTTCGCCGGCGGACAGTTCCCGGCGAACATCGCTTGTTCGCGTCCGCGGGCGAACATATGCGATGTTCGGTCCGCCTCCAACACATCATCATTGAGGCAAACTTTGACCCTGAACCTCACAGTCAGCAGACACATTCCAGGCCAGTCAGCATACCTCCCTCCCACACCCTCCCACCTCCTATAAATAAGCAAGGGCAGCATCCATCTTAGATCATTTCTGAAGCAGTGTGTTAGTGATAGCAGGGAAAGTGCTGCTGCTGCTGCTGCTGTTAATAGCTAGGGACAGTTGTTAGTCAGTGTTCCCGGTCTTGTTAGTCAGTGTTCTTGGTACACTCCTGCTGTTAAGGACAGCACCCCAAAAAGCCCTTCTTAGGGCTGGTATTTGAGGGTTTTTTTGTATATATATATATATATATATATTGTCCCCAAAAAGCCCTTTTTAGGGCTGGTATTTGTGTAATTTTTTTTGTTCTGTGATATATATATATATATATATATATATATTGTCCCCAGCAGTAGCCCTTTTTAGGGCTGGAATTCGAGTATTTTATATATATATATATATATATATATATATATATATATATATATATATATATATATATGTCTATTGTGCACTGCAGTTGCCTGCCCGCTGTGTGTGAGAGGCCACAGACCCACCACAGACTGTACTACTCATTTCGGGTGGCACAGGCACAGTACCTTGCATTTTAAAAAATATTTTTTTTCCCTCTGTCATAATTGCAGTGAGTGCTGTGTCAGAGTGTACTGTACCCACTGCAGTGCCCACCACTGATATATATACGGTGGCACAGCATCTTGTTGCAAATTGAAAAAAAATATATTTTTTATTATTGCAGTTGCCTGGGCTGCCAGTGACTGTCAGGTCCACAGAGTGTACTGTGCCCACTGCAGTGCCACTGCCCACCCACCACTGATATATACGGTGGCACAGCAGCTTGCAAATTAAATATATATATATATTTTTATAATTGCAGACTTGCCTGGGCTGCCAGTGACTGTCAGGTCCACAGAGTGTACTGTGCCCACTGCAGTGCCACTGCCCACCCACCACTGATATATACGGTGGCACAGCAGCTTGCAAATTAAATATATATATTTTTTTATAATTGCAGACTTGCCTGGGCTGCCAGTGACTGTCAGGTCCACAGAGTGTACTGTGCCCACTGCAGTGCCACTGCCCACCCACCACTGATATATACGGTGGCACAGCAGCTTGCAAATTAAATATATATATATTTTTTTATAATTGCAGACTTGCCTGGGCTGCCAGTGACTGTCAGGTCCACAGAGTGTACTGTGCCCGCTGCAGTGCCACTGCCCACCTATCACTGATATATACGGTGGCACAGCAGCTTGCAAATTAAATATATATATATATATATATATATATATATATATATATATATATATATATATATATTTTATAATTGCAGACTTGCCTGGGCTGCCAGTGACTGTCAGGTCCACAGAGTGTACTGTACCCACTGCCCAACACTCCTATAGGGTGGCACAGCACCTTGCACTCATAGTACCACAAATCTAAAAAAAATTACAGGCAGAGGCAGGCCACCCTGCAAGGGCCGTCGTGGTCGTGGTGCTGTGATTTCCTTTGGCCCTAGAATAATGCCCAGTGTTCAGAGGCCACAGACCCTGAACTCAAAAAATTCTGAGGACATAGTTGACTGGCTTACACAGGACACCCAATCGTCTACAGCTTCCGCTCGGAACCTTAATGCACCATCCTCCTCCAGCTCAGCTTCGGGCACCTCTCAACCACCACCAACTCTAGCACCACAGCCGCTTCACTTGATCTGTCAGAGGAGTTATTTACACATCAGTTGGAAGAAATAAGTTATGTGCAACCATTAGTGCCAGAGGATGTAGATAACGGGGATATGTCTCAGTCAGGCAGCATTATACACATGGACGTACATTGTGATGATGATGATGTTGTACCTGCTGCTGCTGCCTTTGCTGAATTGTCAAGTGAAGCGGCTGATGATGACGATGTGTCCGTGGATGTCACCTGGGTGCCTGCTCGAAGAGCAGAAGAAGAGGGGGAAAGTTCAGATGGGGAGACAGAGAGGAGACGAGTTGGAAGCAGGGGGAGGTCATCGCAAGGAGCTAGTGGCACAGTCAGACAGCATGTAGATTCGGCACCCGGGGTCAGCCATGTGTGGGGGAAGGGAATGGGGAATGCCGCTCAGGTGTGCGTCCAAACAGGTGCTGGCTGGATCCGCCGTCCAGGAAGATGCAAGTAGAAATGTAAAGCCGCACTCAGATGATTGAAATCAAATGAAAATGTTTTTATTCTTCAAAAGTATCCAGGACAAACAGACAGTGTGAGGAACAGAATATGTCCAAGGTAGACGCATTTCACGGCTCGAATGGCCGCTTACTCATTACCACGGTCAATGAGTAAGCGGCCATTCGAGCCGTGAAACGCGTCTACCTTGGACATATTCTGTTCCTCACACTGTCTGTTTGTCCTGGATACTTTTGAAGAATAAAAACATTTTCATTTGATTTCAATCATCTGAGTGCGGCTTTACATTTCTACTTGCACCCGGGGTCAGCCAGAAAGCATGCCAATCAACGCAAGCTGTTGCCACCACCAGAATGCCGTCATTGCAAAGCTCAGCAGTGTGGCATTTTTTTTGTGTGTCTGCCTCTGATATCAGCGATGCCATTTGTAACCTGTGCCAAAAGAAACTGAGTCGTGGGAAGTCCAACACCCACCTAGGTATAACTGCTTTGCGAAGGCACATGATCTCACATCACAAACGCCTATGGGATCAACACATGAGTAAAAGCAGCACACAAACTGAAAGCCACCATCCTCCTCCTGGTCCAGCATCTTTAGCCACGTCAACCACTGCTGTCCTCCTTGCCCCCTATCAACAACCCACCCCTCCGCCTCTCACCTTCAGCAGTTCCTGCTCACCTGTCCACAGTCAGGTGTCTGTCAAGGAAATGTTTGAGCGTAAGAAGCCAATCTCACAGAGTCACCCCCTTGCCCGGCGTCTGACAGCTGGCTTGTCAGAACTCTTAGCCCGCCAGCTTTTACCATACAAGCTGGTGGAGTCTGAGGCCTTCAAAAAATTTGTGGCTATTGGGACACCGCAGTGGAAGGTACCCGGCCAAAATTATTTTTCACAAAAGGCAATCCCCAACCTGTACTCTATTGTGGAAAAGGAAGTCATGTCATGTCTGGCACACAGTGTTGGGGCAAGGGTCCATCTGACCACTGATACCTGGTCTGCAAAGCACGGTCAGGGAAGGTATATCACTTACACTGCGCATTGGGTAAACCTGCTGGTGGCTGCCAAGCATGGAATGCGTGACTCTGCTGCAGAGGAGTTGGTGACACCGCCACGACTTGCAGGCAGGCCTGCTGCCACCTCCTTTACTCCTCCTACTCCATCCTCTTTGCTAACCTCCTCGGCTGAGTCCTCTTCTGCTGTTGCGTCTTGCTCCACACTAACTGCACCCCCCCAGCTCCCCAGGGGCTATTCTACATGCCGGATATGACAGTGTCACGCTGTCTTGGGGTTGACTTGCCTGAAAGCAGAGAGTCACACCGGACCAGCACTACTGTCTGCCCTGAACGCACAGGTGGATCAGTGGCTGACCCCGCACCAACTGGAGATCGGCAAAGTGGTGTGTGACAATGGAAGCAATTTGTTGGCGGCATTGAATTTGGGCAAGTTGACACATGTGCCGTGCATGGCACATGTGTTGAATCTGATTGTACAACGCTTTGTGCAGAAGTACCCAGGCTTACAGGATGTCCTCAAGCAGGCCAGGAAGGTGTGTGGCCATTTCAGGCGTTCCTACACGGCCATGGCGCACTTTTCAGATATTCAGCGGCGAAACAACATGCCAGTGAGGCGCTTGATTTGCGACAGCCCGACACGTTGGAATTCAACACTGCTAATGTTTGACCGCCTGCTCCAACAAGAAAAAGCCGTCAAAGAGTATTTGTATGACCGGGGTGCTAGGACAGCCTCTGCGGAGCTGGGTATTTTTTTGCCACGTTACTGGACGCTCATGCGCAATGCCTGTAGGCTCATGCGTCCTTTTGAGGAGGTGACAAACCTAGTCAGTAGAGAGAATGGAAGGAAGGGATTGGACTTTATAGGCACCAGTATTAAAATTGTATATTCTTTATTGAAAATTCACAAGAACACATTAATAACAAAGACACAAAAGAAAAAGGATATAAAAAGACCAACATACAATATACATAAATTGCAATAAAGCGGCAAAGCCTCAAAACAGTGTGCAAATCGCATAGCCTGTCAAGTACTAATATTTGTAACAACAATCACAAGTATTACAAAATAACCTGTGTTCATAAGGCGGCCCTGGAGAAGGATAATGACCGTCTCCAAAGGTCGTCTGTACAGAATAGATACACAGATGTTGGGTTGAATCCCAGCTGCCCTACATGTTTCGCTTAACCAAGTAAGCTTCTTCTGGAGCATATGATGAAAACAAACATCTGCATAAGGACAAAACAATGATAATAAATATCCTAATATATAGACATACAAAATAAAATTAACATGTTCATAGAGGTTGTTATACAGTCATACAGCTGAATAGAGCTAACGACCAGCCAATACATGGTTATGTTTGAGGCTACGTTCAAAGCCCTTGTCACACCAAGGGGAAAGAAAATGGCAGAAAGAGGAGGTAAAAGTAGAAGAACAGGAAAAAAAAAAAAAAAAGGGGGGGGGGGGAGAGGAAGAAAAAAGGAGAAAGACGAGAAAAAGGAGGGGGAAAAAAGGGGGGAGGGAGTAAATAGGAAAAGGGGAAGGGAGGAAACAGGGAAGGAAGGGCCTGAATGCTGGGAGTGCTTACCAGGCCCGCAGACACAAAGGGAGCCAAACGTAGGGACCAGGGCTGCATGGTCTGGTATGATGGAGTATTCTAGTGGAGGGAACATAACTATAATCATGTATTAGACAAGATACATACCTGAGAAAGATTTCAGGTGAGAGAACCTTGTAATAAATCAAGCCTGGAAGGCTAGAGAGGATAACCAGGGGGTCGGTACGCTGTAGTTGGAGCAGAATGCCTAATACAATTGCCAGGAATAACATAAGACAAGGTACTTCATATAACCTGAAATAAATAATGTAGTAAGTAGGATGGACAGTCAGCCAGAGATTGATGGAATCGAAAGGAAGGCTAGGATAGGGACTGTTGCCCAAAACCTCACCTACAGTGCGACTAAAGAAACCCCTATACAGAAAACCCCAAGTTCATGCAAGGGTTAATAACGTATATTTTGACTGTTAAAAGTATAGTAGCATACAGAAGGGGAATCCGGATGGTAGGGCAACATGCAATGGCAGGGTGCAAGTTGGAAATAAAGTGCCTGAGATGGATATAAACATCCCCATTGTATTAGGTACCCACAAAACACCAGGGTGTGATAGAGCAAAGATAGCATCTTAGAAGCTAATGGGGCCCCTTAGGGCATCACTCACATGGGTATAGATCAGAAGTGAGGGCTCGTTGTTATGGGAGCGTGGTTACCCGGCCGTACGTCGGCTCCAGACAGTCAGCGGGGATGGAGTGCACGCCCCCACATGCACGGCGCCATCCTGTGGACAAGGGAGGGAAAGAATGTTAGAAATGAATTAGCAATCCAATGAAGAAAAAACAGACCAGTTAAGAAGGCGGGGGAGATGGAGGAAAAAGAGGACCCCCGACAGAAAAAAACAGAAACCAACATATATATAAAGTGCACCATTAGTGTGACCTGAATAAACGGGACACTTTGAAACATCAACAGATACCAACAATTTAGTATAGGCATACATACCAAATACATAAGATCGATCGAGTGCCATCCTGACCATATATTGGACCGCATGGGCACTTTCACCTCCTTTCTACCCAGGCCAATTTTCAGCTTTCCACGTTGTAGCACTTTGAATGACAATTGTGAAGTCATGCAATACTGTACCTATATGACATATTTTATCATTTTTTGTACACAAATAGAGCTTCGGTGCGGTGGTATTTAATTTTGTATTCTTTGCTAAATAAATTGCTAAATAAACAAAAAAAGACCAGAAATTTAGAAAAAATGCATTTTTCTTTCTTTATGTTAAAACATTTAGCAAATTTGCAATGTATTTGCAATACAGTTGTGAAATTTTGACAGTAATATTGAAAATATGACTGATCTTGCCGAAAAACTATTTTATTTAAGTATAGTGATCATATGAAGCCATTTATTATTAAATAATTGTTTGGCTCCTTTTTAAATCATAATGATAACAGAAATAACCCGAATGGCCGTGATCAAAAGTTTACATACCCTGAAATGTTTGGCCTTGGTACAGACATACAGGGTGAGACACAGTGGTTACAATGGGAAATAAAGATTCATTTTCCTCAACTGTGGCTTTTTAAATTGCAATTAGCGTCTGTGCATAAATTGCCAATGAGTTTGTTAGGTCTCACATTATTGCACTGAGCAGGCTGGATACTGAGCCATGGAGAGCAGAAATAAACTGTCAAAATACCTGCATTACAAGGCAATGGAACTTTATAAAGATAAAAAAAAATATTAAAAAATATCCAAAGCTTTAAATTTGCCAGTAAGTACTGTTAAATCACTTATTAAGAAGTGGAAAATTCTGGGATCTATTGATACCAAGCCAAGTTCAGGTAGACCAAGAAAGAATGCAGCCACAACTGCCAGAGGAATTGTTCGGGATACAAAGGAAAACCTCAGGAGAAATACAGGCTGCTCTGGAAAAAGATAATGTGGTTGTTTTTAAGGATCCCAATGAACAAAAATGATCTGTATGGTCTACTTGCCAGAAATGAGACTTTACTTCACCATTGTCACAAAAAAGCCTGATTACAATATGCCGGACAACACCTTGACATACCTCATCTGGATTTCTTGTGGCATTGGTGCATGTGATTGGCCCTGACTGTACCGTGGGATCACTGAGATCAGCACAACGGACACAGTGGGTGATAGATTGAGCCGCAGCATGGCCCGTAGGCGTGTTCTGGGGAGGATGTCATATGGTGTTCACCCAGAATAGGGAATGTCCTGCTCAGCTGTCATTTTACTATAGGTCAAGCAGGAAGGTGTTAAAGTATTTTCATTTGCAATTATTGTATTTACAATCATCCAAAGCAAATGTTATACTTGTTTCTTCCGCTTTCATCTACCAGCATGCTTATTTAAGGGGCCAAGTACTCCAAAACCTTGCACTTAATTTTTTTTTTCTTAGTTACAAAATAGTATTACTTTAATAACACTTTTGGTAACTAGCATGTTATAATAATGTTTTGGTTCATATCCACTCTAAATATTCAGCAGTTCATAAAAGTGAGGGTGTTCAAACAAACTATTGTGCTGTAAATCTATTTATATGAGCTTTCTTTTACTGGATTTCTATAGGCTGCAGAGCACACATTAAATCGTTCATACATAGGCATGAAGTGCTTTACCACAAAATTGATGGGAAAATTGATTTTGGTTCCTACTTCCATGAAATCTTAAATTACTTCAACAATGTGTTTATTTAAAAATATTTAAGCTCACAACTCTGTTATGGAAATTTAATTTGAGTTTTATTACATTTATCCAACAGGCTGCTTCAGTTCTAATTAGAAAATGTAACCATTAAAACGCAAACCCTGAGGATATCCTGATAACTACTCTGCCACCTGCTGCATTCATCTGCTCCAGGTCTCAAACCACACAAGAACTGTCTGTACTGGGGTCAGGGGCAAACCAAATTAAAGTATCAACCAATAAAATGAACTTCCTTAATACATGAATTTAATTGAGCAAGGCATGACCTGGGTGATTATGATTAAATTATGGCAGGATAGCATGTGTCTCATTGGTATTAGCTGTATATTTGAGCCTGACACTGTTCTATTCCAGATATGTAACATAGTATACAGTAAGACAGCTTCTTGACAAGAAGAATACATGTATAAATAAAAGCAATAAATTAGCTATAGTTCATACCAGTTTATAAATAGATATAAATGCCAGTTTAAGTATTATCATCTTTTATCACACGCAATACATCATAACCAATTTTTATTAGCGCAGACATCATTTATGCGCAAATGTTTACAGTTGTCAATTGGCATGTCCTAAGTATTAGGGAAGAACCAAACGTGCCTGGCTTCTGTTCAAGGCGGGTTCGCTGAACATTACCGTAGCCCAGGTGCTGAATCAGAACCCCATTCAAGTCAATGGAAGCCAATTGCTAAAAATTCTAGGCTAATAGGCAAGGGAATGTCAAACAAATGTCATAGGGGGTAAGCAAAAAAGCAAAGCCAACTTGCAGCGATCTAATAATGCTTAAAGTGAAACATAAAAGAATGCTAAATTCCTTTATATGACATGCCTATGGGGGGGCTGCCCTTAACCTCCCTGTGAAGTAGTGCATCTGTACAATGTATACAACCTACTACAGACCTTACAAGGGAAAAAATGCTATTTAAATTGCTGGTAAATGACAGTTCCCAGCTGCTTCAATCTGTTTGTGAACAAAGTTATAAGTAATAAACTTCTTAACACATAATTATATAAATAATAATTAAAATAACAATTCATAATGTGCCAGAAAGACAGTCCAATATAAGTCCTATAAGTGATATTCAAAGCTTGCACTTGAAACTCCTTAAATACTGCAAGTGAGCAGCTCCCCTCCAAAATAGGCAAGATCAGCCTCTTACCAGAGAGATAGACCCTATTCTGGTCTATAATTGCCTCAGTGAGCTCCCCCTCTGATGTTAGTGGTAAGAGGTAACATTCAGACTTCTCATTAAGGTTACTCAGACCGAATAACATGGAGCATGGCAACAAGAAAAGGAAATGCTCATTGCACAATATCCGAAGTAAGGTAAAAACTGTTTATTACAGTTCTACTCACAATTCCAAAGATAAAAACAAGCGTTTAACAATCCCTCCTATGCCCCGGCTGGCGCGCTGATGCACGTTTCGTCGTAACAGATGTCATGAATAGGGAAAGCGGTGTTAACAGATTCCACATTTAAATATCCTTATTTGAGCCACTAGCGGGCAGCACCACTTTCGCAGTACATGAACCGCACAGCCATAATGCCAGAGTTTCCTGTTCAATAGCAGCGGCCATATTATTGGAGTCAAACCATGTGCTTAATGTTTAACCACTGAAGGACCAGAAGGTTTTATCCCCTTAATGACCAGGCCATTGTTTGCAATTTGGCACTGAGTGTCTTTAACTGGTAATTGCGCAGTCATACAATGCTGTATCCACACAAAATTGATGTCCTTTTTTTCCTACAAATTGAGATTTTTTTTGGTGGTATTTGATCACCACTATGATTTTTATTTTTTTGCAAAATAAATTAAAAGAAAATGAAAATATTGATTAAAAAATTAAATTTTCTACTTTTTCTTATTATAATTATCCAATAAACTCAACTTTTGTCATACATTTAGGCCAAAATGTATTTAGCTACAAAAATCTCATTAAGCGAATATGTATTGGTCTGTGCAAAAGTTATAGCGTCTACAAACTATGATTTATATACTGGCATTTACACAGCTTTTACTTTCTGACTGCCTATCTCATTTCTTGAAGTGCTAAAATGGCAGGGCAGGGCAGTACATACACCACCCCCACCCCCCACCCCCAAAATTACCCCTTTTTGGAAAGTAATTAAAAGAAAGACATTTTGGAATTTGTTGAGAGGCATGTTGAGTTTTTTTTTTTTTACACAAAGCTGTCATTTAATGGTTTGTTGCTCACACATGTCATGAATATATGTAGAATTACACCCAAAAATATGGGGATAGTATGGGGTATGGGGATACCCCATGTGTGAGACTTTTTGGCAGTGTAGCCGTGAACAGGACCCCGAAAACCAGTCACCGCCTCCAGGCTTTCTAAGAGCGTAAATTGTTGATTTCACACCTCATTACCTATTACGGTTTCGGGGGCCATGAAATACCAAAACAGCACAACCCCCCCCCCCCAATTACCCCTTTTCAGAAAGTAAACACCCTAAGCTATTTGCTGAGTGGCATGTTGAGTATTTTGCAGATCTCACTTTTTGTGATAAAGCTTTGAAAATTGAAAAAAGAAAAAAAAATTCCTTTTCTTTCTTTATTTTTCAAAACAAATGAGAGCTGCAAAATACTCACCATGCCTTTTAGCAAATATATTAGGGTGTCTAATTTCTGAAAAGGGGTCATTTGGGGGGGTTTTGTGCTATCTCAGCATTTCACTCAGGAGAAGCAGCACTTTTTTTTGAGCAATTTATCATTTAGGGGCCGCTTTGTGTGCAAAAAAAAAAACATTCCCAAAACTTGACAAAATATAAAATATTCCATGGACTCAACATGCCTCTCAGAAAACAGCTTGGAGTGTCTACTTTGCAAAATGGGGTATTTTAGGGGGTTTTGTGCTATCTTGAAATTTCAGAGCAATTTACGCCCTTAGAAAGCCTGAAGCTGGTGATTGGTTTTCGGGGTCCTGTACACAGTTAGGCTGCCAAAAAATCTCACACATGTGGTATCCCTGTACTCAGAAGAAGTAGCAAAATGTATTTTGGGGTGTAATTCCACATATACCCATAGCATGTGTAAGCAATATATCACTAAGCGTCAACATCTCTCTCACGCTCTAGGGAGAACCACCGCACTACTCACAATATACAGAGGAACTGTTTTTAATGTAAGTCAGGGGTGGGGAACCTAAGGCCCGTGGGCCGTATGCTGCCCCTCGAAGCCATCTGATCTGGCCCTGCCATTGGGCTGCCTCCGGAGGGGAAGGGGGAGCCCTTCCTGATTACACACAGAGAGGGTTCCTCTGCTTACCCGGCGCGGCCGCTGTCATACAAAGTGAAGCCTCCTACCTATGATAGACAGCACAGTGGTGACGTCTATCATAGGAGTCGGTCCAGGAGGCATGACTTCGTATGAGAGCGCCCGTGCCGTGTACATAGAAGAACCCTGCTCTGTGTGTAATTAGGAGGTGCTCTAATCCCCATGCGCTCTGCATTGATGGGGGGCACTAATCACTCTGCATTGATGGGGGGCACTAATCACTCTGCATTGATGGGGGCGCTAATCACTCTGCATTGATGGGGGCACTAATCAATTTGCATTGATGGGGGGCACTAATCATTCTACATTGATTGGGGCACTAATCACTCTGCATTGATGGGGGGCACTAATCATGGCTTCAAAACCACCAATCACAGAACTGTGGAGTAGATGCCCATGAATGGACACGACTGAACAAAAGGGCTCCCAACTGCCCACAAGGAACAAAGCACATGGCTTCTCATTGTTCATTCATGTCAATCCATAAACATGGACCCATTACCTGTTAGTGGATCTCATCAAATATGATTCTATAAACCATGTTTAATAGTGAGTCAGTGACCATTCTATTTGATCCAGTTGATGAGGCTTTATCTGCATAAGACAATAGCAGCAGTGTTTCAGTCATACGGATCAAATATGACTAAAAGATGCCATCCATTAATCTTGGTAAAATGATAAGAATTCCATATCACAAATATATCTCAGCAGTACGGGGCCCCGAATGGCGGGTATAGATTTGTGCGATGGACTCTCTTTGCTACAAGTATTGTGCCATCTCATCTTAATGGAAGGTTTTCACTAACAAGCCTTTCCGCAATAACAGTTAAAGCAATAATCGCTGTGAATAGCAATTACCGGTAAAACTGACACTGGGAGACATTATGACTATTTAACTAAAGAAATGTCCACACTGAAATTTCCACAACGCTCTGCATTGATGGGGGGCACTAATCACTCTGCATTGATGGGGGGGCACTAATCACTCTGCATTGATGAGGGGCATCAATCACTCTGCATTGATTGGGGCACTAATCACTCTGCATTGATGGGGGCACTAATCACTCTGCATTAAGGGGGGCACTAATCACTCTGCATTGATGGGGGCAATAATCACTCTGCATTGATGGGGGCACTAATCACTCTGCATTGATGGGGGCACTAATCACTCTGCACTGATGGGGGCAATAATCACTCTGCATTGATGGGGGCACTAATCACTCTGCATTGATGGGGGGCACTAATAACTCTGCATTGATTGGGGCACTAATCACTCTGCATTGATTGGGGCACTAATCACTCTGCATTGATTGGGGCACTCATCACTCTGCATTGATGGGGGCACTAATCACTCTGCATTAAGGGGGGCACTAATCACTCTCCATTAAGGGGGGCAAACCTGGAAATCCAGTTGCCAGTAGCAACATCATCAATACCAGCTAACATCACACACCTCACCAAAGAGAAGCAATTGCAGCCATCACATTAGGGGTGAGTTAATTAAATGTTTGACCAAATATAACAGGCTAATTTTTAAGTTGATAATTTTGTACAGCCCCCGAATGATTTTAAAAATACCCAAATGGCCCTCGGCAGAAAAAAAGGTTCTCCACCCCTGATGTAAGTGGATATTGTCTGTTTTTTCACAATAAACATTTAATGTTCTACACTATGGAGAGTCCTTTTGTTTAATGCATGGAGGGGAGCTCTTAAGAAATGGATTCCTAATTAGCATACAAGAGTGGACGATCTGTTTACCAGTGTGGGGGATCCCACATCTATATCTGCATAATCCTATATTGCTCCAGTGAGTGCGGGCACATAGGAGAGCAGGTTTTGGGCACCTTCTGCACAGTATTGGATGTATTACTGGTATCCACATCAGCACCTTATGCAAGCAATTTGTTTACTTCCTGGAGTGATTCATTAACTGTTCATGAAGTGACTTATGAACTTTTTTCACTTGAACCTTATTGTCACTTTATTGCACTTTAACACAGTTTAAATTGATTTACATTTTTGTATTTATATATTTATATTTGCTTTTTGCACTATTTTGCACAATTGTTATGTTTTTGGAGCAGCGCTGACATTTATATTTTCACACCTAATAAGGTTGTTCACATACTTAGTTGAGCAGGTTATGAAAGGTTTAATGCCAAACTTTTGGTGACTGAAAATAACCCACCCTCCTATCTTTTATAGTGTTGAATTTGCAAATGGCACACTTCCTACATGGGAAAAAACCTCCCATGTTATTAAAAAAATGACACCATATTAGGGGGGTCTTAAACATTTAGTGCTATCTGTAACCTTTGTGACGGGACACCCCTAAAAACAACCGGAGGGGAATCCGGAAAAAGAGAGCCCAACAGACCCATTCCAATAGTACATTCCAATGTTTGTGCAAGATCTTTTTAACTGAATAGTGTTAAAGAGAATAAGAGGAGAAGAACTCATATTTGAAGGAGTCATTTTCTCCCCACAATCTAGGCTTCAACAATTCTTCCCTCTCTCGTTGATCCGCATGGACCAGGGCATTATGCAGATCTACTTCATCATAATCTCTTTCAATAAATTTATCTCTCAAGGAAGAGGCTTCCCGGAGAAGTCTCAAAAATTGACTGACAGGAACGGACCTCAGCCAAACCGAATGGTGACAGCTGTTAGTGTTGATAAACCCGTTCCTGTCAGTCTTCTTGAAAAACATGGATGTTACAATTTGTCCTTCCACTACCCTAATCCTCAAATCAAGGAAGTGTATTTAAGTTTTACTAAATTCATGTTGTAAGACTATACCCCTATCGTTGTAATTAAGAGTGGCCATGAACTCATTAAGGGAATTAAAATCACCGTCCCATTGGTGGAGGATATCATCGATATACCTTCTCCAGAAAACCAACTCTGGTTTAGGTCTAGCACTGATGACATCCTCCTCCCACCTGGCAATTTAGCTACATGTCTTTAAAAAAAATATGCTTATTGAGATTTTTTTATTGATTTGCGCAAAAGTTATAGCGTTTACAAACTATAGTGTATATACTGGAATTTACGCAGCTTTTACTTTCTGACTGCCTAATTTCCTGAAGTGCTAAAATGGCAGGGCAACCCCTTACCCCTTTTTGGAAAGTAGACACCCCAAGAAATTTTCTGAGAGGCATGTTGAGCCCATTGAATATTTTATTTTTTTTGTCACAGGTGTTTGAAAAATGACAAAAGAAAAAAAAAAAATTACACAAAGTTGTCATTGAAATGATATATTGCTCACACATGCCATGGGTATATGTGTAATTACACCCCAAAATACATTCTGCTGCTTCTTCTGAGTACGGGGATACCCCATGTGTGAGACTTTTTGGCAGTCTAGCTGTGTACAGGACCCAGAAAACCAATCACTGCCTTCATGCTTTCTAAGGGCATAAATTGTTGATGTCACTCCTCACTACCTATCACAGTTTCGGAGGCCATGAAATGCCAAGATAGCACAACCCCCCTTCCAAAGGACCCCTTTTCGGAAAGTAGAAACCCTAAGCTATTTGCTGAGATATAAATAGAAGACAAAGGTGACCAGCGCTATGGAGTGTAAAGTGAACAGTGACAGAATGGTGGGTGTAAGCAGCCAACAACCAAACCCCGAAGGGTTAAAGATAGGGTAAAAATATAAAAATATAAAGATAGTAAAAACTCACGGTCAAGCTGCCTTGGATCAGTGTTGAATCGAGCCGGGAAGCTTCCACGTTCCACGGCTGCGAGGTCCGAAAACCGGAAGTGACGCTGTGACGCAATGGCAGCTTGACCGTGAGTTTTTACTATCTTTTGGCTGACATTCCTACTATATATTGCCTCATGGGATTCCCCTCTCTCTCCCCTATGTGAGACCACCAGCCTGTGCCTTTGCTGGATTGTGGAGAGGGATCCCCGGAATCTTACTCCAGCCAGGACCATTTCATCCATCAGGTTGTATATGCTGCACCCTAGTGGTCTTTTTTGGGGACTGCAGCACAGGCAACCTATATGGGATACATCACTTACGGAATTATAAATATTTTTTTCACCTTTATCACTGCACCACCAGGAATCCTTTTCACCACCATTATATTTGTACTATTTTATTTTTATCACTGCACTACCAGGAATCTTTTTTATCACCAATATATTTGTACCATTTTATTTATCCTTTCTATATATTTATTTCACACTGTAATTGTATAATGGAATAAAAGTCACCGATACACAAAAAAAATTTTTGTTTTATTTGTCACACCTCCGGCACTATTTGATTGGGATCATTTTCCCCATACACTAACAGATCACATTGGTCGCTTTTTGGTTTGACACCACAGTGTCTTATTTTATTCATATCTTATAATTTTTGTGTATACCATTTTTTCCTCAATATATGAGAGGTTTTCTGCACTGATTGCACTTGTATAGCACTGTATTATTTGTTGTGGGTAGCACCGTCTCAACCCCTTTGCACATTCACCCTATTTGCTGAGAGGCATGGGCTGAAGGAAAAAAAAAAAGAACATAGGAAATTCCTCCATTTGCATTGATCGATGTGGATGAAGAAATCTCTGCCAAGAGAAGCACTAAAATCATTAATTATGTATATGGTGAAAGCAAACGCTGTTGTTGTCAGAATAAATAAATCAGTGCTGCAGCTGATGGGCATACCTGCAAAGCAAATAATGGTTAACAATAAAACACATTAACAATAATATATTACGGTATATTATAAGGTACAGTAAAAGTAGAAAGAGTAGAAAAGTAGAGTAAGAACAGAAAATTAACTCAATAAAACGACAACTGTTTTTGGCTTTTTTTTTATTATTTTTTTTTTTACACTTTTTCGTATACAGACACTTTTTTGTACCAGCGTCTAGCCTTATGTGCAACTAAGTACAGCACCATCATCTGGTCGTTGAAGTCCACCCCAGTGTGTCCCTCCACTTCGCTGCAAGCAATTAATCAGACTTCAATCAGGCTCTTTCCCCCGGTCTAAGTCGAGAATGTACAAGCTGTTGGGGAAGTCCTGGCGATTAGGTCGCATGGTGCCACATGCGCCAATTCCAAAATCAAACAGGTGTCTAAAAAGTGTCACGCTTATATAGATGTTGTCCATGTATAAATGGTAGCCCTTTCCGAATAGGGGTGACACCAAGTCCCAAGTCCCAAACAATCTTGCCACTGCTCCCTATGTAGTCTGGGCAGTTGGGGGGACTCCACATTGCTATCTTGGAAGGCAAGAGATTTGCACTAGGAGCTTTTTTGGAGGCTGCACACCCCGATAAACATTAAAGAAAAACAAGAGAATATTTCCCCATGGTTTTTTTTTAGCAGCAATTCATTCCAAAGGACAGATATTTATAAAAGTACAAAAAATTATTTTATTTTGCAAATCTGTTATGAAATAGGTTTTCCAAGAATAAAAGTATGAGCTCTGGTTTACAAAAATATTGATAAAATGATATCCAACAATGAAGAAAAAACCATGTATAGTTACAAATGAATACTACAGCATATTGACACTGACGCGTTTTGACCATAAAGCAGGGGTAGTGGTCTTCTTCAGGGTGATATTTTTACATCTGCAGAGTATACTAACCTAATAAGCAATATATATATGCATTTCTAAGTTTGGTTTCAGAAAAGGATAATTATATTTACTGCTAATGGATAAAAAAAAGAGTTTGTAACCAGAGATGTTGATCAGGTATATTCACCAGAAAGCCCATGTGACTCATAAGGTGTCTGTAAGAGAGAAGTGGCTTCCGAATGATCACACTTAAGGCTGGCCCAAATTCCACAAGAAACACATCCACAACCTTGTCACTCCCTTATGAGGTAACTAAATTAGTAATTGGGAAGAGCACCCCAATTGTTATCATAATGAAAAAGCTTTTTTTCATAAGTATCATATTATTTAAATTGTGTAGATGGAAAAGCCCAGAGGTGCCATCTAAATGATCAAGATGTACCAAAGCTTACACAATATAATTTAGTTCAATCATGAATCATAATAGTAAATCAATAATTAATCAAAATTGGAAGTTGACTTGGTCAAGCAAATACAATGAAGTGATAGTGATGTGCCGGAAACAACATGTATAGCCTGTTGCCCTGTCACAGAGTTTATACATTTTGACACTATATCTGGCACGCTTGCTGGAGAGAAACTGTTTGAAAGCAAGGCGACTAGTAAATTGAATCAGGGACTCATCAACGCAGACAGCTTGTTGGGGCATATGCAAGGCTGTAATGTTCTGGTTGAAGTGGTTTACGAGGAGCCAAATTCTGTGGAGCCAGTCATATCCAGGGTCACCCTGAGGACGACAGAGTTCATTGTCACTTAATTGCATGAACCGCAAGATTTGTTTTTATCTAGTCTTGTCCATGGAAGCAAATAACACAGGCATATGGTAAATTGGGTCAGTGGACCAATATGACCGCAACTCACCCTTTTTAGTAATGCCCATGAGGAGGGATAGGCCCAGAAAAATTTAAAATTCTGAAACCGTGATAGGTTTCCATGCAGATTCTCTAGCAAGGGTCCAATTTGGATTTGCGGCGATTAATTGATTGGCTTATAAATTGCTTTGGTCCACAATAGATCTGTAAGGATCTTCTGTGAAAAACAGCTCATAAAAACCAAGGGCAGTAAAATTGGCTGTTTCCACCTGAATTCCGACTTGGCCAGTGAATGGGGGAAGTACGGGCACTGCAGAAGTGGTGGGCTCCCAATCAGGATTTGCAAGCGCATCAGAAAAGACACTTTGGGCTCTACGGGCCTGTCTTTGAATTATTGGTGGCTGCAGGACACTAATTGTGCTAGCCATCGAACCAGCTTGAACTGCACTTATGGGACTCGCCACGTCACCACGTGTTACTGCAGTGCTGGTTTGACTATGACCAGGATGTACTAGGCTGCTGGTGCTTGCCAGTTCACCAGAAGGTTGAGCGGCACTAGTACCGACACTCTGCTGCATATGAGAACCCTGCGTTTGTTGCACCTCAGCAACAGAAGAACGGGGTCAGGGACCACTACTCTGTCGTCAGAGCTATCTGTCAGAATGCCACTGCTCTCTACAGGTTCGAATACTGAGCCTAATTCTAAAAGTGAGACTTCCCCATCCCTCTCATCTGTCATGCTCAGCATCGTGTAGGCCTCTTCACTAGTGTACCTTTGTTTGGACATTTTGGCCAATAAATTTATAGGTACCTAATGTGACTCACAGGTAAAAAAGCACCTGGATGTCACAGACTGTTTGAACAGCTACCAAAAAATATAACTGCTATTGCTAGCAGAGATCAGGCCTGACTCTGCTAATGCTGCAGTTTAGTGTGCTGTGTATTGGAAGTGACAGTAATCTGCTGATTCTGCACTTCTTGGGGGGGGGGAGGGGCTAAACAAAGGTGCTGGCAGGTGTCTAGGCTGATTCTGCTAATGCTGTATTTTGAGAACACTAAACTATTGGGGACGTGAGTATAGTTCTGATCAGCTCAAAGATATTGATCCGTTCAGACACTATACTAGCAATGGAGGTGTTTAGTGTGTGTGTCACTGGCAATCAAAGGGTTAAAATGTATTACTAAATATGTGGCGGGCAATCTGACGATGTCCTGAATTGACGCTTACTAACTGATGTTACTTGTGACACTAATACAGTGATCAGAAAAAAGATCTATACACTATAATAGTGACACTGAGACACGGCAATGAAGGGGTTAACTGGGGGTGATCAGGGGGGGGGGGGGGTAAATCTTTATTAGGGGATATATGGAGGGTACCCTAAACCTATCTGGAACTCCCTCTAACTAACACTAACTGTCTCTCACACTAACTGAAATCACAAGTGACACTAATACAGTGATCAGTAAATTGTATCTGTATACTGTATATAGTGTGCATTGTGACAAGGATTGAAAGGGTTAAGTAGGGAGTGATCAGGGGGTTAAATGTGTGCCTATGTGCACTGGAGTCAGTGTGCTGCTTCTGTACTCACAGTTGATGTTATCTCCCTTGACACTGGAACCGAAAAGTACTCCAGGAGAGGAGATTACATAATTTCCTGTGCCTGTGTTTACATGACACAGGCACAGGACTTTCTGCAATTGGCCAGAACCGTTCAACAGGTCAAGGCCAAAAATCATTGGCATGGATCTGATGACTGATTGGTTCTGAACCAAATCAGAACATCGCAGGGATGAGCCCCACGCCTGGCCACCGTACAGGTCACGCACGGGGCTCATTCGCGCAGCCAAGCCAGCCTGCCACAGTATATTTGTGGCGGGCGGTCGGCAAGTCGTTAAAAGTCAGCAGTCAGTTTTGGTAGCTGCTGACTTTTTATTTTTACACAGGAGACTGCGGATCCTCTTTAAATGGCCCTCTTCTCCTGGGATGTGGTCTCCTAATTCCCACCTCTGGAACAATTCCATCCTCTCTCATAATCCTGCTGTCCCAGACATTCTGATTAAGAAAAGGGCAGATATACACACTCTTAGGCACGTCTTCTCAATGGGAGAAATCTGATTCACTGAAAGATGAATTTGCTATTCCAAATGTGTTCTTTTTCAGTTACCTGCACTTGAAAAACACCAATATGGCCCAATTCCCGCAGGCACCTTTCCTCCAACAGAGCTCATTAGAATCCCTTTTAAAGGCCTCTTATCTTGATAAGTCCCTTTTGTTCAACTTATGCCTTTCTTATAACTTGTCACATGGCTAAGACTTCTACAAACTAAATTATACAGAAAATAGTGGGAATTTAAATATACCATTGGGAATAAGTACATCACAGATATTCTAAAACCAAAGTCACTACTGTTTGGTATATACTCAGGCTCTGATTGAGGTGTCTTGGGTATGGGAGCTTGGCAGGGTCCCCCCACGGGCCATCAGATAATTTCTCGCTTATCCCCGAGTGAGGGGCTCTGTCCACAACATAGTGGTGCACAAGTGTAATATCTTCATCAAAGGCATGCAAGGTCCTGAGGAAGCAGAGAGATCCATGACATATAGATTATATACTGTACACTTCTACCATCATTGTTTGCAACGCCTGTAAAGTTATGGTTTTAAGTCGTCCTGTGTTTTTGTGACTTTAGCGACCATTGATGTCCTTTGTATAGAATAAAGACAATTTGGTTTTAATATATCTTTAATGTACTTATTCCCGGTGGTATGCAGTGGCGGAACTACCAGGGCGGCTAAAATTGCACTTGCGACCGGGAAGTGGCATTCCACCACTGTGGGGGGTCCCTAAAGCTTGGACTGTGGCTCCCCAGCAGGCTTTTGGCTGTGGTGCTCTGAACTGAGAGTGTCCCTCTCACACAACCCAGAGCCAGTACTGACAGTTTCCTCCCCTTGCACGGACAGGAGAGGAGAGGGAGAGCTGGATCTGCTCTTTCTCCTCCTGCCCCTCTCCTCCTGTGTCTGCCCAGCAAGTTTTGAGTTCAGCAGCTGGATGATGAAAATTGCCTACCACCAATGCCTAAATCTCCATTATAGGGTAAGCTCAATCACTATCCATCCAACTATCCACTATGAGTTCCCCTTCCCTCCCTGTTAATCCATGCCTCTGAATGAGTACACTAAGGCAGTGTTCCTGCAACTTTTTTAAGTCGAGGCACCCTTTAAAATTATAGACAATCTCAAGGCACCCTATAAAATTATGGACAGTCTTGAGGCACCCCATTCCAAAATGTAAAAAACTATTCCAATAGTTTTACATAAGGCAGCAACATTATTTACACACATAGGACACTCAACGTTAGAGGTGATTTATTCTTCCAAAGCAAATACGCTTTTAAACACTGGTACTGACTAGTAGTCCAATGTTTCTCTTCTCCCTCAATTTTTCTCCATCACTCAGCTAATGTGACCCCAGCACTAATTGATAGGGGCAGGGGAGAGTCAAACAAGGATTCTGTGCAGGCAACCGTTATCCTCCTAAATAACTGATGATGTCCTTGGTTGTTAGGACACTGGCAGCTAGAAGGTTGTAATGGTACACAACATCTGTGGTTTTGTGTAACTAAAGGCAGACTTGTTCCACTCACTGGTTTGTATATAATTTTTTTGGCATTTTGCCAAGGCACCCCTGAAGATACCTCAAAGCAGTTGAAAAAGGCTGCACTAAGGTAAAGGGGACTAAAACATAAGGGGTGCTCTGTGGACTCTAAAGTATGAGGGGGTGAGCAGAAACCACCTTACATCAGACTTCTCCTTTACACCAGAGTCCACAGCATTCCCCCTTACATCAGAGCCCTGCCTTGAACCAGGGTTTACCGAGCACCTATGCATGGTACCAGGTGGTACCAGACGTGACTTCACCGCACATAGCGGCCGCAGGTTTGAGGAATTGTATTATCATTATGTACTACAATATGAGTTTTTATATCTTATATGCCCCCTGATACCATGAGTGGAACCGAGGAGCTGAGGGTAACCAAGGCCACCCTCACTGTTATTTCAACTGGACAATCTGGGAATACAGTATTTCTGTCTGCGTGTCCCTCTTTATCTTCCGGGGTCATTTTGGGAACATCACCATCTTCTTTTTTTGCACTTTTATGAACTTTGCTAACTTATTTATTGGACTTCACTGATGTACTGTCACTTGTGCATGGTGTCTTTGAAGACTTTGTCTGATTATTTGTAATTATCATATGTTTATATTCCATTTTGATTTTTTTATTAGCATTTCACTTTTGTTTTGGAGTAAAGGGGAATGCTGGGAAATCTCATGTAATTGGGGGCTCTTGTTACCAGAGATTCTCTGTGGAGAGAGTTCTCAGTGTTCTCCCTTAAGTTAGAGTCCCCAGAGTTCTCCCTTACATCAGATACATGTCCGCTCTCCTTCCCTTCTTGTTGCTGACCTGGAAAGCAATGTGTATGACATCACTACTGGGTCATCCTGTCACCTTTGCTAGCCAGGAAGGAATGTATTTTAATGTGATCTGCATTGCAATAAATTCAGTGGAGCCCAGAGGAGACATGCATGGTCATTAAAGAGAACTGGTCACCATAAAACCATCTTATAGGGGACTCTTTGAAATAAAAGGAAAAAAAGTGAAGGAAAAAAAATGTTTTTATTTGCAAAAAAATAAAGTTACACCCAAGCACATAAAATCCCCCCCCCCACCCCCACATATACACATATACGAATGTAAACAATACATAAACACTATACATATTTATTCCACTCTTCTCCCTGTATTTGTAAAACTCTATTAAATATTTAATATGTACACATTTACATAGATCGAGTATACAGGTGCATCTCACAAAATTAGAATATTATCAGAAAGTTAACATATTTCAGTAATTCAATTCAAAAAGTGAAACTCATATATTTTATACAGATGCGTTACACAAAGAGTAATATATTTCAAGCATTTCATTCTTTTAATTTTGATGAAAACTCAAAATTCAGGATCTCAGAAAATTAGAATATTACATAAGACCAATAAAAAAAAGATTTTTAATACAGAAATGTTAGCTTACTGAAAAGTATTTCCATGTACAGTATAGTATTCATTCAATACTTGGTCGGGGCTTCTTTTGCATGAATTACTGCATCAATGCGGCGTGGCATGGAGGCAATCAGGCTGTGGCACTGATGCAGTAATTCATGCAAAAGGAACCCCGACCAAGTATTGAGTGCATACTATACTGTACGTGGAAATACTTTTGGGTTTTCGGAAAGAAATGCTTGAAAGATATCATTCTCTGTGTAACACATCTATATAAAATATATGAGTTTCACATTTTGAATTGGATTACTGAAATTAATTTACTTTTTGATGATATTCTAATTTAATGAGAAGCATCTCTTTATCAATATACATCTAGTGTGATCTTGGGGGGAATTCAGTTCAGTAGTAGAAGCATTTGTAGTCCACACCAGTCTAAATTATTATTTTTTTTTTGTCTTGCCAGCCCACCTTTAATAAACAAACTCAAAGTAAAATCCACAAAAGAATAGCCTACGCAGAGTAGAGCAACTCTCCCAATGGGGGTTTGCCTGTCTCCTGAATGGAGCACAAACCTTTCTGCTGATGGGAGCCCTGCATTAAGGAAAGTTTCTTGTTTATAACAAGTATGCACATCTGCACACTCTCACTGCCTGCATGTTTCCAATAGGACCTGGACACAGGTTTAAAAGCCTAATCCCGCCCAAGACTCTTTGAAGCCTTGGAACTCTGGACCTTGATTGGGGAAAACATAGCCCTGAGAAAACTGAAACCGTAGTCTTCTTCAATCAAAAACAGTTATCTGGAGCCCTTCATTCTGCATAAATGCAAACCCTGCGTCACTTTTACCTTTACTCACACAGTGGCAGGGTCTAGCACTCTCACATATTGTAAAAAAAGCTATATGTACACATTTATTCCTGTACACACTGTGAGGGATTAGCTCGGTGGTAGGCGTGGATGACCCCTTTGGGGGTGCGTTTTCACAGAGAGATAGCCGACAAGTGCTTGCAAACAAACAGTGTGGTTTATTAAATGGTGTTTTCTTCACCAGGCTGTATGCAGCAAAACATCCAAAATAAAATAAACCACAAAATAAATCCTTGCCTCTGTGGGCGGCTACCTTCTCACAGCTGGAACCTACCTAAGAAGTCTTTCCAACCTACTGTTGGGCCGACACTGCTGATCCTACAGCAGACACTCAAATGTCCATTTGTTTGCTTTTCACACAGCACAAACATTGTCCATTGAACATGTCCCTTTGTTTTCTTTCACACAGCACATGTTCATTTATAACAGGATCCTTTACTCTTCAGATTCTTCACATTGAACATAGTTCATTTAACAGGTCCCTTTACTCTTCACACTCTTCACATGGAACACTTCTCTTCACACTCTTCACATGGAACACTTTGTCTTCTCACCTTTGAGACGTCTTCACTCGTGGTTACCCTCCTTAGCTTCACATCGCTGTAGGGGGTCTTCTCCCATGCTCACCAGCTTGTCGGGAGGCACACATCCGACTGTCCCCCTCTCCCAGCCCACACGGCGACAGGCGGCAGCAGTCCTTCTCCCATGCCCACACGGCGTCGGGAGGTACACGTATGTCTGTCCTCCTCTTCCCAGCTCACACAGCGACAGGAGGCAGCACTCAATAGATTTTCTCTGGACAAATTATAGAGTCCTTGATCTCCTCATTCTGAACAGCTGAATGGTTTTCAACTTCCTGCTGGCTCTCTCTGCAGCCAACACCCTATAGTATCAGTGAACTTTCAAAGCAGGTGGGAATGTGTCTCCTCTCAGTGACTACATTCCCAGATTTACCTGACTTCCTGTCACATACCCCCCCCTCTTGTTTCAACCCTAGGGTTGGGACACATATTTCCAGGCACGCATGTGTCAGGCACTGCTGACTCACTGATAAGCCTCCTATTATCCTCAAGCTTCCGGATGAAACTGTTTTGTCATCTTCATTGACAGATTTCTCATAAATGCCACACAGTTTGTCTCTCATCTCATATACACATTCTTCAACTGCATTTTTGGCATCATTTTGCTCCTTCTCGTTTCTGTCATCTTCATTGACAGCTTTCTCATAAATGTCAGACAGCTTGTCCCTCATAACCGTCTGTCCAATCCACCATGGAGGACCGTGATCCATAGGCAACTCAATTGGGCTAGTCTTAATGTCTTCAACATTCTTAAGACGCCTCTCTCTGCAATCCATAAATGTTTTCCACAAAACTTTGAGAACCTTTGCTTCACTAAGCTTTGTTCCAAGTAGGGACTCTTGACATCCCTCTGTGACTTGAGTTGCCTCTCCATACATCTGTACACAATCATTGACTTTTTGTTGTAAAAGGGAATGATCTTCCTTCTTGAGCTTTGCTTGCTCTAAGATGCTGTGCAGAGGATTTTCCAATTGAGACAACAGGCTGTCACACATTTCTTCAAAGTGACCCCTGTTCCTTTTCCCAGAGATATCAATATCATTCAAACATTTCATATTCATAGGCAGATCTGAAGCATTTGCACTCATCAACTTCTTAAACTTTTCGCCCTCCTGAGCGAGTCGCAGTAAAGGCCTACTATTTGATTTGATATTCAGTTTATATTTCTTGCCAAACTCTTCACAGAAGTAGCCAACCAGAACATCATCAACTTTCCTTCCACCAACATCGGGGTTAAAGGCAACAACACAGTTGAACCCAGCGATCTGGGTGGTATCCATTATAGACCTCCTCTCTGCATCAGTGAAGAAGCATGGAACTGCAACACATTCTTTTACAGGTTTCTTCAATGCACTTTCTGCTGAACTATTTGACCGCTCAAGGTCACCTAGTTCATTTTCTCTATCTGAATTCCACATGGAATGCATCTCAAGATCACGATCAAACTTCTGCCACCCGTCTTTCACCAGTTCCATTTTGGAAACACTCCCTGAAAGGCACTTATTCATTTGCTTCACGTTTTCACCAACAGCCTTAGTTTTCTCCACTAGGTTTTCAGCCTGAACTGAGAAATCATCACATTTCTTACTCAGCTCCTTTGTTTGCTGAAGCTCTAATGATACATTTTCCAATGCTTGAAGTTTTTGAAGGAACGGTTTATTCCAAAGGGGTGATTCAAGCCACATGTCGTCACATTTCTGAGGCTCACTCAGGACAGACCCCAAAACACTGATCCTTTTAAAAACTGCATCAGGCACACTATCCCCTCTTTGGGACAGATCCTCTGTTGCCTGGAATTCCTCTTCCAGTTCCTGCAACGGAATCTTCATCTCTTCTAGTTGCTGTTCTAAGGCTCGCTTAGACTTTTCTAGCTCCTGAACGCTTTTCACAACATCATCCTTGGAGCTGACCAATTCTTCCATTTCTGTACGCAGCTGTTTAACACTTTCTAGTTCAGCCTTACACTCTAGAGCTTCCTCCAAAGAGCGAGCCAAGAACAGGGCTTTGCTCTCGTTATCACGCACCTCCGTTTCTGCACGGGCGCGTTCTTCAGCATATTTTGCAGACACAGGCTTCTCTTCACCAAGCATCTGATCAAACTTCTTTTTCACATCTTCAACACACTGTAATGAACCAACGCTTTCTTCCATGCGTTTTTTCATATCCGCTATCTGAGCTTGCAATGTTGCGACTTGCTCTGATAGGTTTTTCTTTGCTTCCGCCTCCTCTTTTAATTGTTCCAGGAAGCCATTTTTCTCATCTTCCATTTGTTTGAGCTTTGTGCTAAAACTCAGCCTTTGACACCTCTCTTCCTGTAAGAGTTCCTGCGTGTCTTGCAGCTGCGATTCCAAGATAGAAAAATCTTCCGCAATTTCTCTAGATTTGCTGTCTGCTTGAGAAAGCTGATTTGTAACATTGTCCAACTCAACCTGCAGTCGGTTTGCCTTCTCTGACAGCTTAGCACACAATCGGTCACCTTCTGACACCTTGACTTGCGATTCCAGAAGCTGTGCCTCTACTTTTTCCCTCTTATGTTCACAATCTCCTTTTCCCTGCATAAGAGCCTTCACCTCATTGGCTAGCATCTGGGAATAAGAATGTAATTCTGCCACACAGGCTTCTTTCTCCTTTAACTGCTGCTGGAAACGTTGGGCTTCACCTTTCCAACTTTCACAGTCTGCACGTAATTCATCTACCACATTGCTCAAAGTGGTGAGCTCATACACCGTACTCAGTAATTTAGCCTCTCTTTCACTTTTCTCTTTGTCGCTGAGAGACAATGTCGCTTTCAGAGCAACATTCTGTTCCTGCGACTCCTGCAGGTCTATTTTTGTAGCTCCCAAAGACTGAAGACTTTTTTCCAGCTGATTACGCAACTCCAACATATCAGCCATACTTTGCTTCTGCAAAGTCTGAATTTCACTTTCCTTTTCCATGAGGATGGTATCTTTCTCCATTATAGTCTCTCTGCGTTTTTGCAACTCGACCAAAAGAAGAGCAGTGGATTCTTCCCACTGTAACACATGAGACTTGAGTAGTTCATTCATTTCCTGCAAGTTTCTATGCTCCATTTTAAGCAATTCCAAGGCTTGTTCCTTTTCTTCCATTTTCCGTTGCAAGGCATCCAACTCAGCCCTGCACACATACTCGGTTTCCTCCAAACCGATGGCCTCCATTGGCTGCTGGCGTCTCTGTTTCCAGCCTGCCATGCTCTCTTGATGAGCCTTTTGTTGAGCTGCAAAGCTCTGCTGAAAATCCGCATTTGCCTGCTGTTGAGCTGCATTTGCTTGCTGTTGAGCTGCATTTGATATAATCAGATGTTTCAACATCTCCTCCATTTTGAGTTTACTTTTCATCTGAGCACACGTTTCATCAGTGTTGCTAGGGACAACAACCTTCCTCTTTAGTAGACTCTCTTTAGGCATGGATGGGGCTGGTTCAGACGGCAACATCCCCTCCATCCATAGAATCCAGTCTCTCATTTCATCTATCTTTGCATTTTTCAGGCGTTTGGATCGCCCCATCTTCAATAACTCCACAAACAAATTTTTCACAGTCCAGCAAACAATTTTCAGACCACTGTCTCTTCAACACATGTAGTTTTTCTCTCTCTTGCAGGATCTCTTTTCCTGCGCACACAGTTTGTGCAGTCACTTGCACCAGACACAACAAAGTTCATCAAATAATTTTGAGACCGCTGTCTCTTTAAAACACTTTTTTTTTTTTTTTTTTCTGTCAGGATCTTCTCTCCTGCACACATAGATTGTGCAATCTCATGCACCAGACAAAGTTCATCAAACATTTGCACTTCCTTGCAGGGATCTTGCTGCTTCTGCCCACTGCATATCTCCACCATATGTGAGGGATTAGCTCGGTGGTAGGCGTGGATGACCCCTTTGGGGGTGCGTTTTCACAGAGAGATAGCCGACAAGTGCTTGCAAACAAACAGTGTGGTTTATTAAATGGTGTTTTCTTCACCAGGCTGTATGCAGCAAAACATCCAAAATAAAATAAACCACAAAATAAATCCTTGCCTCTGTGGGCGGCTACCTTCTCACAGCTGGAACCTACCTAAGAAGTCTTTCCAACCTACTGTTGGGCCGACACTGCTGATCCTACAGCAGACACTCAAATGTCCATTTGTTTGCTTTTCACACAGCACAAACATTGTCCATTGAACATGTCCCTTTGTTTTCTTTCACACAGCACATGTTCATTTATAACAGGATCCTTTACTCTTCAGATTCTTCACATTGAACATAGTTCATTTAACAGGTCCCTTTACTCTTCACACTCTTCACATGGAACACTTCTCTTCACACTCTTCACATGGAACACTTTGTCTTCTCACCTTTGAGACGTCTTCACTCGTGGTTACCCTCCTTAGCTTCACATCGCTGTAGGGGGTCTTCTCCCATGCTCACCAGCTTGTCGGGAGGCACACATCCGACTGTCCCCCTCTCCCAGCCCACACGGCGACAGGCGGCAGCAGTCCTTCTCCCATGCCCACACGGCGTCGGGAGGTACACGTATGTCTGTCCTCCTCTTCCCAGCTCACACAGCGACAGGAGGCAGCACTCAATAGATTTTCTCTGGACAAATTATAGAGTCCTTGATCTCCTCATTCTGAACAGCTGAATGGTTTTCAACTTCCTGCTGGCTCTCTCTGCAGCCAACACCCTATAGTATCAGTGAACTTTCAAAGCAGGTGGGAATGTGTCTCCTCTCAGTGACTACATTCCCAGATTTACCTGACTTCCTGTCACAACACGTATATATTAATATAGCTTTTATATATAAAAAGATTGCTATAAATTTGAACCTGTCAACTTTACTTTTGTCATTGTCATTTCTTCTCTTACTAGGCTATTGTGTTGAAGTTTGACAGATCAACAATGATCATGAGGTCAAAGTGATTGGTGAACAAAATGCTCAGCGCTTAAAAATGATAAATGTTGTGATATATATAATATATATAATATATATATATATATATATATATATATATATATATATATAATATATATATACATATATACACACATCTTTTTGAGGCTTCTTATTTTTTTTATGTGAGATGTAAAAAACAATTTAGATTATGTTTTGGCCCCAAGGGTCATCCCTCATGCAGCCCATAGATAAATGAGTCGAATGTAGGTTGAATGAAAAAAACTGACTCGATCCTCTCGTCCACACACTTGACCTGAATGTAGAATCCTGCCTGCTGGGCTATTGTATTCTGATAGCAGGGAGACTTCCCCGTCTTCAGAATACACTGTAGGCTATAGCAGTGGTTCTCAATTCCGGTCCTCGGGACCCACTAACAGGCCAGATTTTAAGTATTACCTTGGGGGATGCAGACTAGAATACTGCAATCACTGAGCAGCAAATGAGATCACCTGTGATGTAATTTAGTTATCTTGCAAACCTGGCCTGTTGGTGGGTCCCGAGGACCGGAGTTGAGAACCACTGGGCTATAGCACTGATTGAGCGAGGAAAACCTGACAGGGCAGTTGTACAGAAGTCAGTCGGTAGATCAAATTCTAAACAACCTTAGTGCCCATACATGGATTGGAATTTGGCCAGTCCCTGCTGAACCAGCCGAATTTTGATTCATGCATGACTGGCTGTACTCCTTCATACATGTGATGGGGCATTGTTTGTATTTTCCGTATTGAAAAGGGTATTCCTAATTTAAATAATTCCTCATAAACATCCACTGGAAGAGTATTCCAGGCACAGCCTAAGTTTAGGGCTAAGCAAAGAAACAGAAATTATAACAGACTTTCTAATACCAGGCAAACATTGTGATGGTCTCTGAATGTTTTGCGAGCCACAGCACCTTGAGTCATCAAAAAATCCAATGGAAAACCTCAAGCCAAATCTATAGTTCAGGTAGGTCTTACAGTCCGATTATGACCCTGTCAGTAAACTTGACTTCACCTTTATCTGTGGACAGTTTTTTTTTTTCATTCCAGGGTGAAATAGTAAATCTCTCCAAAGAGAACAAGGACAACAATCAAAACATGTTTTATGGTAGAGTGGGAAAGGGTTAGTCCTTCTCCACTTTTAATACTGTCTGTGTCTTCGTGTTTTAAGGACACCCGTTCTGATTTGCTTTTCTTATGTCAGAGTGACAAAAAATGAAAAGAAATCAACCCAGTGTTATCACATACAGCCAAATGACAATTAGTCAAAAGTTATTATCTTTTTATTCACAGGATTGTCTCTGCATAATTAAGCTTGTGTGGTAATTCTACTAAGACTGTGTGTTACCCTGAATACCATCTGTTTACTATGCTTACAAAGAAACGTTACATGTTAATGCTTTTGTGATCTCTCTAGTTAACAATTTAATGCTGTATGACTTGCTGAATTTTTGTACAGCATCTCCATTCTGAACTTGTCCTAATACATATTTTATATAAGAGATGGATTACCTTTGTTCATAGATGACTGCATAATAAGGACACATTTTACATCCTAGTGTGTGAAAATAAGCTTATACTTTTGTTAGGGACTTAAAGCCAAGTGGAATAATCACATACCTTTTTATACTTGTTTTATATTGCATGATATGTGAAATGACAATCTGCCCCATAACGCAATAGTAATGTAAAAATGAAATTAGAAATCTGCACAATATAAGCACAATTCAATTCACATCTTCTAATGTTAATTGTTTTATTTTGCTGGAAAAAAGACATTTTTCTCATCAGTTTCAGATTATAAACAGGATGTGCCATGTAAGCCTGTTCTAATTAAGACCTAATGTGGGAAAAACTCTGCTTCTGGAAACCATGTAAATAGAGGAAAATAGTACAAAATAGGACATACAGTTATTAAAAGCTTTATTAATCAATGTTTGCATCACGTAGGTTAATTCTTCAGAACCTTCTGGAGAAATATGCAAAGGGTTACATTCGCATATCAAATTAACATTTTTTTCTTCATCCAAAAGAAGCCTAGTGTCTGTGGTGGAATATAATAAGGTCTACTTATGGCTTGCACTTTAGCACTGTTGTAGTTTGCAAATCTTTAGCCTTTGAAAGAGGTCTTCAATGGCACTTTGTATTTGCTTCAATATAGATTTCCTTTAACCTGTTCCCGACCGCCCGCCGCAGTTATAAGGCTGCAGGCAGGCACTCCCAGGCAAATCATCGTAGCTGTACATCGCGCGCCCCGACAGTGGGCGAGCTTGCCCGACAGTGGCGTGCTCCCACCCTCCCTCGCCAGTGGGGAAGCCGGCTGAGAGAGAAGAACGGTCAGCTGTTGTAAACTCTTGTTGTTCTTCTCTCTGGAATGATCCCATATAGAAGAGCCCATGTGATCCTTCTATATAGGATCACATGTCTCTATGGTCATTTCAGAAGCCACACCCCCCCACAGTTAGAATCACTTCCCTAGGCTCACATTTAACCCCTTGATCACCCACAGTGTTAACCCCTTCCCTGCCAGTGTCATTTCTACAGTAACATTGCATATTTTTAGCACTGATTACTGTAGTAATGTTACTGGTCCCCCCAAAAGTGTCAAAAATGTCAGTCAGGAGTCCGATTTGTCTACCGCAATGTCGCAGTCCCGAAGAAAATCGCAGATCGCCGCCATTACTATTAAAAAAAAAGAAAACAATAAAAATTACATAAATCTTTCCCGTAGTTAGTAGACGCAATAATGTTTGCTCAAACCAATCAAAATATGCTTATTGTGATTTTGTTTACCAAAAATTGGAAAACGAATTGGCCTAAAAATGTTAAACATTTTTGATTTTTACATTTATTTTTTTTTTGAGAATGTCATATAGCAGAATGTGAAAAATATTGTTTGCTTTTTTTTTTTTTCAAAAATGTCGCTCTTTTTTTGTTTATAGCGCAAAAAATAAAAAAATTGCACAGGTGATCAAATACCACCAAAAGAAAGCTCTATTTGTGAGAAAAAAATGACATCAATTTACTGCGCAATTGTCCGTTAAATTAACACAGTACCGAATCGCAAAATAGGGCCTGGTCAGGAAGGGGGCAAATCCTTCTGGTCTTAAAGTGGTTCAAATAAGTCAACAGTTATACACACTATGCATACACTTGCTCTGTACCTGGAAGCATCTTTGTTTATGGAATGATCTTCTTGTGTACAAACCATCACTCACAAGTTTGGCAAGACCTTTGTGATGCCTATGTACAACTAAAGCTTTATTGTAGCCACTTCAGAAAGGGATCTGCCCCGGGAAAGTCTTGTAAAAAAATATATATATATATATATATACTGTATATTTATATACTTAACAAAATTACAAATGCAACACTTGTTTTTACCCCCATTTTTCATGAGTTGAACTCAAAGATCTAAGAAAACCGGCCATCGAATGTGAGCATTTGCCTACCTAAGTCGGTTACAATGATGAACTGCAGTCAGGTCGAGATCCCGATGAGGACGACAAGTATGCAGATGAGCTTCCCTGAGACAGTTTCTGACAGTTTGTGCAGAAATTCTTTGGTTATGTAAACCGATTGTTGCAGCAGCTGTCTGGGTGGATGGTCTCAGACGATCCTCAAGGTGAAGGTGCTGGATGTGGAGGTCCTGGGCTAGTGTGGTTACCAGTGGCGTAGCGTGGGTTGTCAGCGCCCGGGGCAAAGTAAGTAATTTGCGCCCCCTACACAAATCTACTAGACCACTACACTGACACCTACACAGACCTACCTTATTCCTATACTGACCTACCTGAGTACTATAGTGACACCTACACAGATCTATCTGACCACTACAGAAACCTACCTTATACCTACACTGACCTACCTGACCACTACAGAGACCAAAGTTATACCTACACTGACACCTACACTGACCTACCTGACCACTACAGAGACCTACCTTATACCTACATTGACACCTACACGGACCTACCTGACCACTACATAGACCTACCTGAATTCTATACTGACACCTGCACTGACCTACCTGACCACTAAAGAGACCTACCTTATACCTACACTGACACCTACACTTACCTACCTGACCACTACAGAGACCTACCTGATTACTTTACTGACACCTACACTGACCTACCTGACCACTAAAGAGACCTACCTTATACCTACAATGACACCTACACTGACACCTACACTGCCCCCACCCCACACTGACACCTTCACTGACAACTACACTGACCCCCCATACACTGACTCCCTCATACAATGACACCTACACTGACCCCCCCCTTACACTGAAAACTTCACAGACAACTACACTGACCCCCCTTACACTGACAACTTCACTGACCCCCCTACACTGACCCCCTTACACTGACAACTTCACTGACCCCCCTACACTGACCCTCCCTTACACTGACAACTACACTGACCCCCCCTACACTGACCCCCCTTACACTGACAACTTCACTGACCCCCCTACACTGACCCCCTTACACTGACAACTTCCCTGACCCCCCTACACTGACCCTCCCTTACACTGACAACTTCACTGACAGCTACACTGACCCCCCTATACTGACCCCCTTCACTGACACCTTCACTGACCCCCCTACACTGACCACCCCTACATTCCCACACACACTGAGACCTACACTGACAACTACACTGACCCCCCCCCCCTCTACACTGACCCCACACACTGACTCCCCTACACTGACCCCCCTAAACTAACACCACACACTGACTCCCCTACACTGACTCCCCTACACTAACTCCCCTACACTGACACCCCCTTCACTGACCCCCCCATACACTGACACCTACACTGACCCCTACACTGACCCCCCCATACACTGACCTCTACACTGGCCCCCCCATACACTGACACCTACACTGACCCCCCATACACTGACACTCCCTACACTGACCCCCCCATACACTGACACCCCCTACACTGACCCTCCCCTATACTGACCCTCCATACACTGACACCCCCTACACTGACACCCCCTACACTGACCCCCCCATACACTGACACCTATACTGACCCCCCCATACATTGACACCTACACTGACCCCCCATACACTGACACCTACACTGACCCCCCCATACACTGACACCTACACTGATCCCCCCATACACTGACCTCTACACTGACCTCCCATACACTGGCGCCTACACTGACCCCCCCCATACACTGACACCCCCTACACTGACCCCCCCATACACTGACCCCCCCCCTACACTGACCCTCCATACACTGACACCCCCTACACTGACCCCCCTATACATTGACAACTATACTGACCCCCATACATTGACACCTACACAGACCCCCCCCATACACTGACACCTACACTGATCCCCCCATACACTGACCTCTACACTGACCCCCCATACACTGACACCTACACTGACCCCCCCATACACTGACACCCCCTACACTGCCCCCCCATACACTGACCCCCCCTACACTGACCCTCCATACACTGACACCCCCTACACTGACCCCCCCCCATACACTGACACCTATACTGACCCCCCATACATTGACACCTACACTGACCCCCCCCATACACTGACACCTACACTGACCCCCCCATACACTGACACCTACACTGATCCCCCATACACTGACACCTTCACTGACCCCCCATACACTGACACCTACACTGACCCCCCCCATACACTGACACCTACACTGACCCCCACACACTGACACCTACACTTCCCCCCATACACTTACACCTACACTGACCCCCCCATACACTGACACCTACACTGACCCCCATACACTGACCCCTACACTGACCTATCTCCCCCTCCCATGTCCACTTACCTAGGCTCACGGGGCAGGCAGCACATCACTCACCTTTTTCTGTGTCCAGACACTGGGGACTTGAGGAGGCGATACGGAGCGGAGGAGAGACACCTACACTGACCCTCCCATACATTGACACCTACACTGACCCCCCCATACACTGACACCTACACTGACCCCCCCCCATACACTGACAAGTAGAGGGATCATTACTGGTTGGCAACCCTTCTTGATCCATGCTACAAGGGTAAAGTTGCAGAGGTCATCCTGCCTTTGCAGAGGGAGCAGAGGATGAAACATCTTAAGGACGCCTTGCATAAAAATTTGTCTAACACGTTTCCAAACACTGTGAGGTTACCATTTCCCGGATATGCAATGGAGCTACTGGCCTGTCCTGCTTCCAGCGTGCTTTCTGAATGGACATTCAGTGCTGCTGGAGGTTTTGTAATGGATAAAAGGATGCATCTGTACACAGACTCCATTGACAGGCTGACATTTATCAAAATGAATCAGTCCTGAATCAACAGCAGCTATCAAGCCCCTGATGCTGATGTAACTGATTGAATTTGCTAAGGATCTGGGATCCTTTGAAGACTGAATATGCTGTCTATCCTGTTGCTGAATCTTGATTATGCTAGCTTCCAACAATGTTTTTGGTTTACAGGACCACCAACACCCAAGACCCAATTTTTCTGCACCTGTATCGCAGGTGCACGTAATTTCTTGTTTGGTATACCAGCAGGGCCTGTTCCTGCACCCAGCAAGAGTAACTGTGAAGGGTTACAGTTTTCAGCCACCACCAACACCCAAGGCCCAATCTTTCTGCACCTGTATGACGAGTACATGTCATTTCAGTGTTTGTTTCTAATTTTTAACAGCAGGGCCCATTCCTGCACCCAGCAAGAATAACTGTGAGGGTTTACAGTGTTCAGGAACAACTAGGGATGAGTGAATGGTTTGGGCTGAGCATAAGTTTGGCCTAAACATTGCCCATTCAGGTACTCGCCTAACAACTGAACTTTCTCGGCACTTAGCGTGCACAGTCAATATGTTGCAAACAGGGGTCAGGCTAGAAGACCAGTTGCTATAGCACTGGACGCTCACACTGGAACCAACAGTATAGGAACACAGGCAGATCACCCTGGCAGATGACGCGGGCTCACCTGAAGTGCGGAATCCAAGTACTAACCGGTGTTCACCAGATCTCCTGATGGTGGAGATGGACTTTGCTGCATGTTAGCACCAGGTCGTGGTCCTCAGGATCGCCCCACCAGGAGGTGACCAAACAAGGGTCCAGTAGCAGATATAGCAGGTAGGGATCAAGCAGAAGCATAGTCGAGGAACAAGCCAAAGGTCGGTAACGAATAGTTGCAGGTTGGGATCAAGCAGAAGCGTAGTCGAGGAGCAAGCCAAATGTCTAGAATGAATGGAAGCAAAGATACGGAGGGCAGCAGGAGAGACAAGCAAGATATTGGCTGGTGAAGGCACAATATGCTGGCAACCAGGTAGAGCAGAGACATGGCTTAAATTAGGAAGTTCATATGGTATAGATTTTGGGGGGGACCTTTTTAAATTCTGGCGCTTTGCGAAGGGCCTTGTATGGACGGGGGGGAGGGGAACCTACGCCATTTTCTTAATTTTATTTTTATCTGTATTGCAGGGAGCCGACAATACATTCAGCCATGAGCAAGTTTAAATTAATTTTTTTCCTTTAGAAATGTCAGTATTGTTGCAACAGGCTACTTACATTGCACAGATGCGCGACTTTACAGGCACATTAAGGGGACCCCCAGGCACGATATTTGAAGGAATTTTTCATTTTTTTTGTTTCACTTTAAGCATCATTAAAATAACTGCTGGTTTAAAAACGATTGTTTTAAAAACATTTTTTTGCATTGATGCATGTCCCCCAGGGCAGTACCGGGTCCCCATACACTTTTTATGGCAATAACTTGCTTATAAGCCTTTAAAATGAGGACTTTTGATTTTTCATGTTCGTGTCCCATAGATTTTAGCAGGATTTGAATGTTCAGCCCATCACTAGACAGGACTAGATCTGTTGCAGAATACCTGCTGTGGCAATAATAGGTATCTGTTTAAAGTGTATTTCTATCTAAGAAAGTTCATTACTACACATGTTTATAGTCATATCTGAATGAGTTAACTAAATACTACCCGTAGAGACTCAGTTGCTAAAGATCTAAGATAGTGACTTTAATTCCTGAAAATAAAAAAGATTTCAGTAAGAAGACACCCCATAGTTACATAGTTACATGGTTGAAAAAAGACATAAGTCCATCTAGTTCAACCAATAATAGGGGGAAAAAATACAATATACAATCCTATACCCACAGTTGATCCAGAGTAAGGCAAAAAAAAAAACAGAAAAGCATGATGCTGCAGCAGGGGAAAAAATTGCTTTCTGATCCCCCAATAGGCAATCAGATATTCCCCGGATTAACTTTACCTATACATTTTAGTATCCAGTTGTATTATGTACATTTATTTAAGAATCCAGGGTTTTTTTTAAGCAATCTACTAAGCTGGACAGAACCAGCTCTTGAGCGATTCTATTCCACATTTTCACAGCTCTTACTGTGAAGAAACCTTTCTGTATTTGGAGATAAAATTTATTTTCCTCCAGACGTAAAGCGTGCCCCCTTTTCCTCTGTGATGACCTTAAAATGAATACCTCAACATCAAGTTCACTATATGGACCACTTACAGTATGTATTTATACATGTTGAATCTATCAATCCTATCTCATAGCACTACATGTTTTAGGATCTATTTTAGAAATTTTTTCATATATCTTTTTTTTTTTTTTTTTTTTGGGGGGGGGGGGGGGCTGGTGTTTAGCAAACATTTCATACTTTACATGTGATACCATTGAACTATGCTGCTGGAAAACTAATTTAAAGATGCAGCTAAAACATGCACATATATACAGAGCCCTAAAGCTGAACTCCAGGAATTCAGCTACTTTGTAAAAGACGCATGTATACTATGAGTTAGGTCCATTAAGGCACATGCCACCCCGTAGACTTATCTCCTTAATTACATCTAACAGTGTTATGGAGCTCTTGCTATAGTTCTGAAACTCTGACACTGGACCTTCTTGTCTCAGCTCCTTCTGCTGTAGAGTTAATGAAGCTTCTGTGCCCACCCCTTACCTCCTCAATCCCAGTCACAGAAGCCTTTGTATTATGTAAACACATTCACAAAATACAAAGGCTTCTGTGAATAGGCACCAGAGGGGAGTGGTGGGTAGAGCTGTTATGTGTAAAAATACAGTATCTCCCCTCTCAGAGTCCCAGAGTGTCCTCCAGGAGCTCCATAAAACTGTAAGATGTAAATAAAAAAGATAAATCCAGTCAGTGGCATGCACACCAAAACACACCAGCACAGTTTAAAAAGTTGCTTAATTCCTGGGGTTCAGCTTTAAAGTGAGTCTATTTTTTTTAAACAAGGTGTATCTTCTTTGTAATGAGGTAAAATAAACATAGAACATTGCAGCCATTGAGATTATTAATAAAAGACCAGTAAAGTAATTGTTTTTGTTTCTTTTATGTGTAAATGTTACCCTTTTTGCTTCCGTTTATTATAGAACATATTGGAAAGTCCCAATAGCAAAGTGAAGTGGAAAAATATGAAGAGTAGGAACTGTGCTAAACAAATGTTATTATAATTTTCTTTACAATTTTAAAATTAAGTTTATTCTTCAGCTTTATCTTTGTATGCATAAATTACTGGTAGATTTTTATCTAAAAAAAAATCAAAACTAAGCGCTAACCTGTTATCTTCTGCAGAGGATAGTTGCCTGACTAGAAGTGTCAGGAAGTGTCAAGAAGGAATTTGGATAACTGCAAGCCCATAATTTGTGAGTGGTGAAAGCCCAGGCATGTATTTTCCTATTTGAAATAAAAAATAACAAATTCGATTTCACTATAATATGGTCAATCTTGTTAGAACATGCCAAAACTTGGTTTACGGTTTCATGCACACTGGTTTCTTGTCAACGCTGTTTATCCTGAGAGGAGAAAATTAGCATTATAAACTCACCTAAGCTGCATTATTTTAAAAGAGTTTAATGGAGTTTTAATTTATTTTGGCCATTGAAGTAAAAAAAAAAAAATGCTGAAGTGCTAAACATGCTTAGAGTTTATGTGTGTTTTTGAGCATTTATAGGCCTTTATGAGTGTTTATGCATGCTTTTCAGCGGTTTTTGTGGTCAGAAGAACTGCTGATTTTAGGATGTTCAGACAACAGCCCATAAACTCCCCTGCTGATAATCTGTTAAAAACATCCATGTGTGCATGGACACATAGGACAACATAGAGAAGAGTTTAAGGGCTGTTAAAAAAAAAATGCCCAAACTCACAAAAACATGAGTTTAACAGCAGCAGTGTGCATGAGGTCTTAAGCAATCTTAAAAATGTGCTCCTGAGAAAATACAGGAAAATACAAAACAGGATAAATATTATATTTCTGCAAAATAATTAAATGTTCTGCATAGCCAAAAATGGAACTAATTAGCTGAATAAATGAATAACCTGAAACACTTCTAAATGACAGAATCTGGACCCTTTCCCAGAAATCAGTCAAAGAACAGACAGAAAATTCTATACTAATCAAACATGAAAAGGGATATCCATCCCCTTGGTCTAAATAAATCTGCAACTGACCTTAGTATAGGCAAAAAGCTACAGTGCAGTTAAATTTCATAGAATTATTACTGTAAGTTACGAGATGCTATAGCTTGAAAAGAAAACATGCAATTTAATACTAGTGAACCCAAAGTAATATTACTAATACTCATTTAAAAGCCAAAAAGATTATGTTATTAAAGGAGAAGGAAGATTTGATTCAAGGTCTTTAAAATGCATTAAGCAGAAGAATATAATATATTGCAAGAGCTATGATAGATTCCTGCAAATGTTATACCACGCAAGCACAGATTGAGGTTACCAAGGAATATCATGTGCTTTTTGATCTTGAAAGTATAAGTTTGAAAATGATCGCAGAATCCAAACACATATAATCAAAGTACAGTTTTATTATTATGTCTTCAAGGGTTAAATGCTAGCCATATATGGTTAGATTTATTTCAATCAGCCTGCAGACTAAACAACAAAAAATAAATAGATTCTTTAATCTGTACTATGAGTTTTATTTATAATTCATTCACTTTCTAAATATTCCAGCATGAATAATACCTTTAATGTTCCTAATATGTGTGAAATATATGTTTCTACTTGTTGCCTTTTCACTGATCAAATGTAACATTTCCTAAGTGAGCATAACTTTATGAACATTTAACCAGAGGAGCTACAGAACATTGAACCAACCGGCAAAATAGCCTAACACTATGAGCTAAGAACATTTGACCAGAAAAGGAAATCACATATTACAAACATTATGTGGATTGTGTGTCTTTGCTTAAATGCTAAAACATTGGTGCAGCCATTTTTTTCATAAATAAAAAGGTCTGTTCCCAAACTGAGTCCCAAATCCCAAACTGAGTTAAAATATGGGGAGTCATGCTAAGCACTGTGTCAACATTTTTTTACCAAAAATGCACAAGTCAGTGATTACAGGGGTCGGCAAGGTGTCCGCTCACGGACACCGGTGTCCGTGACTGGGCCTTGCCGGGTCCGCCACGCTGTCCCGCTATCTGCAGCCATCCATCGCTCGTCATTATCATCAATCTCATCAGCGAGTGCTGCTTACTCGCAGTCGCCGGCGCCGCCCGCCCGCCGCTCCCTGACAGTCTCGCCTCCCGCCCAGCACCGCCCAGAATGCAAAGAAGGCCCGCCTGCCTGTCCTGCGCGGGCTGCGCAGGGGTCGGCAAGGTGTCCGCTCACGGACACCGGTGTCCGTGACTGGGCCTTGCCGGGTCCGCCACGCTGTCCCGCTATCTGCAGCCATCCATCGCTCGTCATTATCATCAATCTCATCAGCGAGTGCTGCTTACTCGCAGTCGCCGGCGCCGCCCGCCCGCCGCTCCCTGACAGTCTCGCCTCCCGCCCAGCACCGCCCAGAATGCAAAGAAGGCCCGCCTGCCTGTCCTGCGCGGGCTGCGGGCTGCCAGTAACTATCGTGCTGCTGGCTGGGGGAGGGAGCGTTGAATTGGCGCGGCGGTGGGGACTTGTCCAGAGAGCTGTCTGTCCCTCTCACTCTGGAGGAGGGACTAACTGTGACTGGCTGGCATGTGACCTGGAGACCGTCACCTCACCGCACGCTCACAGCAGAAGAGGAGCCGAGGAGAGAGTGCTGCACACACAGCGAGCACAGCAGTCGACTCGAGTCGGGGAGCAGTGCCAGAGAGAGCTTGAGAGACTGAGGGGAGACAGTGACACTGACAGTGAGTGAACAAGGCACAAGTCTTTAAAGATTATACAGAAGTCTATGGGGACAGGGGGAGGGGGGCCAGCCCAGTAGGCCACCTCACCTCAGGAAGGGATGGGACCTGCCCTGGCCTCCTTTAAGGGTTTTTTGGGTGGGGGGGCCTGGTCCCTGGAGGGGACTGACTGTCACTGGGGGGGTTGATGGGGATCCATCCTGGCCCACCGCCCAACCTGTGGGGACTGACTGTCACTGGGGGGGATCCAACCTGGTTCCTGGCCCACCCTGGGGGGGGGGTCTATGGGTTGGGACCAGTTACCAGGCCAGGGGTCCCCCCATATAGATCCCCCCTAGAGCAGGCCAGGACCACCAGGGTCCCCATATAGATCCCCTTAGAGCAGGCCAGGCCTGCTCTAAGGGGCATCTATAGGGAGGGGGACTATGGCCTGCTCCAAGGGGGATCTATTGGTAGGGGACCCTGGCCTGCTCTAAGGGGGAATGGGATCTATGGGGGGACCTGCCTGTGCTAAAGGGGGATATATGGGGTACCTGCCCTTGCCTGCACTAAAGGGGGATCTACGGGAGATCTGCCCTGGCCTGCACTAAAGGGGGATCTATGGGGGGACCTCCCCTGTCCTTCACTAAAGGGGATATACGGGAGACCTGCCCTTTCCTGCTCTAAAGGGGGCTCTATGGCAGGAGACCTGCACTAAAGGGGGCTCTATGGCAGGAGACCTGCACTAAAGGGGGGGATCTATGGGGGACCTGGCCTGCACTAAAGGGGGATCTATGGGGGGGACCTGCCCTGCCCTGCTCTAAAGGGGGATCTAGGGAGACCCGCCCTGGCCTGCACTGAAGGGGAATCTATGGGGGACCTGGCATGCTCTAAAGGGGGAATCTATGGGGGACCTGCCCTGGCCTGTTCTAAAGGGGGTTATTTCGGCTAAATATATGTATATATTCTTTGCAGGGAGGACTTGGAGTACCTGGTGGTGCAGGAAAACCTGGTAGCGGCTGCACGGGGAATATTGGTGAACAAAAGGTAAGACTAAAGGGACACCTATATGGTAGGGGGACCCTGGCCTGATCTAAGGGGGTTATTTTGGCTAAATATATGTATATATTTTTTGCAGGGAGGACTTGGAGTACCTGGTGGTGCAGGAAAACCTGGTAGCGGCTGCACGGGGAATATTGGTAAACAGGTAAGACTAAAGGGGGATCTATGTATGGGATCCTAGCCTGTTCTAAAGCGGGTTAGTTTGGCTAAATATATGTATATATTCTTTGCAGGTAGGATTTGGAGTACCTGGTGGTGCAGGAAAACCTGGTAGCGGCTGCACGGGGAATATTGGTGAACAGGTAAGACTAAAGGGGGATCTATGTATGGGATCCTAGCCTGTTATAAAGGGGGTTATTTTGGCTAAATATATGTATATATTCTTTGCAGGGAGGACTTGGAGTACCTGGTGGTGCAGGAAAACCTGGTAGCGGCTGCACGGGGAATATTGGTGAACAGGTAAGACTAAAGGGGGATCTATGTATGGGATCCTAGCCTGTTATAAAGGGGGTTATTTTGGCTAAATATATGTATATATTCTTTGCAGGGAGGACTTGGAGTACCTGGTGGTGCAGGAAAACCTGGTAGCGGCTGCACGGGGAATATTGGTGAACAGGTAAGACTAAAGGGGGATCTATGTATGGGATCCTAGCCTGTTATAAAGGGGGTTATTTTGGCTAAATATATGTATATATTCTTTGCAGGGAGAGCTTGGAGTACCTGGTGGTACAGGAAAACCTGGTAGCAGCTGCACGGGGAATATTGGTGAACAAAAGGTAAGACTAAAGGGGGATCTATATGGTAGGGGGACCCTGGCCTGCTCTAAGGGGGAATGGGATCTATGGGGGACCTGCCTGCGCTAAAGGGGGGGATCTATGGGGGACCTGGCCTGGCCTGCTCTAAGGGGATCTATGGGGGACCTGGCCTGGCCTGCACTAAAGGGGGATCTATGGGGGACCTGCCCTGGCCTGCACTAAAGGGGGAATCTATGGGGGACCTGCCCTGGCCTGCACTGAAGGGGGATCTATGGGGGACCTGGCCTGCTCTAAAGGGGGTCATGTTGGCTAAATATATATTGTTTGCAGGGAGAGCCTGGAGTACCTGGTGGTGCAGGAAAACGGAAGAGAATCTTCCTCTGTGACAGCCTGGTGCTGGTGTCTGTGTGAAGAAGACTGCTGCCTAGACCTAGAGCCTACTTTTACCTGCAACAAACCTTACCTAACCAAGTAAGTAACTAACCATCCATGATGATCAGAAGTTTCATTTAATTTAGATGACAGTCTTTATAATTTGTAAAACTAAAGCAAACATTTTTATAATTTGTAGGACTGCGTCTTGCTCTCGCACATCTAGTTTGACCGCCTTAACAATTTTGTTAATTGATAATGGCATCGAAAAATGTCAAAAAGAGAACATTCAACCCTGCTTGGGAAGTTGAATATTTAGTGTTTGAAAGATCAACAGATTGTCTCATGGAATGTGCGAGATGTGGACAAGTAATGAAACAACTAAAGTCAACAGTAGCTCGTGATCATGCTGAAAAATGGTGCCGAAACATGTCTAAAACGTCAAATATGACCACTTTACAAAAACAAAAATTTGTTCAGGAATCAAAAACAAAGCGAGTCACAGAGGTAAAAAATCTGTCAAATTTTTTTAAAAGAGATGCCAAAGAGGAGCAGAATGACATCAATCTGGCCTTTTGTTTGGCTAAAGCCAAATTACCATTTACTGCTGGTGTTATTTTTAAAGAAATTGCAGTAAAAATTGATCCAAAATCCATACCATTTCAACACCTACACTGTAGTGCCAGAACTGTAGCAAGAAACACTGAACACATAGGCGACTATATGTTCAGTGAGACAATTAAAGCAGTAAAAAAGGCCCCTTTCATTAATTTGATGTGTGATGAAAGCACTGACCATAGCGATAAAAGTCAACTGATTATTTACCACCGCTATGTAGATACTGATAAATCTGAAATTTGTTCTGATTTTTTAAGCTTAATTGAGATATCAGAACGTTGTAATGCTGAAAACCTAGCTACGGCCATCATAGATTGCTTGGAAAAAGAGCAATATCCTACCCAAAAAATTGTTGGCTTTACATCAGATGGTGCATCTGTAATGCTAGCAAAACGTGAAAGTGTGTCAAAGAAGCTGAAGGATCACTTTGGAGATTTATTTGTGCAACATTGTATGACTCATCGACAAGCATTAATGGCTAGAGATGCTGAAAGCGTTATTCCTGACTTTGTTGAGGATACCATAAAAGCAACCTTAAAACACTTCTCAGGTGCTGCAAGAAAAAAGGAGTTCAGACAAATCTGCGAGTTAAATGAAGAAGACTACACAAATTTAATAACCTACAAAAAAATTCGTTGGTTAAGCTTAGCAGCATGTGTTGAAAGATTTGTGAGTTTACGTGACTCTCTAGTTCAGTATTTTGAGAGAGAATCATTTGAGAATGGGCCAGCAAGTTACAAAAGTAGCTGTCAAAATATTTGTGAAATGTTACAGTCACCAAAATTTATCCTTTACTTACATTTTTTTAAATTGGGTATTACCTCTTCTGGCATCCATGAATATATCATTACAGAAAGAGAACTCTGACCTTTACAGTGCATACTGCTGTTTGGAAAAATATTGCAAAGTTATTCTAAAACCTTTTAAAAAAAGATCTTCTCTTGAGTCTGCAGAGGAATATTTCATCTCTCCTTCAGACCTGTGTATTCCTAGTGACGAAATCAATAAAATGTTTTTAGAGTGTGAAGAACAGCAATATCTGTCCAAAAATGAAATTCTTCAAGTTAAAAATACATTTATTGAATATGCCAAAACACTTGAAAAGGCTTTTAAATCAAGGTTTCCAGAAAGTGATTTGGTCAAATGTATGCTGTTCTTAAACCCCTGCAACGTTAAACCACCTCTTTGTGACATGAAAAAAATTTTTGACAAATTTTCAAACCACATTAATTCTAAAGAGATCGAAAAGGAGTACACTATATACTGTGAAGATGATGTGAAGATGATGCTGTCAAAACCCTGTTCACCTCTGACCATTGTTCCAGTAACATTGTTAAATTATGGAGTACTTTATTCAAATCAAGTGATGGTGAATACACTGAACTGTCCAAACTGTCTATTCTGTTGTTAACACTGAGCCCTGACACATGCTGCTGTGAGAGAGGCTTCAGCCATATGAATGCTATCAAAACCTCTACAAGAAATCGCCTTGAGAACTGTCGTGTTGACGCATGTTTGCGTATTGCTACATCATCCACGTCTACAAAGGACTTTGATGCTGCTGCTGCGACTCAATACAACCGAAAAATATAAGGTAAGAATTTTGAAAATATTTTAAACCGTTTATAACAATATATCACAAGCAGTAAATGTTATTTTAAACGTATTTGTAATTGTAGAACTAGGCCAGAGAGTAAACAGAATGTTTGTTTGTTTTTTGATGGTTTTAATTTGAGATGTACCTTGGTGTCCTTCACTAAGGTCTGTACTTTGGAAAATGTCCGCCACGGCCTTGGTCCGTGCCTATCCCTGGGGCTGCGGGCTGCCAGTAACTATCGTGCTGCTGGCTGGGGGAGGGAGCGTTGAATTGGCGCGGCGGTGGGGACTTGTCCAGAGAGCTGTCTGTCCCTCTCACTCTGGAGGAGGGACTAACTGTGACTGGCTGGCATGTGACCTGGAGACCGTCACCTCACCGCACGCTCACAGCAGAAGAGGAGCCGAGGAGAGAGTGCTGCACACACAGCGAGCACAGCAGTCGACTCGAGTCGGGGAGCAGTGCCAGAGAGAGCTTGAGAGACTGAGGGGAGACAGTGACACTGACAGTGAGTGAACAAGGCACAAGTCTTTAAAGATTATACAGAAGTCTATGGGGACAGGGGGAGGGGGGCCAGCCCAGTAGGCCACCTCACCTCAGGAAGGGATGGGACCTGCCCTGGCCTCCTTTAAGGGTTTTTTGGGTGGGGGGGCCTGGTCCCTGGAGGGGACTGACTGTCACTGGGGGGGTTGATGGGGATCCATCCTGGCCCACCGCCCAACCTGTGGGGACTGACTGTCACTGGGGGGGATCCAACCTGGTTCCTGGCCCACCCTGGGGGGGGGGTCTATGGGTTGGGACCAGTTACCAGGCCAGGGGTCCCCCCATATAGATCCCCCCTAGAGCAGGCCAGGACCACCAGGGTCCCCATATAGATCCCCTTAGAGCAGGCCAGGCCTGCTCTAAGGGGCATCTATAGGGAGGGGGACTATGGCCTGCTCCAAGGGGGATCTATTGGTAGGGGACCCTGGCCTGCTCTAAGGGGGAATGGGATCTATGGGGGGACCTGCCTGTGCTAAAGGGGGATATATGGGGTACCTGCCCTTGCCTGCACTAAAGGGGGATCTACGGGAGATCTGCCCTGGCCTGCACTAAAGGGGGATCTATGGGGGGACCTCCCCTGTCCTTCACTAAAGGGGATATACGGGAGACCTGCCCTTTCCTGCTCTAAAGGGGGCTCTATGGCAGGAGACCTGCACTAAAGGGGGCTCTATGGCAGGAGACCTGCACTAAAGGGGGGGATCTATGGGGGACCTGGCCTGCACTAAAGGGGGATCTATGGGGGGGACCTGCCCTGCCCTGCTCTAAAGGGGGATCTAGGGAGACCCGCCCTGGCCTGCACTGAAGGGGAATCTATGGGGGACCTGGCATGCTCTAAAGGGGGAATCTATGGGGGACCTGCCCTGGCCTGTTCTAAAGGGGGTTATTTCGGCTAAATATATGTATATATTCTTTGCAGGGAGGACTTGGAGTACCTGGTGGTGCAGGAAAACCTGGTAGCGGCTGCACGGGGAATATTGGTGAACAAAAGGTAAGACTAAAGGGACACCTATATGGTAGGGGGACCCTGGCCTGATCTAAGGGGGTTATTTTGGCTAAATATATGTATATATTTTTTGCAGGGAGGACTTGGAGTACCTGGTGGTGCAGGAAAACCTGGTAGCGGCTGCACGGGGAATATTGGTAAACAGGTAAGACTAAAGGGGGATCTATGTATGGGATCCTAGCCTGTTCTAAAGCGGGTTAGTTTGGCTAAATATATGTATATATTCTTTGCAGGTAGGATTTGGAGTACCTGGTGGTGCAGGAAAACCTGGTAGCGGCTGCACGGGGAATATTGGTGAACAGGTAAGACTAAAGGGGGATCTATGTATGGGATCCTAGCCTGTTATAAAGGGGGTTATTTTGGCTAAATATATGTATATATTCTTTGCAGGGAGGACTTGGAGTACCTGGTGGTGCAGGAAAACCTGGTAGCGGCTGCACGGGGAATATTGGTGAACAGGTAAGACTAAAGGGGGATCTATGTATGGGATCCTAGCCTGTTATAAAGGGGGTTATTTTGGCTAAATATATGTATATATTCTTTGCAGGGAGGACTTGGAGTACCTGGTGGTGCAGGAAAACCTGGTAGCGGCTGCACGGGGAATATTGGTGAACAGGTAAGACTAAAGGGGGATCTATGTATGGGATCCTAGCCTGTTATAAAGGGGGTTATTTTGGCTAAATATATGTATATATTCTTTGCAGGGAGAGCTTGGAGTACCTGGTGGTACAGGAAAACCTGGTAGCAGCTGCACGGGGAATATTGGTGAACAAAAGGTAAGACTAAAGGGGGATCTATATGGTAGGGGGACCCTGGCCTGCTCTAAGGGGGAATGGGATCTATGGGGGACCTGCCTGCGCTAAAGGGGGGGATCTATGGGGGACCTGGCCTGGCCTGCTCTAAGGGGATCTATGGGGGACCTGGCCTGGCCTGCACTAAAGGGGGATCTATGGGGGACCTGCCCTGGCCTGCACTAAAGGGGGAATCTATGGGGGACCTGCCCTGGCCTGCACTGAAGGGGGATCTATGGGGGACCTGGCCTGCTCTAAAGGGGGTCATGTTGGCTAAATATATATTGTTTGCAGGGAGAGCCTGGAGTACCTGGTGGTGCAGGAAAACGGAAGAGAATCTTCCTCTGTGACAGCCTGGTGCTGGTGTCTGTGTGAAGAAGACTGCTGCCTAGACCTAGAGCCTACTTTTACCTGCAACAAACCTTACCTAACCAAGTAAGTAACTAACCATCCATGATGATCAGAAGTTTCATTTAATTTAGATGACAGTCTTTATAATTTGTAAAACTAAAGCAAACATTTTTATAATTTGTAGGACTGCGTCTTGCTCTCGCACATCTAGTTTGACCGCCTTAACAATTTTGTTAATTGATAATGGCATCGAAAAATGTCAAAAAGAGAACATTCAACCCTGCTTGGGAAGTTGAATATTTAGTGTTTGAAAGATCAACAGATTGTCTCATGGAATGTGCGAGATGTGGACAAGTAATGAAACAACTAAAGTCAACAGTAGCTCGTGATCATGCTGAAAAATGGTGCCGAAACATGTCTAAAACGTCAAATATGACCACTTTACAAAAACAAAAATTTGTTCAGGAATCAAAAACAAAGCGAGTCACAGAGGTAAAAAATCTGTCAAATTTTTTTAAAAGAGATGCCAAAGAGGAGCAGAATGACATCAATCTGGCCTTTTGTTTGGCTAAAGCCAAATTACCATTTACTGCTGGTGTTATTTTTAAAGAAATTGCAGTAAAAATTGATCCAAAATCCATACCATTTCAACACCTACACTGTAGTGCCAGAACTGTAGCAAGAAACACTGAACACATAGGCGACTATATGTTCAGTGAGACAATTAAAGCAGTAAAAAAGGCCCCTTTCATTAATTTGATGTGTGATGAAAGCACTGACCATAGCGATAAAAGTCAACTGATTATTTACCACCGCTATGTAGATACTGATAAATCTGAAATTTGTTCTGATTTTTTAAGCTTAATTGAGATATCAGAACGTTGTAATGCTGAAAACCTAGCTACGGCCATCATAGATTGCTTGGAAAAAGAGCAATATCCTACCCAAAAAATTGTTGGCTTTACATCAGATGGTGCATCTGTAATGCTAGCAAAACGTGAAAGTGTGTCAAAGAAGCTGAAGGATCACTTTGGAGATTTATTTGTGCAACATTGTATGACTCATCGACAAGCATTAATGGCTAGAGATGCTGAAAGCGTTATTCCTGACTTTGTTGAGGATACCATAAAAGCAACCTTAAAACACTTCTCAGGTGCTGCAAGAAAAAAGGAGTTCAGACAAATCTGCGAGTTAAATGAAGAAGACTACACAAATTTAATAACCTACAAAAAAATTCGTTGGTTAAGCTTAGCAGCATGTGTTGAAAGATTTGTGAGTTTACGTGACTCTCTAGTTCAGTATTTTGAGAGAGAATCATTTGAGAATGGGCCAGCAAGTTACAAAAGTAGCTGTCAAAATATTTGTGAAATGTTACAGTCACCAAAATTTATCCTTTACTTACATTTTTTTAAATTGGGTATTACCTCTTCTGGCATCCATGAATATATCATTACAGAAAGAGAACTCTGACCTTTACAGTGCATACTGCTGTTTGGAAAAATATTGCAAAGTTATTCTAAAACCTTTTAAAAAAAGATCTTCTCTTGAGTCTGCAGAGGAATATTTCATCTCTCCTTCAGACCTGTGTATTCCTAGTGACGAAATCAATAAAATGTTTTTAGAGTGTGAAGAACAGCAATATCTGTCCAAAAATGAAATTCTTCAAGTTAAAAATACATTTATTGAATATGCCAAAACACTTGAAAAGGCTTTTAAATCAAGGTTTCCAGAAAGTGATTTGGTCAAATGTATGCTGTTCTTAAACCCCTGCAACGTTAAACCACCTCTTTGTGACATGAAAAAAATTTTTGACAAATTTTCAAACCACATTAATTCTAAAGAGATCGAAAAGGAGTACACTATATACTGTGAAGATGATGTGAAGATGATGCTGTCAAAACCCTGTTCACCTCTGACCATTGTTCCAGTAACATTGTTAAATTATGGAGTACTTTATTCAAATCAAGTGATGGTGAATACACTGAACTGTCCAAACTGTCTATTCTGTTGTTAACACTGAGCCCTGACACATGCTGCTGTGAGAGAGGCTTCAGCCATATGAATGCTATCAAAACCTCTACAAGAAATCGCCTTGAGAACTGTCGTGTTGACGCATGTTTGCGTATTGCTACATCATCCACGTCTACAAAGGACTTTGATGCTGCTGCTGCGACTCAATACAACCGAAAAATATAAGGTAAGAATTTTGAAAATATTTTAAACCGTTTATAACAATATATCACAAGCAGTAAATGTTATTTTAAACGTATTTGTAATTGTAGAACTAGGCCAGAGAGTAAACAGAATGTTTGTTTGTTTTTTGATGGTTTTAATTTGAGATGTACCTTGGTGTCCTTCACTAAGGTCTGTACTTTGGAAAATGTCCGCCACGGCCTTGGTCCGTGCCTATCCCTGGTGATGAATCCTCACAAACACTCAGCCTAAAGGTAAAATGCAGAAACAGCTTGGCCAGGTCTGGGCAGACTGTTATTGAGCATGTTGTAAATTGCTAATCGGAGGTCATTAAATGAATTAGCATTATTTCTCTTAACTACTTGCTGTAACTTTTTCATTTGTCACGCACATGGTAAAATCAGCATTTTTTTTGCTAGAAAATTACCTAAAACCCCAAAACATTATATATTTTCTGAAAACTGAAGCACTGGGAAATAAAATAATGGAGGCTGTTGAAATTATTTTATGTCACACAATATTTGTGCAGTCAAATATCACATGTAAAATTTATGAAGAAAAAAGTATACTATGAATTTTAATGCACACAAAAACAATACAATACCCAACGTTTGGTAAAATGTAAAAGATAATGTTGCCCCAAGTAAATAGATGCCAGACATGTCAAGATTTAAAATTGTGCACTCCCCTAAAATGATGAAAAACTATAGTGCCTAAAATTGTAAATAGGTGATGCTTTAAAAGCCTTTACAGGTTATAAGTTTAGAGTTAATTATGAATGATGGCTGTAAATTATTGGTAGGTGGATAGACCAAAATGGACTCCCAATAATGGGGAAGTGTTAAGACTACCAGGTGCAAACAATAGTGACCCTGGTATAAAGGATCAAGAATAATGGATCTCAATCATGACTATAAATAAAAAGTTCATAAGTTTATGTCCCAACAGGGGCGTGGCTTGGGACACGATGTCGGCAGCTTCCTATTAGAGAGCTCTGTGGCACGAGCGGCTCCACAGCACATTTCCGCGACTCCATCAGCTTCATATGATGGGCAGAGTGACAAGACACTCTCAGCACACTCACCAGCACCACTTGTCTGCTCCTTCCTCGTCGAGGAGGAACATATCTGACATCTTCATGTCCCAGTTTGCCTCCAGGAGCAGCATGCTTCTTAGCAAGATGGCGCCAGCCAGCAGGGACGATGAACACAGTAAGGCCTCACTTTCTGCATCCGAGGATGGGGTAAGCAGAGACCCCCCCATTGACATCCCCCTGACTTTTGCTGCCATGGCCACAATTGCTGCAGATATAAAATCAACCTTTTCAGCAGCAATCTCAGACTTAAAGGCTGATATCCTAGTTCTACAGGAACAGTTTTCTGCTACTGAACAGGCCAGGGCCCAGAGAGATAAAGCCATTAAGCACCTGGAAACTGTGGCGGTCACTCACTCCCAACACTTTACTGAAATTAATAAACACTTAGAAGACCTGGACAACAGGGGAAGGCGTAATAATCTCAGGGTTCGGGGTGTTCCTGAATCCGTCCCTGTGGATCAGATACCATTTGCCACCCAAAAAATCTTCAATTCCCTTCTGGAACGCCACGAGGATGCCACAATTGATTTTGAGCACGCTCACAGAGCCCTGAGAGCCCATGGCCCTGATTCTGGCCCTCCTAGGGATATTATTTGCTGTTTTCGAAGTTTTCCCCTGAAAGAAGAAATTATGGCTAAGGCACAGCAAAATTAATCATTACTTTCAATGATGCCACAATACAGATATTACAGGACTTGTCACAGATTACCCTAAAAAATAGGAGAGCGCTACGTTCCTTGTTAACCGCTCTGCGTGACCGAGACATGAAATACCAGTGGCGCTTTCCCTTTGTACTCATGGTCACTGCAAATGGGAAGCAACACGTTCTGAAATCCCTCAATGATCTACAAGAAATTTGTGAGGGTCTCCAGTTGCCCCTAATAAACTTACCTTAAAGGTACCAGGAATACAAACTCCCCCTACCGCAGCGGACCCCCCTCACTCCCCCCTCACCTTGCCGAACAAGAGAGTGCATAAAAAGAGTAAAAACTCCAAACATGGGGGCCCGGGATGTTCACCCCCACTTCCCACAGGCATACAACAATATCATATGAGGATCGTTGAGGCTTCCGCTTCACGCTACTGTCTGTGGACACTGTATTGTTTGCTCCCTACCTGAGGGAATTTTATAAGGATCCCGAGGCTGCCTCTGTCTTTTTCCCCCTCTTTTTCTCTTTTTTGAGGACCGTCTTATGACCGCTTCTATGCTTGGGCTGTCCCCCTTATGACATCTCATCCCAGCTGTTTTTCATTTCTTATACCCCGGACAAATATGTTCAGTTTTGTCTGGCCCCTGATACACCTCAACTCGAAGGAACTGCCTTTGGACCCCCAGAAATACCTGTTTATTCACTCTGCATGTTACCTTGCGTTACTTTCCAGGACATACATGTTTTGTGAAAGCTGTCATTTCCCTCATCACCCAAAAGATGTCGCTGTTGACTTGCTTATTTGTGTGCTAACATTTTTTGTCTTACAGACTGTTTACCTTCAGACATAAAGTTTGCTGCTTGCACCTACTTTTCCTCCGGCCCTTGAACCCTGAATGTTTACACTTCACATAAAGCCTCATGTTATTGTTTGCTTCAAAGAGCCATGAGTTACGTTATACACTATTAGTGCTATTTTGCATTATATATGGAGACGCTTTCCACTCTGTATGATTACTGTTCAATTTATTGTTGTTTGCTGGTTATTCTTAGGAATAATCTGGTTATAATGGGTGCGGCCCCCGTTGGTAGCGCCCCTCCTAACGACCCCACCAGGGCGCCTTCTGCCGCTCCTCGGAGTAGTAGACGGTCCCCAAGCATTTTTACCACTCCGATTCATTGGAGCGGTGGTTTTTACTGCAGTGTTCTTATTGGACTTGCAGAGATATCCTATCTCTTATCTCTGCCTACTTGCTTTCCCTTCCCCCATCCTTTTCCCTTTTTGTGTGTCCTTTTCTACATCTCTTTTCTACATTTCTATACTTTTTCTTCTTCTGCTACACTATATAACCCTTTCTCCCGATAGAGGTTATTTGTTACGGCTTCTTACAGGGACGCGGTATATTTGTCTTATCTTCTTCCTGTCATGGCTTACAAATCGGTTGGGAACCAACCTACGGTTCTCTCTCACAATGTCCAGGGTTTTAACATCCCGGAAAAGAGGGTATCGTTGCTTGGGGAACTTAAAAAAGTGAGACCACATTTTGTGTTTTTACAGGAAACACATTTCAAGAGCAATCATGTCCCTAAATTACAATCCCAGTATTTTACGGAAGTTTTTCACTCTACGAATCCAATTGCTAGAGCCAAGGGGGGTCTCCATTTTGATCAGTAAATCTGCTGCGTTTCAAACCGAGACCCACTTGGCTGATCCGGATGGCAGGTACATGCACGTGTACTTTCCTAATCGTTCCCATGCCCCCTTTTGCCAAAAAATTGTGTATCTTCTATCAGGTTTTGCCAAGGGCAGGATCATCCTAGGGGGAGATTTCAATATTTCACTCCAACCTCTACAGAATACATCTAACGCAGGTCATGTATAAGATATAGGACTCTTAAACGTATTAAATCAATGTTACAATCCCTCACGCTAGTTGACATATGGCGAGCATTAAATCCAGACGGTAGAGACGTTATTCATTTTTCGGCACTTCACCACAGCTATGCCCACATTGACTATTTATTCATCTCACATAGGGACTTAACAAATGGGAAAAACGCCTCCATAGGAACACAAGTCCTTTCTGACCATGCCCCAATTTCTCTCACTCTTTTGGCTCGGCGGACACCGACAGCTTTTAATTGTTGATTAAATGCCACATTACTTACTGACCCCTCGACCCGTGCTCACATTGCAAACCATATAGGGTCTTATTTCCTTTTGAACGACACCCCTGAGGTAGCTCTATTGACACATTGGGAAGCCCACAAGAGCGTCATCCGTGGTGAACTTATCAAACTAGGTGCACAGCGCAAGAAAGAAAGGGAGTTGAAAATACAAAGCCTTATGTCTGCAATCACTGATCTGGAAAATCTCCGTAAGGAATCTCTTTCTCGCCAATCTGCTACCTTATTGTTGGATAAACGTAAAGAATTACAACAACTTTTCGAAGCCAGAGCTAAACACATTTTATTTCTCCGCAGGGGAGTGTACTATGAGAATGGGGATAAGAGTGGTAGGTTTTTGGCCAAGGCACTTATGGCACTTTTCCACTGCAAGTACCGGCTCGGCTCTACTCGGCCCTGCTTGGCCCGGTTTGCTTTTCCACTGCTGGTACCGCATGGTACGGTGTTGAAATGGTTCCGTACGGTACGGTATGGTTTGCTTTTCCACTAAAGTAGTACTAAAGTTAAGTGGGTGGGATAACAACGGGGTGGGTGGGATTCTCTGACCAATCAGTGGCTAGTAGTGACTGCATGCAAAGGATTGTGGGATATGGTACCGGTTATGGTACCTCTTGGAACCACAATCGAGGTGGTACTGTTTTTGAGAGCCGTACCATTCGGTTCCATGTGTAATGTTCCGGTACCTATGGTACCCTTGTTCCTATATTTCTCCTCTCTTTGCGTCCCATCTTGTATAACAAAGGACGCATACACCTTTAAGAACGGATGACATCACTGCCGAGCGCCGCTATGAGCGGCTATTTCAATCGCCGGTTTGCTCTCACTCATCGCTCGTTCAAACCCACATGTTCATCGCACCTACGCCTGAGAAGTCGGAGCTGCTGACATACCTTCCTTGCTGAACTAAAGCCGGAAACCTCGCTGGTGATCCGTATCCCGCTACGGGATCACCCCTCTCCAATGGACACTGTTATTCCTAACCTATCTAAGTGATAAGTACCCCGCAGGGGATTCTTACTAACCAATCTCCTACTGTCATCTACTGCAATTACCAAGACTATCTGTATCTATCTATTTACTATCATCTGCATAAGACTGTTAGCTCTTGGGACTACCTTGAACTATCCTTGCACTAGGTTACTCTGTCTAAAGTATACTCCATCTGTGTCCTCTTACCATCTGCACTATACTTGACATCAGAACCTATCTGCTTACCATCACCTACTCTCCTATACTACTTCTAGTGCTCACCATACAATAGCCTGTCTCTCATCTATATATCCTCATATACTCTATCCCTCCATTTAAACATCTACTAATATATATATAGTATATAACAGGCTGTACACGGTGATGAAGTCCTGAGAGTTGGATATGTTGTTCAACAGATTCTCTACAAGGCTACTGAGTGTAATAATTCTGCAGCTGTAAATCCATCCACAAACAAAAACGCATGAACGTTACACCATGCAGTGGAAAAGCGCCACCGAACCGTTCCTACACCATACCGTGCAGTACCAGCAGTGGAAAAGCACAAAAGCGAGCCGAACTGTTCGGTTCCATGCAGTGGAAAAGTGCCTTTAGATCTGCGCAATCGTACTCTCACATAGCTGGTGTCAAGACTAAGTCAGGTAAGCTAGAGATTTCAGCTGATAAAATTGTGGCACAATTTCAGTTACTACTCTGCTTTGTATAACATTCCCCCCAACATAGACCTACCGATATCCAAGGGGACAGACTCTCTATAATTGAAACATATCTTAAACAGAGTCCGCTCCCCGAACTCCCTATGGCGGATATCAAACAATTGGACCAATTATTTTCTGAGCCTGAAGTTTCTTCGGCCATTAAGGCCCTTAAGCCCAACAAGAGTCCAGGTCCAAATGGTTACACTTTCCATTATTACAAATTATATCAAAACTTGCTGCTATCACCTTTGACCAAAGCTTTCAATTCCTTAACAGACCCCGCTAATTCCTCCTGGTCTTTTCGTCAGGCTCATGTAACTGTTATACCCAAGCCTGGTAAACCAACCACAGAAGGCACAAACTACAGGCCTATTTCACTTTTAAATCTGAACCTGAAACTCTTGCAGCGCTAATTGATAGTGACATATGTGTAAACATAATAAAATGAACATTAAGTGATAACATAATCAAATAAAACAAATCAATGGATTCAATGAAGTCCCATAGATGGCAATTGAAAGTAAAATGAAAGTCCCAAATTGTGGTGAATCTTGAAGATAAACATGATAATAACCATAAAGTGAAAAAACGTCCCGTCACCAGATGAATAAATGAAATGGGCGCTCACCAGATGTAGTGGGTCTGTATTGCCATATGACAAACAAACCAACCAAGCTTATAAGATGATCCAGAATCCTCCTAGGAAAGTAACCAAGGATGTAGTTCCAGGCTCATGGGATAGTAGAGAGAGGGTTGGAAATCTCTCATGACCAGATCACATGAAAGCCAAGAAAGAAATTGCACATGGTGTAATATTGCTAAAAAAACTTTTAATGAAAACTAAAGAGTTGCACTTACAAGAATCGCACTTACAATCTTGCTTTTATATTGCCTGTTACCATGCGATTCTTGTAAGTGCAACTCTTTACTTTTCATTAAAAGTTTTTCAGCAATATTACGCTATGTGCACTTTCTTTCTTGGCTTTCATGTGATCTGGTCATGCGTCAGCATTTATTAAACCTTGTTGAAAAGCCGTGGTCAAAAGTTTTCTAAACTTGACCTCACTTGACTGTGTAAATGAGATGGACACTGGTTTATACCAGTCAATGTTTTTCAAGATGTCATAACACATTTTTTCATAGTAAGGTGTGTTCAAAATTACGAGGTTTCCACCTTTGTCTGAAGGTTTTATAATTATCTCATGATTAGATCCCAAAGATTGAATGTCTCTCCTCTGATTTAAGGATATGTTGTGAAGCCTATCATCTGCTTTCAGACTCTAACACTGTTCTAAGGATCTCATGGAGACCTATATACTAGAGCTCAAAGAGTTAGTTTAGAGTTAGTTAAATATGAACATGAGAAAAATGTAATCAACAAAAAAGAAGCAGTTTTTCTGATTAAGACCTTCTACCATGTTCTTTATTTCTAGGACTTCCATCTTCCGAAGGTGCACAAAGACAGCCAGAATTCATCTTAAAGACCAATTGTTGTGTCAATAGACAGTATTAGGAGTAGGTTGTCACAAAATGTTGATCTCTTTCTGCAACCTCTGGTATCCAAGCCTCCCTCGTATGTCAGAAATTCTCTCCATCTCATGGGGATCCTGAAGGAATACACTTGAAAATCCAGCTATTGCTGGCTATCCTTAACATCAATTCTCTTTACACTTCCATTCCTCACTAGAGTTGAGCGGACACCTGGATGTCCGTGTTCGGCGTGTTCGTGTCCCGGACTTTTTCCGAACTTTACCCGGACACCAAACCCCATTGAAGTCAATGGGGACCCAAACTTTCAGGCACTAAAATGGCTCTAAAACACCAATGGAAAGGGCTAGAGTGCTGCAAATGGCAGCAAAATGTAGTTAAGAGCATGGCAAGTGCTCTGCAAACAAATGTGGATAGGGAAATAACTTAAAACAACAAAAAAACAGAAAAATAAAACAATTTTCTTCATCTGTGAAGGACGAGGCCCATATGGAGTAGGAGGGAGGTTGAGGTTCGGTGGATGTGGCGGTGTAGGTGGAAGCGGCGGTGGAGGAGGACGAGGTAGCCAACACTGCTTTTTTTCAGTCATTTTAAATGAGGGTACACCCCAAAAGAGTGAGAAAGATCAAAAATAGAACAATGGCTTGGTAAGGTCGGTATCCATCTTTATTCTGCACAAGGTACGGAAAAGTCCTGTGGGATCCATGCCTGGTTAATTTTAATGAACATGAGCTTGTCCACATTATCTCTGGACAGGCGGCTGCGCTTGTCTGTGATAACGCCCCCAGCCGTGCTAAATACACGTTCAGATAATACACTAGCTGCAGGGCACGCCAGCACCTCCAAGGCGTAAAGGGCAAGCTCAGGCCATGTGCCCAATTTGGAGACCCAGAAGTTGAATGGGGCAGACCCATCATTCACTACATGTAGGCGTGTGCACACATACTGCTCCACCATGTTCGTGAAATGCTGCCTCCTGCTAAGACGTTCCATATGAGCTGCTGGTGCTGCTGTTTGTTGTGGTGTGCTGACAAAGCATTTCCACATTTCGGCCATGCTAACCCTGCTTTCTGAGGTGCTGGCAGTGCCCTGGTTGCGTTGGCGACCTCTTCCTCCTCCTCCTCTGCCTTGGCCTTGTGCTTCCACTGTGGCCCCGCTGTCAGGTGGGAATGCCAGCAGCATCGCGTCTACCAGCGTGCGCTTGTACTCGCGCATCTTGCGATCGTGCTCCAGTGAGTGAATTAAGGACGGTACGTTGTCCTTGTAACGGGGATCCAGCAGCGTGGCCACCCAGTAATCAGCACAAGTTAGAATGTGGGCAACTCGGCGGTCGTTGTGGAGACACTGCAGAATGTAATCGCTCATGTGTGCCAGGCTGCCCAGAGGCAACGAAAGGCTGTCCTCTGTGGGAGGTGTATCATCTGTGTCCTCTGTATCCCCCCAGCCACGCACCAGTGATGGCCATGAGCTGGCCTGGGTGCCACCCTGCTGTGAACATGGTTCCATCTCCTCCTCCATCTCCTCCTCCTCATCCTCCAGAACTGTGCCCCTGCTGGACAATTGTGTCCCTGGCGTTTGTGGGTGCAGGAACCCACCCTCGGAGCCACTTGCGAATGACTGCCTTGGAAATGTTGCCTCTTCATCCTCCTCCTCCTCATCCTGTGCCACATCCTCTTCCATCATCGCCCGAATCATTTTTTGAAGGAGGCCTAGAAGTGGGATAGTTCAGCTGACAAGGGCGTCATCGGCACTGGCCATGTTGGTGGAGTACTCAAAACAGCGCAACAAGGCACACAGGTCTCGCATGGAGGCCCAGTTATTGGTGGCGAAGTGGTGCTGTTCCGCAGAGCGACTCACGTGTGCGTGCTGCAGCTGAAACTCCACTATGGCCTGCTGCTGCTCGCACAGTCTTTCCAGCATGTGCAAGGTGGAGTTCCACCTTGTGGGCACGTCACATATGAGGCGGTGAGCGGGAAGGCCGAAGTTACGCTGCAGCACTGACAGGCGAGCAGCAGCAGGGTGAGAACGCCGAAAGTGCGCACAGACGGCCCGCACTTTCTGCAGCAGCTCTGACATATCGGGGTAATTTTTAAGGAACCTCTGCACCACCAAATTCAGCACATGCGCCAGGCAAGGGATGTGCGTCAAACCGGCTAGGCCCAGAGCTGCTATGATATTTCGCCCGTTATCGCACACCACCAGGCCAGGCTTGAGGCTCGCTGGCAGCAACCACTCATTTGTCTGCTGTTCCATGCTCCTCCACAACTTCTGCACGGTGTGTGGTTTTTCCACCAAACAGGCAAGTTTTAAAACTGCCTGCTGTCGTTTACCCCTGGCTGTGCTGAAGTTGGTGGTGAAGTTGTTACGCTGACCGGATGCGGTAGAGGATGAGGAAGCGGAGTAGGAGGAGTTAGGAACAGGAGGCAAACTGAAGCGCCCTGCAATCCTCGGTGGTGGAAGGACATGCGCCAAATTGCTATCCGCCTCAGGCCCATCCGCCACTGCATTTACCCAGTGTGCCGTTAGGGAGATATAACGCCCCTGACCGTGCTTACTGGTCCACATATCGGTAGTTAGGTGGACCTTGGCAAAAATGGCGTTGCGCAGTGCACACCTGATTTTTTCCCCCACTTGGTTGTGCAGAGAAGGGATGGCTTGCCTGGAAAAGTAGTGGCGGCTTGGCACGACGTACTGTGGGACAGCCACCGACATAAGGCTTTTAAAACTGTGCGTCTCCACCAGACGGAATGACAGCATTTCAAAGGCCAAGAATTTTGAAATGCTGGCATTCAGGGCCAGGGATCGCGGGTGGGTAGGGGGGTACTTCCTCTTCCTCTGAAGTGTTTGGGAGATGGAAAGCTGAACGCTTCCACGGGACATTGTGGAGATGGTTGGTGACCCAGGTGGTGGTGTTGCTGACAGATCGTCTGTTTGCGGGGTGGCAGGTGCCGGTATCACTACAGAGGTGGATGAAGAGGCCGAGACTGCAGCAGAAGAGGAAGCAGGAGGAGCCAGAGACCTTTCTTGGTTTTGAAGGTGTCTACTCCACTGCAGCTCGTGCTTTGCACTTAGATGCCTGATCATGCAGGTTGTGCTCAGGTTGAGAAGGTTTATGCCTCGCTTCAGGCTCTGATTGCACAGGGTGCAAACCACTCGTGTCCTGTCATCAGCACATTTTCTGAAGAACTTCCACGCTAGAGAAATCCTTTGAGCTGGCTTTGGTGCGCTCGGTCCCTTGCTGCGTTGGGCAGTAGCAGGCGTAGTGTCTAGGGCACGGCCGCTCCGCTTCTGCACCCTGCTCCCTCTTCTGCTGTGCTGGTGGCTCTGTGCGACCACCGCCTCTTCCTCCAAACTACTCAGGTCACCTGCATGACCTTTATTCCATGTGGGGTCGAGGACCTCATCGTCCTCCACATCATCTTCCACCCAGTCTTCACCCCTGCCCTCCTTGTCGGTCTCCACAATTCTGAGTTCCGCAGCAGTTGGCACCTGCACTTCATCATCATCGGAGACGTGCTGCGATGGTCCTTCCATGTACTCATCTTGAGAAATAAGTGGTTGGGCATTGCTGCACTCAATCTCTTCCACTTCTGGGGCAGGGCTAGGTGGATGGCCCTGGGAAACCCTGCTGACAGAGTCATCAAAAAGAAGAAGAGACTGCTGCATGACTTGGGGCTCAGACTGCTTGCATGATTTGCAAGGGGGTGAGGTGAAAGACGGTTGGACATCGGCTGCAGGTGCCAACTCTGACCTTTCTGCAGTAGACTGGGTGGGAGACAATGTGAAGGAACTGGAGGCACTGTCAGCAGCAACCCAATCTACTATCGCCTCTACTTGTTCTGGACTCATCACTTCTAGAGGCGCATGATGCCCTACCAAATACTGATGCAGGTTCTGTCGCCTACTCACACTTGAGGAAGGTGTTTCACTTGTGCGTGTAGCTGGCACAGATCGACCACGTCCTCTCCTTGCAACAGGAGCTCTACCAGCAGCACCACGACCCAGGCCACGGCCCCTTTTTGACGGTCTCCTCATATTTCTGTAATTTATGATCTTGCCCTAGAAAGGTGTTTATTGAATAGCGGAACAAAACAACAACAGTATCGCATGGGTGTATCTCACAGTCAAATATGCAAACTATGCCGCAATTTAATTTTTTTTACCCCAAAAGGGTGTTTATTAAATAGCGGAATAGAAAAATAGTATACAAATACAACGGGTGTATCTCACAGTCAAATATGCAAAGTATGCCGCAATTTAATTTTTTTCACCCCAAAAGGGTGTATATTGAATAGCGGAATAGAAAAAAGGATGTAAAACGGTGTATCTCACACGTACAAACACAGACTAGGCCCCGATTACAATTTTTTGTACCCTAAACGGAGGATGAGGAAGAGGAGTAGGAGTTCGGAACAGGAGGCAAACTGAAGCGCCCTGCAATCCTCGGCGGTGGAAGGAGATGGGCCAAACAAATTTAAAAGGTGTATCTCACACGTACCGATACAGACTATGCCGTAATTTAATTTTTTACACTCCAAAAGGGTGTATATTGAATAGCGGGATAGGAAAAAATTTATAAATGGTGTATCTCACACATACAAACACAGACTAGGCCCCGATTACAATTTTTTGTACCCTAAAGGGAGGATGAGGATGAGGAAGAGGAGTAGGAGGAGTTCGGAACAGGAGGCCAACTGAAGCGCCCTGCAATCCTCGGCGGTGGAAGGAGATGCGCCAAACAAATTTAAAAGGTGTATCTCACACGTACCGATACAGACTATGCCGTAATTAAATTTTTTTACACTCAAAAAGGGTGTATATTGAATAGCGGAATAGAAAAAGTTTTATAAAACGGTGTATCTCACACGTACAAACACAGACTAGGCCCCGATTACAATTTTTTGTACCCTAAAGGCAGGATGAGGATCAGGAGTAGGAGGAGTTCGGAACAGGAGGCAAACTGAAGCACCCTGCAATCCTCGGCGGTGGAAGATGCGCCCCAAAAATTGGAAAGGTGTATCTCACACGTACCGATACAGACTATGCCGCAATTTAATTCTTTTTACCCCAAGGGTGTCGATTGAATAGCGGAATAGAAAAATTTTTATAAAACGGTGCATCTCACACGTACAAACACAGACTAGGCCCCGATTACTATTTTTTGTACCCTAAAGGCAGGATGAGGATCAGGAGTAGGAGGAGTTCGGAACAGGCAGGAGGCAAACTGAAGCACCCTGCAATCCTCGGCGGTGTAAGATGCGCCCAAAAAATTGGAAAGGTGTATCTCACACATACCGATACAGACTATGCCGCAATTTAATTATTTTTACCCCAAGGGTGTAGATTGAATAGCGGAATAGAAAATATGATATCAAAAGGTGTATCTATCTCACACTTACAGACCCAGACTAGGCCCCGATTACTATTTTTTGTACCCTAAAGGCAGGATGAGGAGTAGGAGGAGTTCGGAACAGGCAGGAGGCAAACTGAAACACCCTGCAATCCTCGGCGGTGTAAGATGCGCCCAAAAAATTGGAAAGGTGTATCTCACACATACCGATACAGACTATGCCGCAATTTAATTATTTTTACCCCAAGGGTGTGGATTGAATAGCGGAATAGAAAATATGATATCAAAAGGTGTATCTATCTCACACGTACAGACCCAGACTAGGCCCCGATTACTATTTTTTGTACCCTAAAGGCAGGATGAGGAGTAGGAGGAGTTCGGAACAGGCAGGAGGCAAACTGAAACACCCTGCAATCCTCGGCGGTGTAAGATGCGCCCAAAAAATTGCAAAGGTGTATCTCACACATACCGATACAGACTATGCCGCAATTTAATTCTTTTTACCCCAAGGGTGTAGATTGAATAGCGGAATAGAAAATATGATATCAAAAGGTGTATCTATCTCACACGTACAGACCCAGACTAGGCCCCGATTACTATTTTTTGTACCCTAAAGGCAGGATGAGGAGTAGGAGGAGTTCGGAACAGGCAGGAGGCAAACTGAAACACCCTGCAATCCTCAGCGGTGTAAGATGCGCCCAAAAAATTGGAAAGGTGTATCTCACACGTACCGATACAGACTATGCCGCAATTTAATTCTTTTTACCCCAAGGGTGTAGATTGAATAGCGGAATAGAAAATATGATATCAAAAGGTGTATCTGACTGATAAAAATAGATTTTTTTTTCTCCCTCCTCCTCCTCCTCCTCAGTGGGCTCAAGTGAGGGCAAAAAGATTGTTCACTGTACCACCCCCCACACAGCAAAATCGATGTATACTGTCCCTGCCTAATCTCCAGCCTGGCCCTAATATGCTCAATAAGATCGTTCACTGCACCACCCCCCACACAGCAAAATCGATGTAGACTGACCCTGCCTAATCTCCAGCCTCGCCCTAAAATGCTCTAATAACTTTCCCTGCCTGCACTCCGACCTGTCCCTGCATTCTTTTCGGACACAATTTTTCACAGAATCACTGTCTGTCCCTAATCAGCAGCCAGCACGTATGATGTGTGCTCTGTCCCTAAACTACAGCAGAATGACGCGGCGCGCTGGGGCTCTCGAACTTATAAAGACATGGTCACATGCTTCAGATGGCCAATCACAGCTACTAATACATTAGTAGGCATGGCTGGGATGGCTTTAGGCACACCAGTTAAATGCTTGTTGATTGGCTGTTGAAAGCCCGCCATTAAAAGCGCGCCATTACATACAAAACAGGAAATAAAATGACCGAACACGGATTTTAAACCCGAACATACAGTAAAGTTTTCGGGTCCGTGTTCGGGTAACAAAAATCCAATTATTCGGTACGAACACGAATAATACAGTCCGTGTTCGCTCAACACTATTCCTCACAACATTGGCCTTCAAGCACTACAATATTTTTTATTCTCGTAAAACAATCTAAATTATAAACAAGTTGATTTTATCCTGAAAGCCACGGAAGTTCAGGATGTGTGGTGCAATCACTGTTCACATATGCATGCCTGACCTGCATACGTGTTTACATTTGTGTGTATTTGTGGGGGGGTGGTGGTGATTTTAATATATATATATATATTTTTAATGTTATTGCTATCACAAGGAAACGAACAAGCTCCTTTGTGATAGCTTTGAGCAGGTTACAGGTTCTTTTTATGGAGACATCAGGAAGACATCTAAAAGTTTTTTGAAGTTGTCCATACTCTCAACGAGCTACCACTTCATGGGGGAGGGAGTTTCATTGTTTTACATGTTTATGGTAAAGAACCCCTTCTGTAATCTAAGGTTAAACAACCTTTATTTTAACCTCAAACTGTAGCCGCTACACTTTAACCACTTAAGCCCCGGAAGATTTTACCCCCTTCCTGACCAGGGCCTATTTTGCGATTCGGCCCTGCGTGACTTTAACGGACAATTGCGCGGTCATGCGACGCTGTACCTAAACGAATTTGACGTCCTTTTTTTCCCACAAACAGAGCTTTCTTTTGGTGGTGTTTGATCACCTGTGCGATTTTTTGATCATGCGCTATAAACAAAAAAAGAGTGTCAATTTTGCAAAGACAACAATATTTTTCAAATTTTTTTATATGAAATCCCCCCCCCCCCCAAAAAATGTTTGCGCAAAAGTTATCGCGTTTACTAACAAAGGGAAAGATTTTTGTCATTTTTGTTGTTTTTTTTAAACGCGTAATGGCGGCGATCTGCGTTTTTTTTTGCGGTACTGCGACATTGCTGCGGACAGATCGGACCCTTGATTGACATTTTTGACACTTTTGGGGCTACCAGTGATATTACTACAGTAATCAGTGCTATACATATGCACTGTTACTGTAAAATGACACTGGCAGTGAAGGGGTTAACTTTTTTGAGAGGGAGGGGCTATGTGTGTCCCTAGGGGCGTGATTCTAACTGTGATTGGCTGTGGCTTGAGGTGTAGGAACAGTGATCAACGGTCCTACATAGTAGAACCGTATGATCACTATTTTTACACAGGGGAGAATGACACGCGGCTTGTTTACATTAGCTGTCTGCCTTTCTCCCGGACATCGGGTCCGCCGGTCACACGCGCGGGGGGGGCCGTGACCGCGCGGGAGCGCGCCTCCGGCGGTGCGCGCTCACTCCCTAGACCCTCACAGGTCTGTGAGGGGCTGACCGCCGCAGTAAATAGTCGTGCGGCGGTCGGCAAGCGGTTAATGATAAATAAGGTATGGGCACATAATCCAGATGCCTGTAAGTATGTGGCAAGCCACCAATGAGGCACTTGCTTGGCAGTCAATGCAGGCATAGAGAGAACATCTTAAGCCATGCCTTAATTCCAGCACCTGCAGAAAGAAGACAGAGCATCATGATGACCCTAAATCTACACTTTGGGTATATACTGTATACACTGTATACACACACAGTATATATACATCATAAATCAGATCAGCGAGCCAATCACACAATTAGGAAATTACAGTTCTGGGAATGTTCTGTACACTATCTGTGCAGAATGCCTCCAGGTTGCCATATTACATTACATTTACAGAAAATTAAACTGCTGCAGATTGAAACTGAAAATTAATTTATATTAACAGTAGAGTTGAGCTGACACCTGGATGTCCGTGTTCGGCGGGTTCGGCCGAACTTTAAAAAAAAGTCCGTGTCCGTGTCCCGGACTTTTGCCGAACTTTTCCCGGACACCGAACCCCATTGAAGTCAATTGGGACCCGAACTTTCAGGCACTAAAATGGCTCTAAAACACCAATGGAAAGGGCTAGAGTGCTGCAAATGGCAGCAAAACGTAGTTAAGAGCATGGCAAGTGCTCTGCAAACAAATGTGGATAGGGAAATAACTTAAAACAACAAAAAAAAACAGAAAAATAAAACAATGTTCTTCATCTCTGAAGGACGAGGCCCATATGGAGTAGGAGGGAGGTTGAGGTGGTGGTGGATGTGGCGGTGTCATAGGCGTGCGCACAGGGTGTGCCGGGTGTACCTGGGCACACCCTAATCACCTAGGGCACATAGCATTATCACTCTGTTTGCCAGTGAGGAGATGGGAAAGATATCCCTCGGACCTGCTCTGCTCTATTTCTCTTTGCCAGCAGGGAGAGTAATGTATCGGGCCATGTACATGTAGGCAAACACATGCATGTGTATTTAAACTTTGGGGTGCACACCCTAATGCAATAGGCTGCGCACACCTATGGGCGGTGTAGGTGGAAGCGGCGGTGGAGGAGGACCAGGGCCGGATTAAGAGCATCATGGGCTTGGTGCTGAGGATTTTGAAGGGCCGTGCCTTGGCATGCACCCAGAGGAGGAAGGGTGCAGCCATGCATGCCTAATTCAACATGGGATGCTGTCTCTGAAGCCCATAAACACATCCATGCATCGGCAACTGTCCCTCCTTGTCCGGCCTTCGTGCTGTGTGGGGAGGTTCTGAGGGAGCTGCCTGGGGAAGCGAGCATAAAAGCCAGACTTCTGTGTTTACAAGTGACAGAAGAGCGGTAACAGTGAATATGGCCAACCCGGGGCCTATATAAAGGTAGGGGCCTGGAGCTGCAGCTCCAATAGCCCCTACGTTAATCTGGCCCTGAGGAGGATGAGGTAGCCAACACTGCTTCTTTTCACAAATTTTAAATGAGGGTACACCCCAAAAGAGTGAGAAAGAGCAAAAATAGAACAATGGCTGGGTAAGGTCGGTATCCATCGCTATTCTGCACAAGGTACGGAAAAGTCCCGTGGGATCCATGCCTGGTTCATTTTAATGAACGTGAGCTTGTCCACATTGTCTCTGGACAGGCGGCTGCGCTTGTCTGTGATAACGCCCCCAGCCGTGCTAAATACCCGTTCAGATAATACACTGGCTGCAGGGCACGCCAGCACCTCCAAGGCGTAAAGGGCAAGCTCAGGCCATGTGCCCAACTTGGAGACCCAGAAGTTGAAGGGGGCAGACCCCTTATTCAGTACGTCTAGGCGTGTGCACACATACTGCTCCACCATGTTCGTGAAATGCTGCCTCCTGCTAAGATGTTCCATATGAGCTGCTGGTGCTGCTGTTTGTTGTGGCGTGCTGACAAAGCTTTTCCACATTTCGGCCATGCTAACCCTGCCTTCTGAGGTGCTGGCGGTACCCTGGTTGCGTTGGCGACCTCTTCCTCTTCCTCCTCCTCCTCCTCTGCCTTGTGCTTCCACTGTGGCCCCGCTGTCAGGTGGGAATGCCAGCAGCATCGCGTCTACCAGCGTGCGCTTGTACTCGCACATCTTGCGATCGCGCTCCAGTGAGTGAATTAAGGACAGTACGTTGTCCTTGTAACGGGGATCCAGCATCATGGCCACCCAGTAATCAGCACAAGTTAGAATGTGGGCAACTCGGCGGTCGTTGTGGAGACACTGCAGCATGTAATTGCTCATGTGTGCAAGGCTGCACAGAGGCAACGAAAGGCTGTCCTCTGTGGGAGGTGTATCGTCCGTGTCCTCTTTATCCATGCAGCCACGCACCAGTGATGGTCATGAGCTGGCCTGGGTGCCACCCTGCTGTGAACATGGTTCTATCTCCTCCTCCAGCTCCTCCTCCTCATCCTCCAGAACTGTGCCCCTGCTGGACAATTGTGTCCCTGGCGTTTGTGTGTGCAGGAACCCACCCTCGGAGCCCCTTGTGAATGACTTCCCTGAAAGCCTTGGAAATATTACCTCTTCATCCTCCTCCTCCTCCTCCTCCTCCTCATCCTGTGCCACATCCTCTTCCATCATAGCCCGAATTGTTTTTTGAAGGAGGCATAGAAGTGGGATAGTTAAGCTGAGAACGGCGTCATCGGCACTGGCCATGTTGGTGGAGTACTCAAAACAGCGCAACAAGGCACACAGGTCCCGCATGGAGGCCCAGTTATTGGTGGTGAAGTGGTGCTGTTCCGCAGAGCGACTCACGCATGCGTGCTGCAGCTGAAACTCCACTATGGCCTGCTGCTGCTAGCACAGTCTTTCCAGCATGTGCAATGTGGAGTTACACCTTGTGGGCACGTCACATATGAGGCGGTGAGCGGGAAGGCCGAAGTTACGCTGCAGCGCTGACAGGCGTGCAGCAGCAGGGTGAGAACGCCGAAAGTGCGCACAGACGGCCCGCACTTTCTGCAGCAGCTCTGACATATCGGGGTAGTTTTTAAGGAACCTCTGCACCACCAAATTCAGCACATGCGCCAGGCAAGGGATGTGCGTCAAACCGGCTAGGCCCAGAGCTGCTATGAGATTTCGCCCATTATCGCACACCACCAGGCCGGGCTTGAGGCTCGCTGGCAGCAACCACTCATTTGTCTGCTGTTCCATGCTCCTCCACAAATCCTGCGTGGTGTGTGGTTTTTCCCCCAAACAGGCAAGTTTTAAAACTGCCTGCTGTCGTTTACCCCTGGCTGTGCTGAAGTTGGTGGTGAAGGTGTTACGCTGTCCGGATGAGGAGGCGGTAGAGGATGAGGAAGCGGAGTAGGAGGAGTTAGGAACAGGATGCAAACTAAAGCACCCTGCAATCCTCGGTGGTGGAAGGACATGCGCCAAATTGCTATCCGCCTCAGGCCCATCCGCCACTGCATTTACCCAGTGTGCCGTTAGGGAGATATAACGCCCCTGACCGTGCTTACTGGTCCACGTATCGGTAGTTAGGTGGACCTTGCCACAGATGGCGTTGCGCAGTGCACACCTGATTTTTTCCCCCACTTGGTTGTGCAGGGAAGGGATGGCTTGCCTGGAAAAGTAGTGGCGGCTTGGCACGACGTACTGTGGGACAGCCACAGACATAAGGTTTTTAAAACTGTGCGTCTCCACCAGACGGAATGACAGCATTTCAAAGGCCAAGAATTTTGAAATGCTGGCATTCAGGGCCAGGGATCGCGGGTGGGTAGGGGGGTACTTCCTCTTCCTCTCAAGTGTTTGGGAGATGGAAATCTGAACGCTTCCACGGGACATTGTGGAGATGGTTGGTGACCCAGGTGGTGGTGTTGCTGACAGATCCTCTGTTTGCGGGGTGGCAGGTGTCGGTATCACTACAGATGTGGCTGGAGCGGCCGAGACTGCAGCAGAAGAGGAAGCAGGATGAGCCAGAGACGTTTCTTGGTTTTGAAGGTGTCTACTCCACTGCAGCTCGTGCTTTGCACTTAGATGCTTGATCATGCAGGTTGTGCTCAGGTTGAGAAGGTTTATGCCTCGCTTCAGGTGCAAACCACTCGTGTCCTGTCATCAGCACATTTTCTATAGAACTTCCACGCTAGAGAACTCCTTTGAGCTGACTTTGGTGTGCTCGTTCCCTTGCTGCGTTGGGCAGTAGCAGGCGTAGTGTCTAGGGCACGGCCGCTCCGCTTCTGCACCCTGCTCCCTCTTCTGCTGTGCTGGTGGCTCTGTGCGACCACCGCCTCTTCCTCCAAACTACTCAGGTCACCTGCATGACCTTCATTCCATGTGGAGTCGAGGACCTCATCGTCCTCCACATCATCTTACACCCAGTCTTCACCCCTGCCCTCCTTGTCGGTCTCCACAATTCTGAACGCTGAAGCAGTTGGCACCTGCGTTTCGTCATCATCGGAGACGTGCTGCGATGGTCCTTGCATGTACTCATCTTGAGAAATAAGTGGTTGGGCATCGCTGCACTCAATCTCTTCCACTTCTGGGGCAGGGCTAGGTGGATGGCCCTGGGAAACCCTGCTGACAGAGTCCTCAAAAAGAAGAAGAGACTGCTGTATGGCTTGGGGCTCAGACTGCTTGCCTGATTTGCAAGGGGGTGAGGTGAAAGACGGTTGGACATCGGCTGCAGGTGCCAACTCTGACCTTTCTGCAGTAGACTGAGTGGGAGACAATGTGAAGGAACTGGAGGCACTGTCAGCAGCAAACCAATCTACTATCGCCTCTCTGTGTTCTGGCCTCATCACTTCTAGAGGAGTATGATGCCCTACCAAATACTGATGCAGGTTCTGTCGCCTACTAACACTTGAGGAAGGTGTTTCACTTGTGCGTGTAGCTGGCACAGATCGACCACGTCCTCTCCTTGCAACAGGAGCTCTACCAGCAGCACCACGACCCAGGCCATGGCCCCTATTTGACGGTCTCCTCATATTTCTGTAATTTAAGATCTTGCCCTAGAAAGGTGTTTATTGAATAGCGGAACAAAACAACAACAGTATTGCACGGGTGTATCTCACAGTCAAATATGCAAACTATGCCGCAATTTAATGTTTTTACCCCAAAAGGGTGTATATTGAATAGCGGAATAGGATAAAAAACGGTGTATCTCACACGTACAAACACAGACTAGGCCCCGATTAAAATTTTTTGTACCCTAAAGGGAGGATGAGGAAGAGGAGTAGGAGGAGTTGGGAACAGGAGGCAAACTGAAGCGCCCTGCAATCCTTGGCAGGGGAAGGAGATGCGCCAAACAAATTTAAAAGGTGTATCTCACACGTACCGATACAGACTATGCCGTAATTTAATTTTTTTACACTCCAAAAGGGTGTATATTGAATAGCGGAATAGGAAAAAATGTATAATACGGTGTATCTCACACGTACAAACACAGACTAGGCCCCGATTACAATTTTTGGTACCCTAAAGGCAGGATGAGGAAGAGGAGTAGGAGGAGTTGGGAACAGGAGGCAAACTGAAGTGCCCTGCAATCCTTGGCGGGGGAAGGAGATGCGCCAAACAAATTTAAAAGGTGTATCTCACACGTACCGATACAGACTATGCCGTAATTTAATTTTTTACACTCCAAAAGGGTGTATATTGAATAGCGGAATAGGAAAAATGTTATAATACGGTGTATCTCACATGTACAAACACAGACTAGGCCCCGATTACAATTTTTTGTACCCTAAAGGCAGGATGAGGAAGAGGAGTAGGAGGAGTTGGGAACAGGAGACAAACTGAAGCGCCCTGCAATCCTCGGCGGTAGAAGGAGATGCGCCAAACAAATTTAAAAAGGTGTATCTCACATATACCGATACAGACTATCCCGCAATTTAATTTTTTACACTCAAACAGGGTGTATATTGAATAGCGGAATAGGACAAATTTTACAAAACGGTGTATCTCACACGTACAAACACAAACTAGGCCCCAATTACAATTTTTTTCTAGCCTAAAGGCAGGATGAGGAGTAGGAGGAGTTCGGAAAAGGCAGGAGGCAGACTGAAGCACCCTCAAATCCTCGGCAGTATGAGATGCGCCCAAAAAATTGGAAAGGTGTATCTCACACGTACCGACACAGACTATCACGCAATTTAATTGTTTATACCCAAAGGTTTTGATTAAATAGCGGAATAGAAAATATGATCAAAAAAAGTGTATGTATCTCACACGTACAGAACCACACTAGGCCCCAATTACTATTGTTTGTACCCCTAAAAGGCTGGATGAGGAGTAGGAGGAGTTTGGAACAGGCAGCACCCTCAAATCTTCAGAAGTATGAGATGAACCCCAAAAACTTGGAAAGGTGGATCTCACACGTACCAACACAGACTATCCCGCAATTTAATTGATCCCCAAAGGTTTTTATTGAATAGCGGAATAGAAAATATGATCAAAAAAAGTGTATGTATCTCACACGTACAAAACCACACTAGGCCCCAATTACTATTGTTTGTACCCCTAAAAGGCTGGATGAGGAGTAGGAGGAGTTTGGAACAGGCAGCACCCTCAAATCTTCAGAAGTATGAGATGAACCCCAAAAACTTGGAAAGGTGGATCTCACATGTACCAACACAGACTATCCCGCAATTTAACTGTTCCCCAAAGGTTTTTATTGAATAGCGGAATAGAAAATATGATCAAAAAAAGTGTATGTATCTCACACGTACAAAACCACACTAGGCCCCAATTACTATTGTTTGTACCCCTAAAAGGCTGGATGAGGAGTAGGAGGAGTTTGGAACAGGCAGCACCCTCAAATCTTCAGAAGTATGAGATGAGCCCCAAAAACTTGGAAAGGTGGATCTCACACGTACCAACACAAACTATCCCGCAATTTAACTGTTCCCCAAAGGTTTTTATTGAATAGCGGAATAGAAAATATGATCAAAAAAAGTGTATGTATCTCACACGTACAAAACCACACTAGGCCCCAATTACTATTGTTTGTACCCCTAAAAGGCTGGATGAGGAGTAGGAGGAGTTTGGAACAGGCAGCACCCTCAAATCTTCAGAAGTATGAGATGAACCCCAAAAACTTGGAAAGGTGGATCTCACACATACCAACACAGACTATCCCGCAATTTAACTGTTCCCCAAAGGTTTTTATTGAATAGCAGAATAGAAAATATGATCAAAAAAAGTGTATGTATCTCACACGTACAAAACCACACTAGGCCCCAATTACTATTGTTTGTACCCCTAAAAGGCTGGATGAGGAGTAGGAGGAGTTTGGAACAGGCAGCACCCTCAAATCTTCAGAAGTATGAGATGAACCCCAAAAACTTGGAAAGGTGGATCTCACACGTACCAACACAGACTATCCCGCAATTTAATTGATCCCCAAAGGTTTTTATTGAATAGCGGAATAGAAAATATGATCAAAAAAAGTGTATGTATCTCACACGTACAAAACCACACTAGGCCCCAATTACTATTGTTTGTACCCCTAAAAGGCTGGATGAGGAGTAGGAGGAGTTTGGAACAGGCAGCACCCTCAAATCTTCAGAAGTATGAGATGAACCCCAAAAACTTGGAAAGGTGTATCTTACACATACCAACACAGACTATCCCGCAATTTAATTGTTCCCCAAAGGTTTTTATTGAATAGCGGAATAGAAAATATGATCAAAAAAAGTGTATGTATCTCACACGTACAAAACCACACTAGGCCCCAATTACTATTGTTTGTACCCCTAAAGGGCTGGATGAGGAGTAGGAGGAGTTTGGAACAGGCAGCACCCTCAAATCTTCAGAAGTATGAGATGAACCCCAAAAACCTCAAATATCATTCAGCTCTGCTGCAGGCCACAATTTTTTTTTTTTAACCCAAGGCTGTATATTGAATAGTGGAATAGAAAAAAGTGTATGATTTTTGAAACCACTCAATAATAGCACATGTGAACTGAACACTGAACACAGCAGTGTATGATCAGTCAGCACAGCACAGCTGAAGGAAAAACGCTGCACACAGTGACTGATAGAAAAATACTTTTCTCCCTTCTCCTCAGTGGGCAAAAAAAATTGTGTTCACTGCACCCCACACACAGCAAAATGGATGTGGACCACTGACACCTGCCTATCTCCAGCCTCTCCCTAAATGTTACATAGTTACATAGTTAGTGAGGTTGAAAAAAGACATCAGTCCATCCAGTTCAACCTATAATGTGTGTGTGTGTTTGCTTTTAACCGTACATTGTATACCTCTGTATGTTGTGGTCTTTAAGGTGTCCATCTAATAGTTTTTTGAAACTATCAATGCTCCCTGCTGATACGACTGCTTGTGGAAGAGAATGCCACATCCTTACCACTCTTACAGTGAAGAACCCCTTACGCACTTTAAGGTTAAACCGCCTTTCCTCAAGTTTTAGTGAGTGGCCACGTGTCTTATTGTATCTCCTCTCTCTGAATAGTTTGTTCCTTATGCTAGGGTCGCCAGTACAGTATTTGTACATTGATATAATATCCCCCCTCAATCGTCTCTTCTCCAGAGAGAATAAGTTCAGTGCTTGTAGTCTTTCCTCATAGCTGATGTCCTCCATTCCCCTAATTATTTTTGTTGCCCTTCTCTGGACTTTCTCCAGTTCCAGCACATCCTTCCTGAGGACCGGTGCCCAGAACTGGACAGCATACTCCAGATGTGGCCGGACCAGAGTCTTGTAGAGTGGAAGAATAATCTCTTTATTTCTGGAGTGAATCCCCTTTTTTATACAACCCAGTATTCTGTTGGCTTTGCTTGCGGCGGCTTGGCATTGCATGCCACTGCCAAGCCTGTTGTCTACCAGTACCCTCAGGTCCCTTTCCATCCTAGACTCACCCAGAGGTTCCCCCCTAGTGAGTAGCTTGCTTTCTGGTTTCTGGCCCCCAAGTGCATTACTTTACATTTTTCAACATTAAATCTCATCTGCCATGTAGTTGCCCACCCCGTTATTTTGTTCAGGTCCGCTTGCAAGGTTTCCACATCCTGCATAGAAGATATTGGCAAGCCTAATTTAGTATCATCTGCAAATACTGAGATTGTACTAGATATCCCCTCCTCCAGATCATTTATGAATAAATTAAACAGGATTGGTCCCAGGACAGAACCCTGGGGGACCCCACTTTCCACACCCGCCCAATCCGAGTACTCCCCATTAATCACCACCCTCTGTACTCTCCCCTGGAGCCAGTTCTCTATCCAGGTACTCACCTTATGGTCCATACCTACCTTCCTTAGTTTGTACAGTAAGCGTTTGTGGGGAACGGTGTCAAAGGCCTTTGCAAAGTCCAGATACACCACATCCACAGGCTTACCTTTATCTAGGTGGCAGCTCACTTCATCGTAGAAGGTTAATAGATTGGTTTGGCACGAACGATTTTTCATGAATCCATGCTGATTACTAATTATAATACCGTTTTCATTACTAAAGTCTTGTATGTGGTCCCTTATCATCCCCTCCAAAATTTCGCAGACTACTGATGTTAGGCTGACCGGCCTATAGTTACCCGGGATATATCTCGGCCCCTTTTTAAATATTTGTACCACGTTGGCTTTTTTCCAATCAGCTGGCACCATACCCGTCTGTAAACTATCCTTAAAGATCAAGAATAATGGTCTGGCAATCACCTGGCTGAGCTCATTAAGAACCCTCGGGTGCAAGCCATTCGGTCCCGGGGATTTATTTATGTTAAGTTTCTCTAGTTTAGCTCTAAGTCTATCCTCTGTTAGCCATGGCGGCACTTCCTGAGGTGTATTATATAGTTCGGCCTTACAAGCAAGGTTCGTGTAGCCCCCCGATTCCTTTGTGAAGACTGAAGAAAAGAAATTATTTAACACTTCCGCCTTTTCTCTGTCCTCTGTGGCCATTTTTCCTTTATCATCTTTTATGGGGCCAATGTGTTCTGGCCTCGCTTTCCTACTGTTTATATACTTAAAGAACTTCTTGGGGTTCTTTTTACTCTCCTCCGCTATATGTCTCTCGTGTTCTATTTTAGCCGCCCTGATTTCGTCTTTACATTTCTTATTACACTCTTTGTAGTGCTTAAATGCTGCCAACGACCCCTCAGTCTTGTATTTTTTGAAGGCCTTTTCTTTAGCTCTAATATACATTTTTATGTTGGAGTTTAGCCACCCAGGGTTTAGTTTTGCTCTTTTAAATTTATTTCCCTGTGGAATGCACTGGCCCACCCCCTTGTTAAGTATGCTCTTGAAGCACTCCCATTTTTCCTCCGTGTTCTTTGTTCCCAGGGTTCTATCCCATTTGATATTTTCTAGCAGCGTGCGCAGTTTAGGGAAATTGGCTCTTTTGAAATTCAGTGTCCTTATATTACCCTTGTGTTTCCTATTACTGTAATTAATACTGAAACCAATTGACCTATGGTCACATTTCCCTAAGTTGTCCCGTATTTCTATATCCATGAGCAGGTCTGTATTGTTGGTAATCAGTAGGTCAAGTACCGCATTGTTTCTTGTCGGTGCATTCACCATCTGACCCATGAAATTGTCCTGCAAAACATTTAGGAACTGCCGAGGCTTGGCTGAATGCGCGGTTCCTTCTGCCCAGTCTATATCTGGATAATTAAAGTCCCCCATTATAATGACATTTCCCATCCTTGCTGCCAATCCTATCTGTAACATGAGGTCCGCCTCACCCTCCTCCCTCTGGTTGGGGGGCCTATACTGTAGTATACGCCCAATATTACCTTCCCCACCATGCCTTTCCTTTGAAGCTCTACCCATAGGGATTCTGCCTCGTCCATAGCTCCATTAGTAATATCATCCCTCATATTTACCTGTATACTGTTCTTAATATACAAACATACCCCTCCCCCTTTTTTACCTTCTCTATCTCTGCGATAAAGGGAATACCCCTGAATGGTCGCCATCCAGTCATGAGAGCTGTCAAACCAAGTCTCAGTTATCCCCACAAAATCTAAGTCCTCCTCAAACATCAGCAGCTCCAGCTCTCCCATCTTGTTGGCCAGGCTTCTGGCATTGGTATACAAGCCTCGTAATTTTGATCGGTTACATTTATCCTCATTTGATGTTTTTAGGCTGCTCTCTTGATTTTTCCCCGTACCCACCCTGGGTTTAGGAGCTCCGAACACCCTACCGCTAATGCCCCCATTTCTGCCCTCTGAAACTTGCTTTCCACTGGCTAATTCTACATCTGTACCCTCCCCCACATTCCCTAGTTTAAAAGCCCCTCTAACTTTTTGGCCATCCTCTCACCCAGTACGGCTGCACCCACCCCATTTAGGTGCAATCCGTCCCTACCAAAGAGCCGGTGACCGACTGAGAAGTCGGTCCAGTTCTCCAGGAACTCGAAACCCTCCTTACTACACCAGCTCCTCAGCCACTCGTTAACTTCCCTAATCTCCCGCTGCCTCTCTGGTGTGGCTCGAGGTACAGGTAGTATTTCGGAAAATACTACCTTGGAGGTCCTAGTCCTCAACTTAGCGCCTAAGTCCCTGAAATCGTTTAGGACTCTCCATCTTCCTCTGCCTATGTCATTGGTACCCACAATAATCTGTTCACCCGATCCGCGATGTGCCGAACCCGAGCGCCCGGCAAACAACAGACTGTTCGGCGCACACGGTCTTTGTCACAGATTACACTATCTGTCCTTCTAATAATTGAGTCCCCTACCACCAGCACCTGTCTTTCCTTTCCCTTTCTCCCGGCCTCACTGGAGGAGTTTTTCCCCTGGCAGCTAGGGGCGTCACTCTGCTCCAGCAATGCTGGTCCCTGACTGGTTTCCCCAACATCACACAACGGGGCGTATCTATTGGGGTGCTCCAGCCCAGGATCAGCCTCCTTGCCTTGTCCCCTTCTACCCCTCCTAACTGTCACCCCTCTACTCTGCTCTGATGCCTGCACCTCCAGTACTCCGCCCACCTCTGTGCAGACCCCTGTCTGCACCTGACTGGTACGATCCTGGCTCTCCTCCGGTATGGACATTCGTCTCAGTGTTGCCAGCTGCTTCCCTAGATTCAGGACCTGAGCTTCCAGGGAAGCAATGTGCTTACATTTTGCGCATTTGTATTCGCCCTCGATCACATGTCTGAGGAACGCATACATATCACAAGATGTACACCGAGTCGCATCTCCACACCCGCCGGGCATTGTACCTACTAATCTAATCTAATGGGGATTCAGCGATTTAAGTCTATCCTATGTGGCTATTTCCTAGCTTCCTAACGCTACCTTCTCACCCTCTGGTATTCCGCTCCACTCACTTGACACTCAGTTGCACAACACTCACAATCTCACAGCCCGGTCAGACGCACAACACTCAGTCGCACAGCCCGGTCAGATGCACAACACTAAGTCGCACAGCCCGGTCAGACGCACAACACTAAGTCGCACAGCCCGGTCAGACGCACAACACTAAGTCGCACAGCCCGGTCAGACGCACAACACTAAGTCGCACAGCCCGGTCAGACGCACAACACTGAGTTGCACAGGCCGGTCAGACGCGCAACACTGAGTCGCACAGCCCGGTCAGACGCACAACACTGAGTCGCACAGCCCGGTCAGACGCACAACACCGAGTCGCACAGCCCGGTCAGACGCTGGATTGATAAGATCGTAGATCGGTCACTGCAAACCCCTCCCACACAGCAAAATCGATCGTAGAAAACTGACCCTAAAAATTAGCAGCAGCCTCTCCCTAAAAGGATTGATAAGATCGTAGATCGGTCACTGCAAACCCCTCCCACACAGCAAAATCGATCGTAGAAAACTGACCCTAAAAATCAGCAGCAGCCTCTCCCTAAAAGGATTGATAAGATCGTAGATCGGTCACTGCAAACCCCTCCCACACAGCAAAATCGATCGTAGAAAACTGACCCTAAAAATCAACAGCAGCCTCTCCCTAAAAGGATTGATAAGATCATAGATCGGTCACTGCAAACCCCTCCCACACAGCAAAATCGATTGTAGAAAACTGACCCTAAAAATCAGCAGCAGCCTCGCCCTAAAATGCCTACAACTCGCCCTGCCTAACACACTCCGACCTGTCCCTCAATTCTATGCAGACACAAATGAGTTTTGCCTGCCTGTCTGTCCCTAATCAGCAGCCAGCACGTATGTGTGCTCTGTCCCTGAACTAGTACACAGCAGAATGACGCCGCATGGAGCTGGCTGGAACTTATAAAGACTTGGTCACATGCTACAGATGGCCAATCACAGCTACTAATACATTTGTAGGCATGGCTGGGATGGCTTAAGGCACACCAGTTAAACGCTTGTTGATTGGCTGTTGAAAGCCCGCCATGAAAAGCGCGCCAATGCAAGCAAAACCCGGAAATAAAACGACCGAACACGGATTGTTACCCGAATATACAGTAAAGTTTTCGGGTCCGTGTTCGGGTAACAAAAAAACAATTATTCGGTACGAACACGAATAATACAGTCCGTGTTCGCTCAACCCTAATTAACAGTAAATTATCTTTCTTTTAACATTATTCAGTGTATACATTATTGACCTCAACTAAATGTTGTATTGCATAATGCTGTTGGCTGTTCTACTTCTTTTCCTTTTATAAAATGTTTCTCTTTGACACTTAAAATTTATTTTAAGAATTAATGGTTCTTAGCAAATGTAAGGTACCAGTGGCAATATAAGTCTAACTGGAAGACTGAACCATGTTGTTAATAATTCAGTAATGACAGCTCAGATAAAACCAAACTCTAATACAACATAGCCAATATTACACGCTGTGTTGTTAACTGTAACTAGTATGTACATTTTTGTTAAAAGTGATTCTTCACTGACTCTGTGAAGTACAATGGATAACATATGAATGCTGCTCTAACAAGCTAGTCTTTTGAAAGGAGGGATGAGGTGAAGAGTAGGTCAACAGACCAAATCAGCTTCTATACAAGTGAAAGTGAAGCAAAGTTTCTGTAAATCCTATTAAGTGAACCATTTTTAATTTAAATACACACAAACGTCTAATAAGTTTATCTCCCTTTTAATGTTTTTATTATCCCTTTTACCTAGAATTAGGGCCCGTGTCAACACGATTTTCTTTATATCAGAACTGCTTCTCTACCCCTAGAAGTTAAAGGGAATGCAAAAGCAGCCTTAAGCAAGTTCATGGAGTTTAGAAGTACATCAAATGCAAGTCAAAAGAAGTTCAACTGTCTTACTTTTACTGCGGCGGTTTGGCTGCAATAGATTGTTTTGGTATAATTGGGGATGAGGGAAACTGCCAGGGTTTAGTTCATGGCAGGTTCTTCTAACTCAGCAGGAAGTCCACTTAGCACACAACCCAATTGGGAGATTTTTCTTATTCAATAGTTTTCATTGATTTCTTATTAATCTTATTTTTTATTCTGGATATTTTAAAGGCTAAAAGGCAAGCTAATGTCAAAAAGGAGGTCATGGAGAACTGGGTACTGCCATGGGAGACATATAGCAAGAAAAAATACTGTACAGCAGAGAGGGGCTCTTTTCATTTGGCGTTTAAAACGCACTAATCATTTAACCCTTTCACTGCCATGGCCATTTTTGCAGGGGTTTTTTTTTATACACATGTAAAAATGCACATTTCAGGCCTGAAGATTATTTAAACCCTCCAAATATTATACATTTTCTGAAAGAAGAGACCCTATATGATAGCATAACATACATTAGACCCCTACATTTACATCTGCATTCCAGCTAATCAAGAACAGACTGTGCTTGATCAAGTTCTTGCCAAGGCTGTCCCAGGTTTCCAGGAGAGGGTGACTCATACCGCACTTTTATAAATTATGAGATGCCAAAATTACTTCCACGTGAAATCAGAAAACTGGCTGATAAGTACCAACACACTTAAGACTACAATAGCTGTATGTCAATGGCAGCAAAAGGGTAAATATTGTGCTTGAAGCATGCTTTAAAGCTGAATATGGTGCTACAGAACAGTACAAATTCAACAGACAGTCTCAGTGTCCACATACACTGGCAGCATATATTTGGCTTTGGCTTATATAAAGCAGTACCAAAATTTGATTCCTTGCCATTTGAATGTTGTATAAAAAAGGGGGAAAATTATGTGGGGTTTCCATTACAATTCTATACTGATTCTTTTCTAGGTATGTAGTCTAGATGGTCAGGAAAGGAAGAGTAGTGAGCAAGCTCCCCTCTTCCTGTACCAGATCAGACCCCATGCCTTTTACCATTGGAGGAACCTTGCATGGGGGGGGGGGGGGAATCCTTTCCTCTTGTAAAGCTTCTCTGTCCCAAGGTTGAGCAACAAGGGCCTCTACCCCACCTCCAATGCCCAAAGAAGGGGACTTATTGTGAAATCTGTCAGCCTCATTTATAATAAGAGGGTGCCTACATATGTGCCCTCTCCCAGGGAAATGTGTAACATCCCCTGAAGTAATTCCATGTCAAGCATAGGGTTCATCATCACAATTGACATACATTAGTTTGTCAATTGATGGATTACATTGCTGGATAACATGCTATAATGTGTATTTAATTCAGGGACACAATATTAATTTTTATATTTATTTTATTTGCTTTGTATTTTAATTGAAGACAATTGACTTATTCAGTGTAATGTGTGTTTGTGTGTCTGTTTTTAGGAGAATTAATGTAACCTGGTACACATTTCCCTGGGAGGGGGTTGATATTTATATACCCTCCTATTTTAAAGTGTTCTTCAGATTTCACCATAAATCCCCTCCGTTTACCTTCACATCCTTTTTGTGGTGCCAAAATTAGGAAGGAGGTAATGTCCCTTAAACATTGGGACAAGGGTGCTTTGCATGGAGGGGAAAAGGGGGATACTTTTGCAATGTATCAACCAGTGTTGAAATGAATGTAACCTAGTCTGGTACAGAAAGCACCCTTGTCCCAGTGTTGAGGGGAAAAGTCCCCAACTCTGGTACTCCAAGCAGAAGGTTGGGCTTAGTGATTAGCTGAACGAACCTGGGTTCAGTTTAGGGAATCTTATGGAAGTCGATAGGAGCTAGGTAAAAAAACAGCAATGGCCATTTTGCAGGCTAAGGGAATGTCAGACAAATGGCATTGAGGGATGGCACTTCTTGGGGAAAAATGTTCCAGAGCCAATGTTTTATTTATAATTCTCTTTGGTAAGGAGCATCAATTTTAAAAAGGAATATTAAAGTGAAACATTAAAAATGCAAAATTCCTTTAAATACCATACCTGTGGATGCCTTTACCCGGCCTGTGAAGTTGCACATGTGAACGATGAAAAAAATCTACTAAACTGACATTTACATCAAGACACATGTCCATTAAGTTCAACAAACAGAATACATTAAATAAATAGTAATCCTCCTTAGAGAGAATCTTACACCCACAGGTCATTTAGAATCCTTTGTTCTAATTGGCTTCAGCAAACAAGTAACATTTCCTTCCTGATCCTTCAAAGGCAATCAAATATTCACTGGATCAACAATCTCTGGTGTTATTACCGGTATGTATAAATGTTCATATCCAGTTCAATTTTGTGCATTTAGAAATGCATCCGGCTCTGTTTTAAAACAATCTACTGAGCTGGCCAGAACTAGTTCTTGAGGGAACTTATTTCACATTTTAACAGCTCTTACTGTGAATACGTTTTTGATATTTTAAGGTTAAATCTCTGTTTGTGTTATGAAATATTGTGCTCATTTGTAGTAAATATAGAATGTGGAAAAAAGGAGATTTAAACTTCAATACTAAAAAAAAAAAAAAAAAGTAGTAGAGGCTGTATCAAAAAGTTTTTACCTTTTTTAACTTTTACTCACAATTGAATGGGTATTCAAAGTGACAAAAAAAACATGTAAAGACATAATGAGCTAGTATACATCGCATACTAGCTCATTATGAAGTACTTACCTAAAAACGAAGCCCCCGTAGTGCAGACAGGACGGCCGACATGTTCGGCCATCCTGCTTCCTGGATCGCGTCCTCCTGCCATGTGATTGGCCGGAGGAGCGATTACATCACTCCGGCACATGCACGCGGGAGCCGCCGTCCACGGCATAGGGCTCTGAAGGAACGTCATCGGCTGCATGCACTGTAAATATCTCCTAAATGGTGCAAGTTTAGGAGATATTTATAGCACCTATAGGTAAGCCTTAATATAGGCTTACCTATAGGTAAAAGTATTTTAAGTGGTTTTACAACCACTTTAAGGCATTCCAAGGTGGGCAAAAACACCAAAATTCCAAAGGTGAGTGAGAACAGACCCAGTATACTTTATAAGGTCCTGAAATCTCAAGACTGAAGTTCCTAAGAGTTATAAGAAGCCAGAAAGCTTGCTTTAATTTCATCACTTTTTTTTTTTTTTGGGGTGAACTTAAGATAGGGGTTTGTGCTGCCGTCTAAAAAGAAATTCCTTTTTTTTTTTTTTTTTAAATAGATTTTTTTGCGCAAATGAAGGTGGAATGAAAGGTGTTTGCATGTTTGCAAACATCTATCCAGTAGTAAAGCCCGTACACACGTAACGATTGTCGGCCATAAATATTCGGCCGCCGAACGATTGCCTATTGTCGGCTTGTTAGTATGATGCTTCCGACAACCGACAGCGACTTTTCAGCCGAACAGAATCTGTTGTGCAGGCATTAAAATTTTTGTTGGCCAACACCAGAACGGCCGATTGTTCGCCAGTCAGTACAGAAATCGGCCGACAAACAGCCAATTAGCAAGACTGGGCATGCTCAGAAAAGAAAAAACACACGGAAAGTTAACCATCACATGACATCACTTCTGCAGTCGGCTGTTGTTGGCCGACAAAATTCATGTGCAGTCTTTTGCACTTTTCAACTGACAGGACAGCACCGGACAAAAGACAGCCGATCGTTCGGCCGATCGTTCGGCCGACATTCGGTACGTGTGTACGGGGCTTTAGGCTCAAGTTAAGGGGCCTCCTTAAAATATTTCATACCTCTGCATTTTTTCTTCTAGTAATTAAAAAAAAGGCTTCTTTTAAATCTTACTGAATGGGCATCAAAATTCTTTCAAGTAAAAGCCCTGTACTTGAAGTCAAGACTGCTGACATGTTTTGGCATACATAACAGCTTCCATCACCTATAAGGTTAAAAGAGACTGTCGCTAGACTTAGCAAGGTTCAGTGCTTTAGCACATCTCAAGATAAGATGAAAACTACACAAAGGTGCATTTTTTGTCTTTTAAAACACATTGCAATGTTGATCCCCCTTGCTTGCTCTACCTTGGAGGTGAAATTGGGCAGTTATAGATACACTAAGGCACCTTTGGGCAAGATATGTCAAAATAAATCTGTGTGTATGCATGCCTCTTTGGGAAGGCTCCATAAACTTATATACGTCTGGAAAGACATAAAATCAAAATGTAGTCTGAGGATTAAATCAATTCTGTTTAAAGCCAGCTGACAGCAAGAACGTGCCTGTAAGGGAGCATAACCAAAAGGTCATGTAGTTATACAGTTTATTAGCAAACTTTACTGATACCTAAAATAAATGCTAACACAGTGATTATAGTCTCTGTGCAGAGATTCTGTGTGACTGACTGCATTAGATTGGATTTCTGGACAGATGAACAGACTGATGAGCAGCACTGAAGGCAATTATGCAAACTGATCTGACTGCAGACATACACACTTCTTCCAAATGGCAGAACCTACATCCCGAATCCCCTATTACTTAACTCAGGTTCAGGCAATTTGAAAAACTTTACTGAATCTGTTTTGACTTCATTATAGCAAATCGGCATATTTCTAAATATTTTTACATGTGTAGTTAGTTATCGTTGGTGATGCATGCACACTGAACAGTGTAGATCCAGCCAGAGAAAAACAGAAATGAAAATAAAAATATGAAATCTAGTAAAAAGTATGCTTTATGTAAAACACAATTTTAAAACTCATCTACACTCAAAAACAAAAATGTCATATTTTACAGCTAAAGCCTGGTACACACAAAAGGATTTTTTTTTCATTCAGCCCAGCTAAATGAAAAAAACTGGCAGATTGCTGTACTAACACAAGTAACACAAGGGTTGTTGGGGGCGGGCCGTCTTATGGACGCATGGATTGGGGCTCGGGAACAAGCATGCACCACTGCCCCAATAGCAAGCTGCTTGCTATGGTCAAGGGGGAGGGGCTAGGACTGCCAGTGGGGGGGGGGGCCAAGAAGAAGAGCACGTGCAAAACAATTGTACAGAGCAGGTAAGTCTAACATGTTTTTTTTTTTTTAACAAACCTTTAATATCACTTTAAGGGAACAATGTGGAAAAAGGGGGGGGGGGCTGGGGAACTAATGCTTGGGGGTGGTGTCATTAGCAGAATAAAGGCTATGTAGTCTCTTGTAGTATATAGTGTTCCCTGTAATATGTATATAGTAAGGTATATCCTCCAGGTAGTTGTCTCTTGTAGTATATATTGGTCCCTGTAATATGTATAAAGTAAGGTATATACTCCAGGCAGTAGTTGTACTCTCTTGTAGTATATAGTGTTCCCTGTAATATGTATATAGACTATATACACATTACAGGGAACACTATATACTACAAGAGAGTACAACTACTACCTGGAGGATATATACCTTACTATATACATATTACAGGGACCAAAATATAGTAAGGTATATCGTCCAGGACAGGTAGTTGTCTCTTGTGTCGATCATCATCATGCCATGGAGAGAGTTAAAAAAAGAATATCAAGCAGCCTGGCAGCTGGGCTGGCTGCCTTACCTTTTTCACAACGGCTGCACATGGGAGAAGGTGGGTGGAGGCGGAGGCGGAGCCAGTCTTCTAGGCGCGGAGACGGAGGAGAGGACGACGAGCCGACTGTGCATCATGGGTTTGCTCTGCTAACGTCACTGGTTGCTAGATGCCAATCGGGCTGGCCTTAGCAACCAGTGTCTGTGCAGTGCAGACTCGAGCCACGGCCGCCGCCGGCAGGCGGACAACAACAAGGGGAGGGGGCCGGGCCGGCAGACAACGGAACGGGGGGCCCTAGACCACCAGGGACAGTAATTGCCAGTGCCACCATCCATGTGGGGCCCCTTGGCAAGTGGGGCCCCCGGGAAACCGCCGGGCATGCCCAGTGGAAAAGACTTTAGGGGTTTTTGGTACCCGGACCGGAACCCAAACATTTTACTGTATGTTCGGTGTTCGGCAATTTAATGGCGCGTTAAAAAAAGCTGCAGGGCAGCCAATCAACAAGCGTTTAACTTGTGTGCCCTTAGAAACCATCACAGCCATGCCTACTAATGGCATGGCTGTGATTTGGCCAGTGCAGCATGTGACCCAGCCTCTATATAAGCTGGAGTCACGTAGCACCGCACGTCATTCTCCTCTATCTAGTGTAGGGAAAGGCTGTGGCTGCTCCTTTGAGGGAGAGAATAGGAGTGGACAGAATTAGAGTTGAGCGGACACCTGGATGCTTTATTCTTTAATCAGAACTCAGTCAGCGTGCGATCTACATAGATTTTGTTGTGTGGGTGCAGTGCACAATCTTTTTACCCTGCCCTGAGCCCAGTGATAGAGAAAAATTACTTTTATCCGTCTGTTAGTGGGTGGCGGGGCATTTTATGCAAGCTCAGTGCACCAGCACTGCATATGTTCTTTTGTGACATTTTGACACCCTTTTTTGGCAATACCCTCCATCTGGAGCCTCTGTAGCATTATTCAATGTGCATTTTAAGCTATATAGCTATAATTTTCTGGGTTTTTGAAAACACCCTTTTTGGGTTAAAATCCACAATTTTACAGCCCTTGCTGCATCTGTACGTGTAGAATTCAAGCGTTATATACTGCTGTCAAATTGTGTTAGTAAAAAAACACCCTTTTTGGGCAAAATACACAATTTTACAGCCCTTGCTTGGTGCATCTGTGATAAAAACAAGCTTGAAATACTTCAAGAATTTTCAGGCTTTGAAAAAAACACCCATTTTTGGCAATACCCTCCATCTGGGGCCTCTGCCGCATTATTCAGTGTGCATTTTAAGCTATATAGCTATAATTTTCTAGGTTTTTAAACACACTTTTTGGGCTAAAATCCACAATTTTATAGCCCTTGCTGCATCTGCCATTGTGAGATACATCCTTTACATACTGTTGTTCTATTCTGCTATTCAAAAAACACCCATTTAGGGCAAGATCCTAAATTTGAGAAATATGAGGAGAACATCAAATAAGGGACATGGCCCTGGTCGTGGTGCTGCTGTTGGAGCTCCTGTTGCAAGGAGAGGACATGGTAGATCTGTGCCAGCTACACGCACAAGTTAAACACCTTCCTCAGGTGCGAGTAGGTGACAGAACCTGCAGCAGTATTTGGTCGGGCCAAATGCGGCTCTACGACTGTTGAGGTCAGAACAAAAACAGGTGATAGTAGATTGGGTTGCTGACAGTGCCTCCAGTTCCGTCACATTGTCTCCCACCCAGTCTCCTGCTGAAAGATCAGAGTTGGCACCTGCAGCCGATGTCCATCAGTCTTTCACCTCACCCCCTTGCAAATCAGCCAAGCAGTCTGAGCCCCAAGTCATGCAGCAGTCTTTTCTACTTTTTGATGACTCTGTCAACCTAGTCCTGCCCCAGGAGGGGAAGAGATTGAGTGCACCGATGCCCAACCATTTATGTTTCAAGATGAGTACATGGGAGGACCATTGCAGCATGTCTCGGATGATGAAGAAACACAGGTGCCAATTGCTGCGGCTTTTGGAATTGTGCAGCCTGACAAGGAGGGCAGGGGTGAAGACTGGGTGGAAGATGATGTGGAGGACGATGAGGTCCTCGACCCCACATGGAATCAACGTCATGCAGGTGACCTGTGTTGTTCAAAGTAAGAGGCGGTGGTTGCACAGAGCCACCAGCACAGCAGGAGAGGGAGCAGGGTGCAAAAGCGGAGCGGCCGTCCCCTAGACAGTACGCCTGCTACTGCCCAACGCAGCAAGGGACCAAACACACCAAAGCCAGCTCCAAGGAGTTCCCTAGCGTGGCAGTTCTTCAGACAATGCTGATGACAAGACACGAGTGGTTTGCACGCTGTGCAATCAGAGCCTGAAGCGAGGGATAAACGTTCTCAACCTGAGCACAACCTGCATGACCAGGCATCTAAGTGCAAAGCACGAGCTGCAGTGGAGTAGACACCTCAAAAAACAAGAAAGGTCTCTGGCTCCTCCTGCTTCCTCTTCTGCTGCAGTCTCGGCCTCTTCATCCACCTCTGTAGTGACAGTGGCCCCTGCCACCCCGCAAACAGAGGATCTGCCAGCAACACCACCAACGTCTCCACAATGTCCCATTGAAGCGTTCAGCTTTCCATCTCCCAAACACTTCAGAGGAAGAGGAAGTACCCACCCGCGATCGCTGGCCCTTAATGCCAGCATTTCAAAATTCCTGGCCTGTGAAATGTTGTCATTCCGTCTGGTAGAGACGCAGAGTTTTAAAAGCCTTATGGCGGTGGCTGTCCCACAGTACATCGTGCCCAGCCGCCACTACTTTTCAAGGAAAGCCATCCCTTCCCTGCACAACCAAGTGGGGGACAAAATCAAGTGTGCACTGTGCAACGCCATCTGTGGCAAGGTCCACCTAACTACGGATACGTGGACCAGTAAGCACGGTCAGGGACGTTATATTTCCCTAACAGCACACTGGGTAAATGCAGTGGCGGCTGGGTCTGAGGTGGATAGCAGTTTGGCGCATGTCCTTCCACCACCGAGGATTGCAGGCCGCTTCAGTTTGCCTCCTGTTGCTAAGTCCTCCTACTCTGCTTCCCCATCCTCTACCGCCTCCTCATTCGGTCAGCGTAACACCTTCACCACCAACTTCAGCACAGCCAGGGGTAAACGACAGCAGGCAGTTTTAAAACTTGCCTGTTTGGGGAAAAAACCCACACCGCGCAGGAGTTGTGGAGGGCCATGGAACAAAAGACCGATGAGTGGTTGGTGCCAGTAAGCCTCAAGCCCGGCCTGGAGGTGTGCGATAATGGGCGAAATCTCTTAGCAGCTCTGGGCCTAACCGGTTTGACGCACATCCCTTGCCTGGCGCATGGGCTGAATTTGGTGCAGAGGTTCCTTATTAAATCCCCCGAAAAGTCAGAGCTGCTGCAGAAAGTGCGAGCCGTCTGTGCGCACTTTCGGCGTTCTCACCCTGCTGCTGCTCGCCTGTCAGCGCTGCAGCATAACTTCGGCCTTCCCGCTCACCGCCTCATATGTGACGTGCCCACAAGGTGGAACTCCACTTTGCACAAGCTGGCCAGACTATGCGAGCAGCAGCAGGCCATAGTGGAGTTTCAGCTGCAGCACGCGCGAGTCGCTCTCCGGAACAGCACCACTTCACCACCAATACCTGGGCCTCCATGCGAGACCTGTGTGCCTTGTTGCTTTGTTTCGAGTACTCCACCAACATGGCCAGTGCCGATGATGCCGTTCTCAGCCTTACTATCCCACTTCTATGCCTCCTTGAAAAAAAGATTCGGGCGATGATGGAAGAGGATGTGGCACAGGAGGAGGAGGAGGAGGAGGAAGAGGGATAATTTCCAAGGCTTTCAGGGCAGTCATTAACAAGTGGCTCCGAGGGTGGGTTCCTGCACCCACAAACGCCAGGTACACAATTGTCCAGCAAGGGCACCGTTATGGAGGATGACGAGGTGGAGGATGAGGAGGAGGAGATGGAGGAGGACAAACCATGTTCACAGCAGTGAATAGGAAAATGTGTAATCAAGCGCCTTGGATGTTAGCTTTGGACAAAATTAAGGACCATTCACATATAAGATCAATTTACATATGAGTGGGGTCAATAAAACATGCTGCTGGTTACCTGTAGACAGACTACATAAAGACCAAAAAAATATATAAAACTTGCAAAAATTCTATTTAAACCCTACTCAGGCTGAAATAATTCTTTGGATGGACTAATTTGATCAGTAAATACAATAAATAGTGTTGCGCAAGAATAAAAATCTGCCTAGTTGCTATTTCAACGATATTGGTGACCAATCCAGATTGTACTGTGTATGGTGTGCTATCCAAAAATATAAATAAAATAAAATAAACCTGTGTGATATAAATTGTTTCGTGAAAAGTCAATGTTTTGATGTGATTCCAATGCTGAGTATATAAATAAATGTGTAACCTGCTTCAATAATCATACAGTGTTACCAAATATAAAGTGCTGTGTGCTGATACCGTTGTGTTTAAAAAATCCTTGCAATCAATATTTGCTATGTTCTCTCATGCAAGTGTAAAAATCTGCCTAGTTGCTATTTCAACGATATTGGTGACCAATCCAGATTGTACTGTGTTTGGTGTGCTATCCAAAAATGTAAAATAAAATAAAATCAACCCGTGTGATATAAATTGTTTCGTGAAAAGTCAATGTTTTGATGTGATTCTAATGCTGAGTATATAAATAAACGTGTAACCCGCTTCAATAATCATACAATGTCACCAAATATAAAGTGCTGTGTGCTGATACCGTTGTGTTTAAAAAATCCTTGCAATCAATATTTGCTATGTTCTCTCATGCAAACAGAAACCAATATATATAAAAGATTCTAATATATATAAATAGTCCATAAAGTGCTTATAGGTGTTATAATCTGTGAGTCCTTAATATAAAGAAAAAGTGCCAGGTGCTTGTGGAATAATCAGCTGCAGGTGCTCAATCCACCAAGTCTGTGGACATGTGGGTGTGTTCCCAACCGGTATGCTTGACCGATATATCACCAAACTCCATGCACCCCCTCGTGATTGGGCACTCACCTTAAGACCGATATAGATATGCCTCTAATCGTATACAATATTAACTCCTCCGGGGCACTTCTCCTCCCTTCCACTGAGATACCGAAAGATCGCTGACAGTATCCTCCTACGTGTAACTCCAACACTCCATAGGGGACGATACCATGTCAAAGAGATAGCTCCAGATAGTGCTTATATCGTTTTATACTTTTTATTAAATGCCAAGTGAAAAGTTGTACACTCACATTTCCAGGTGCATGTATGCAAGTATGAATCGCTTTAACCGTTCCCAGATGGGGGGGGGGGGCTAGGACGGGCAGAGCGTTGCACCCAGCATAGGTGAGGCTATCGGGCAGACCAAGGAGGACGGTCGCAAGCCGAGGCGGCTCCCTATTTATCCGAAAGGCATCCGGGAACGGTTAAAGCGATTCATACGTGCATACATGCACCTGGAAATGTGAGTGTACAACTTTTCACTTGGCATTTAATAAAAAGTATAAAACGATATAAGCACTATCTGGAGCTATCTCTTTGACATGGTATCGTCCCCTATGGAGTGTTGGAGTTACATGTAGGAGGATACTGCCAGCGATCTTTCGGTATCTCAGTGGAAGGGAGGAGAAGTGCCCCAGAGGAGTTAATATTGTATACGATTAGAGGCATATCTATATCAGTCTCAAGGTGAGCGCCCAATCAGGAGGGGGTGCATGAAGTTTGGTGATATATCGGTCAAGCATACCGGTTGGGAACACACCCACATGTCCACAGACTTGGTGGATTGAGCACCTGCAGCTGATTATTCCACAAGCACCTGGCACTTTTTCTTTATATTAAGGACTCACAGATTATAACACCTATAAGCACTTTATGGACTATTTATATATATATTAGAATCTTTTATATATATTGGTTTCTGTTTGCATTAGAGAACATTGCAAATATTGATTGCAAGGATTTTTTAAACACAACGGTATCACCACACAGCACTTTATATTTGGTAACACTGTATGATTATTGAATCGGGTTACACATTTATTTATATACTCAGCATTGGAATCACATCAAAACATTGACTTGTAACGAAACAATTTATATCACACAGGTTTATTTTATTTTACATTTTTGGATAGCACACCATACACAGTACAATCTGGATTGGTCCCCAATATCGTTGAAATAGCAACTAGGCAGATTTTTACTCTTGCATGAGAGAACATAGCAAATATTGATTGCAAGGATTTTTTAAATACAACGGTATCAACACACAGCACTTTATATTTGGTAACACTGTATGATTATTGAAGCGGGTTACACATTTATTTATATACTCAGCATTGGAATCACATCAAAACATTGACTTTTCACGAAACAATATCACACAGGTTTATTTTATTTTATATTTTTGGATAGCACACCATACACAGTACAATCTGGATTGGTCACCAATATTGTTGAAATAGCAACTAGGCAGATTTTTATTCTTGCGCAACACTATTTATTGTATTTATAGCACAGAGCACTTTCTGAGGAGTGAGGTGTTTGCGGCAGTTGTAAAATCTAGATTAGGGGGGTAGCTCGCAGGATTCCAATCTGATTTGGACTAATTTGATCAGACTGTAAAAATTTAAAGTGCCAGTGCGTCTATATTAGATGCAGAGATATATAATAGAACCTAGAGACCACAACTCCCAGCTACTGTAGTAAACCTGCCAGAGAGGCAGCGGGAGATAAGGGAAGTTAACAAGTGGCTGAGGAGCTGGTGTAGTAAGGAGGGTTTCGGGTTCCTGGAGAACTGGGCCGACTTCTCAGTCGGCCACCGGCTCTTTGGTAGGAATGGATTGCACCTAAATGGGAAGGGTGCAGCCATACTGGGTGAGAGGATGGCCATAAAGTTAGAGGGGCTTTAAAACTAGGTGATGGGGGGGGAGGGTACAGATGTAGAATTAGCTAGCGGGGAGCAAGATTCAGAGGGCACAATTGGGGACATTAGCGGTAGGATGTTCAGAGCTCCTAAACCCAAGGTGGGTATGGGGAAAAATAACAAGAGCAGCCTAAAAACAACATGAAACGAGGATATAGTATGCAACCGGTCAAAATTCAAGGTTTGTATACCAATGCCAGAAGCCTGGCCAACAAGATGGGAGAGCTGGAGCTACTGATGTTTGAGGAGGACTTAGATTTTGTGGGGATAACAGAGACTTGGTTCGACAGCTCTCATGATTGGATGGTGACCATTCAGGGGTATTCCCTTTATCGCAGGGATAGAGAAGGTAAAAAAGGGGGAGGGGTATGTCTGTATATTAAGAACAGTATATAGGTAAATATGAGGGAGGATATTAATAATGGAGCTATGGACGAGGCAGAATCCCTATGGGTAGAACTTAAAAGGGAAGGCACTATAGATAAGGTAATATTGGGCGTATACTATAGGCACCCCAACCAGAGGGAGGAGGGGGAGGCGGACCTACTTTTACAGATAGGATTGGCAGCAAGGATTGGAAATGTCATTATAATGGGGGACTTTAATTATCCAGATATAGACTGGGCAGAGAGAACCACGCATTCAGCCAAGGCTCGGCAGTTTCTAAATGTTTTGCAGGACAATTTTATGGGTCAGATGGTGAACGCATCGACAAGAAACAATGCGGTACTTGACCTACTGATTACCAACAATACAGACCTGATCACGGATATAGAAATACGGGGCAACTTAGGAAACAGTGACCATAGGTCAATTAGTTTCAGTATTAATCATAGTAATAGGAAACATAAGGGTAATATAAGGACACTGAATTTCAAAAGAGCCAATTTCCCAAAACTGCGCTCTCTGCTAGAAAATATCAAATGGGATAGAACCCTGGGAACAAAGAACACGTAGGAAAAATGGGAGTGCTTCAAGAGCATACTAAACAGAGGGATTGGCCAGTGCATTCCAAAGGGAAATACATTTAAAAGAGCAATACTAAACCCTAGGTGTGAGTTAGATAAGGGTGCAAAGTGTCCACCAATTTGGTTGGATACATGGGACTGAGATCTAAAAAACTGGGGTCTGAATAGTTCCCCAAGCTCTTAGTTATTGCTCCATCATCTCTTGATGGCTGCACTGTTTGTATATTAGCTATGTTTGTTGGTCCAAGGGTTCCCCCCTGTCCTGTTTGAGTTGTTCATGGATTATGTGCACTGGAAGTACACTCTGGTGTATTGTAAGCTTTTTTGTGTGGGTAGACTACATCTGTATTCTGTGCCAACTTAGGTGAAGATGGATGCTTACAGAATACAAAATAAAATAGTTGAAGGGCTTTATGTTTTTGTAACCAGTTCTCACTCTGTTTGCTGTATGTTTCCATATTGTGTGGCTGTTTAACTGAGAACTTGCACCATCCACACTATTTCTGTTGCTTCTCTTGTTACTAGAAGGCTCTGTTGCCATGTTTGTTCAGGCTCATTTGCTCTTGTTTCAAAACATGGCATTGGACACGCTTTTTAAAAGCACTCTGAACATTAATCAAAGCACCTGTCACTAAATAAAATGGTTCACGTACTGTCCTGTTCACACGTTGTGTTTTCTTTGCTTTGCTTCAAAAATTTTACCTCATGTCGCTTTAGTGGTGCTTCAAAGCCTCCAAAGAAGTTTATGACAAAGCTCACTTTAAGCACCTGCAGCTTTTAATCAGCTTTAGCTTCACTTTGTTTTGGAGGTTTTGCAGGTATGAGATATCAATACACACACAGGGCATCTGCCAAGCTTAATTAAAGCTTTAAAAAAGCATCACCAATACATCATCGAATCATCACCAAAGCATCATCGAAGCACCACTTAAGCATCATCGAAGCACCATCAAAGCCTCACAGAAGCATTGCAGAAGTATCAAAAACACATAAAAAAAGCATGTTGAAGCTGTAGGCGCTTTAATGTGTAGAGATGTCCCGAACTATTCGCCGGCGAACAGTACCCGGCGAACATCGCTTGTTCGCGTTCGCCGCGGCGGGCGAACATATGCGATGTTCGGTCCGCCCCCTATACATCATCATTGAGCAAACTTTGGCCCTGTACCTCACAGTCAGCAGACACATTCCAACCAATCAGCATACCCTCCCTCCCAGACCCTCTCACATCCTATAAAAAAGCAAGGACAGCATCCATCTTAGATTCATTCTGAATCTGCAGTGTTAGTTAGAGCAGGGAGAGTGCTGCTACTGCTGCTGAATTAATAGGGAAATCATTAGCTAGGCCAGTGTTCTGTGTCCACTCCTGCTGTAAGGACAGCATCCTGACAGCACCCCAAAAAGCCCTTTTTAGGGCTGGTACATCAGTCTGCTTTTATTTTATTTTTTCTATATATATATACAGACTGTACTGTGTGCACATCACTCATATCGGGTGGCACAGTACCTTGCAGATAAAAAATTAATTTAATTTTTCCTCTGTAATATAATTGCAGTTGCCTGCCAGTGAGTGTCAAGTCCGCAGACTGTACTGTGCCCACTGCCCACCACTCATATAGGGCGGCACAGCACCTTGCAGATAAATAATTCATTTAATTTTTCCTATCATAAAAAATAAAATGTATCCAGAAAAAACAGGAACTGGCTTTTTCATTCAAATTTCAGTAGCACAGGGATGGTGATAACCTCTTACCAAATAAATAGGATGATAACATATACCAAAATATATGAATCAGATGTGATAAATATAAGTATAAAATCATAAATACATAAAAGCATGAAATCACATCAATAGGAGTCCATAAAGTCCATAGGTATAAAGTGCATAGAGCAATGAAAGTGCAAACATGAAGGATCACATGCACTATAAATGTACCAGGAAATCTTCCAGAGGAGTCTTTGCAGCACAAATTAGAGATCTGGAGGAAACCTGATTTTACTATATGCTGTTGTTGCCTAGTCCATTAGAGTGGTTAGGCATAGTTGTCTGGTGAATCTGAATTTCAGATACTTCTCCCGACACTGTGTGGTGGTGGCAAGCAAGGGTGGTCGCCATAAGTTGCACCTGTGATCCTTCAGGTTTGCACTTTCATTGCTCTATGCACTTTCTACCTATGGACTTTATGGACTCCTATTGATGTGATTTCATGCTTTTATGTATTTATGATTTTATGCTTATATTTATCACATCTGATTCATATATTTTGGTATACAGTGGGGATCGAAAGTTTGGGCACCCCAGGTAAAAATTTGTATTAATGTGCATAAAGAAGCCAAGGAAAGATGGAAAAATCTCCAAAAGGCATCAAATTACAGATTAGACATTCTTATAATAATATGTCAACAAAAGTTAGATTTTATTTCCATCATTTACACTTTCAAAATAACAGAAAACAAAAAAATGGCGTTTGCAAAAGTTTGGGCACCTGCAGAGTTATTATCTTGTACTGCCCCCATTGGCAAGTATCACAGCTTGTAAACGCTTTTTGTAGCCAGCCAAGAGTCTTTCAATTCTTGTTTGAGGTATCTTTTCCCATTCTTCCTTACAAAAGTATTCCAGAGATTTCTGGGCTGTCTGACACGCACTGCTCTTTTAAGGTCTATCCATAGATTTTCAATTATGTTGAGGTCAGGAGATTGTGAAGGCCATGGCAAAACCTTCAGTTTATGCCTCTTAAAGTAATCCCCCGTGGATTTTGAGGTGTGTTTAGGATCATTATCCATTTGTAGAAGCCACCCTCTCTTTAACTTCAGCTTTTTTCACAGATGGCATCAAGTTACCATCCAAAATTTGCTGAAATTTTCTTTAATCCATTTTTCCTTCTACTCGTGAGATGTTCCCTGTGCCACTGGCTGCAATACAACCCCAAAGCATGATTCATCCACCCCCATGCTTAACAGTTGGACAGAGGTTCTTTTCATTAAATTCTGTGCCCCCCTTCTTCTCCAAACGTACCTTTGCTCATTCCGGCCAAAAAGTTCAATTTTAACCTCATCGGTCCACAGAACTTGCTTCCAAAATGCATCAGGCTTGTCTATATGTTCATTTGCAAAGTTCAAACGCTGATTTTTGTGGTGAGGACGTAGAAGAGGTTTTCTTCTGATGACTCTTCCATGAAGACCATATTTGTACAAGTATCTCTTTATAGTGGAATAGTGTACCACAACTCCAGTGTCTGCCAGATCTTTCTGGAGGGATCGTGCAGTCAAACGTGGGTTTTGAATTGTTTTTCTCACAATCCTGCATGCTGTTCTGTCTGATATTTTTCTTGGTCTTCCAGATCTTGCTTTAACTTCCACTGTTCCTGATGACTGCCATTTCTTAATTACATTCTGAACAGAGGATATTGACATCTGAAAACGCTTTGCTATCTTCTTATAGCCTTGTCCAGCTTTGTGAGTGTCAACTATTTTCAGTTTCAGTTTTCTAGACAACTGCTTAGAAGATCCCATGGTGCTGATTGTTGGGGCAAGGTCAGATGGGTCTGGGCATTTTAAACCTTTGAGATTGACAGATGATGATTGAGAACAATCCATGACACTGGCAGGTCTCAGCCTTGCAAAGGGGGCAGTGCATGCTATAAATTCTGCAGGGTGCCCAAACTTTTGCAGACGCCATTTTTTTATTTTCTGTAATTTTGAAAGTGTCAATGATGGAAATAAAATCTAACTTTTGCTGACATATTATTATAAGAATGTCTAATCTGTAATTTGATGCCTTTTGGAGATTTTTCCATGTTTCCTTGGCTTCTTTATGCACATTAATACAAATTTTTTACCTGGGGTGCCCAAACTTTCGATCCCCACTGTATGTTATCATCCTATTTATTTGGTAAGAGGTTATCACCATCCCTGCGCTACTGAAATTCGAATGAAAAAGCCAGTTCCCTTTTTTTCTGGATGAATTTTATTTTTTATTATATTTACTCATTTAAGTAGCAGCAATTTGTGTTATTTGTGTTATTCTGTCAGGTTTGTGTTACCTGTATTTCCTAAAGCCCAGTGGATTACAACATTGTCTATTAATTTAGTACAAGTAGTGATATTTATATATAAAATTTTTCCTCTGTAATATAATTGCAGTTGCCTGCCTGTGAGTGTCAGGCCCACAGACTGTACTGTGTCCACTGCCCACCACTCATATAGGGTGGCACAGCACCTTGCAGATAAAAAAGTAATTTCATTTTTCCTCTGTAATAGAATTGCAGTTGCCTGCCAGTGAGTGTCAGGCCCACAGACCGTACTGTGCCCACTGCCCACCACTCATATAGGGTGGCACATCCCCTTGCAGATAAAAAATTAATTTAATTTTTCCTCTGTAATAGAATTGCAGTTGCCTGCCAGTGAGTGTCAGGCCCACAGACTGTACTGTGCCCACTGCAAATGGACTGTTTGCGGTTGTTTGCGGTGCGTTAAACAGGGAGTTTGGTCTGTCAGAGTTTGGTCTGTCACTGTGAAGCGGGCATAACCCTTACACTACCTGAACGATACAACATTATACCTGATTGTATTCACACACTGGATGTTTTAAAGCATGTTATTCCAAACAATTTAGGAATGTTAGGTGATTTATGACCTTTATGGATTAAAACCGACTCTGCGTCAACTACGTAATTTTCCATGGGAGTTCTGCCATGGATCCCCCTCCGGCATGCCACAGTCCAGGTGTTAGTCCCCTTGAAACAACTTTTCCATCACTATTGTGGCCAGAAAGAGTCCCTGTGGGTTTTAAAATTCGCCTGCCTATTGAAGTCTATGGCGGTTCGCCCGGTTCGTCCATTCGCGCACATTTGCGGAAGTTCACGTTTGCCGTTCGCGAACGGAAAATTTTATGTTCGCGACATCTCTATTAATGTGTTGAAGTCAAAGTGGTTTCAGCCTAGTGGGGGCCAGAAACCAGAAAGCAAGCTACTCACTAGGGGGGGAACCTCTGGGGGAGTCTAGGATGGAAAAAGACTTGGGGGTACTGGTAGACAACAGGCTTGGCAGTGGCATGCAATGCCAAGCAGCTGCAAGCAAAGCCAACAGAATATTGGGATGTATAAAAAAGGGGATTCACTCCAGAAATAAAGAGATTATTCTCCCGCTCTACAAGACTCTGGTCCGGCCACATCTGGAGTATGCTGTCCAGTTCTGGGCACCGGTCCTCAGGAAGGATGTGCTGGAATTGGAAAGAGTCCAGAGAAGGGCAACAAAAATAATTAGGGGAATGGATGGACATCAGCTATGAGGAAAGACTACAAGCACTGAACCTATTCTCTCTAGAGAAGAGACGTTTGAGGGGGGATATGATATCAATGTACAAATACTGGCGACCCTAGCATAAGGAACAAACTATTTAGAGTAAGGAAATACAACAAGACACGTGGCCACTCACTAAAACTAGAGGAAAGGCGGTTTAACCTTAAAATGCGTAAGGGGTTCTTCACTGTAAGGGCGGTAAGGATGTGGAATTCTCTTCCACAAGCAGTCGTATCAGCAGGGAGCATTGATAGTTTCAAAAAACTATTAGATGGGCACCTTAAAGACCACAACATACAGGGGTATACAATGTACGGTTAAAAGCAAACACACACACATCATAGGTTGAACTGGATGGACTGATGTCTTTTTTCAACCTCACTAACTATGTAACTATGTAACTATGTACAAGCATTCTGTGTGTAAAACTTTAATAAAATCCTTGAAACTAAAATAGCTGAAGGTAGAAGGGGAAAAGGGAGTTAAAGCGGAGTTCCGGCCACAAAATGTTCTTTTCAATAAAAATACCCCCGGGACAGTCAGGGCTAGTACATTCCACAATGGATAGCCTCTGTACTGTCCCGGGTCGCACTTACCTTTTAGAAGAAATACTTACCTTGAAAATTTCTTCTCCAGCGCTGCCATCTCGGATGTGGGCAGCTGAAGCCAGCTCGCCCTCTTCTGCGTCCTCTTCCATGTCCTCTTCTCCCAGAATGCTCCTGCACCGGCCCCGCTCGTCACTTCTGGTGCGGGCGCGTCATCCCTCCACAGCTTCTGGGCATGCCCAGAAGCTGTTTAGCAGGGAATGAGGCGCCGCACCGGAAGTGACGAGCGAGGCCGGTGCAGGCGCATTGATTTCTGGGACTGATGACGTTCAGCTCCCAGGAATCAATGCAAAGAGGAAGTTACGGTTCGGGCCGCGGCTGCAGAGGGAGTAAGAGGAAGAAAGGTGAGTATACTTTTTTTTTTTTCAATAACAAGGTAAGTAAACAAAAAAAAAATCGTAACTATCCATTTCTTTTTCAGGTGACCAAAAGCAAGCGGATGGCCCAAAATCGATTATGTTGATTTTGTGGCCGGAACTCCACTTTAATTAGGGCTGATTAGGGTAGTGTTTAATATGGGTTAATAAGGGGTAAACAGATACTTTTTTAACTTGTCAGGTTGCTTTAATTAACAACATCTCCAGATCAAAGCTCATTCATCCTATCTGCAGATAAATTAAACAGAGTAGATAAAAATAAAACGAACAATGAACAATGGTGTTGCTAAACGAACAGTTAAAGCACAACCGCAGTCTACAGTTACATATTCCACTTCTCACATAGAAACAAGAACCACAGCCTTATATTTATTCTGTCTTTCCAAAAGAAAGCCAAGCTATTGCAGTTTACCATCAAGTCATGTGATAAATCAATCCCAGATTAATTCTATATTACCAATAAAGTGATAGGAGTTGATTTACTAAAACTGGAGAGTGCACAATCTGGTACAGCTAGCCTGGTAGCCAAAGCTTCGAGGTTTCCTATTTTGTTTGTCATACTTCTGACACTTGAAAATACAGGCAATACATTTTACATTTAGATTTGTAATGTTGTGTTGTTTTACAAACATGGTGTATTCATCAATATACCTGTATATATTGCTTTAACCCTTACCCAAATCAAGTAGTGGTATGTACCTTTTTGACCAACTAGCCCCATTAATTTCTAATTTATCCTCCACCATACTATAAATAACCCTATAACCCTTCCATAAATCCCTCTACTAACGCAGCATACCCCTTTCATACAGGTGTAAATCAAAATTAGTATGCAGGTTTTACCTCAATGAAAAGTCAGCCCAGTACTCTAGAAATCTAGTCGAGACTCTGGTCCCCCCCCCCCCCCCCCTCCTGTATACAAAGCCTTGGCTTTTGCAATCTGTAGATTAATATTCTTAGGCATAGCTGTCTATCTGCATTCTGTCAAGAAGTCTACATTACATAGTTAGTCAGGTTAAAAAAAGACATTAGTTCATCTAGTTCGAGGGTCAGCAACCAGTAGATCATGGTCTACCAGTAGATAACGGCCAAGTGACTGGTAGATCGCAATCTGGGCTTGCTGACCCGCCATCCCAGAGCAATAAATAGAGTGCAATGCAGATAGACTACTTAATAAAGTTGGAGCTGTAGTAGAGAGCAAGAGCCGCATAAAACGATGCCTCCTCTGTAGTGCTGGCTCCTGTACCATGCAGAGTGATACCGACTGCACTCCACCTCTTATCTCTGTTAGCAGTCTTCAGAGTGGTGCCAGCAGGTCAGTGTGAAGCTATACACCAGGCATAATAGTATAAAGCTGTTTTCATACTAACGCACTGCAGTTTACCCACACTGCGGATGAAGTGCAGTGTACCTACAGCTTTCCTGCAGGTTTTTTGAAGTTTAGCTATAGACTTCTATTATATCCTGCAGGTTTGGTGCACTTTCTGAATGCAGGAGTTTGGTGTGCTTTCAAAAAGTGCACTACACCTGCAGGATATAATAAAAGTCTATGGCAAAGCGCACTTACCCAGGAAAGTTGCAGATGCACTGTGCTGCACCCGCAGTTTAGGTAAACCGCAGCACATCAGTGTGAAAGCAGCCTTTTAGGGGGATCAGAACAGTAAAGTAAGAGTTCATAAACATTTCTAGTTTGGGGAGGGTGGTAAAACCCCATAGTTAAGACATTTTTTTAACCACCCCTGCCCCAACCACACCCCCTTTACGTAGCTGCAGTGGCTATGGGTGTACACATGTCACAGCCGCAGCAAGAGTTATATGCCCTGTCATGGCTGGTGTTTGTAGCACCTGCCAAGCATGACCCATTGAAGTGAATGAGGCCGCTCTGAAAGTTTTTTGCAAACAACTGTGGATAGGGAAAGAAGTTAAAATAACATAAAAAAATGAAAAATAAAAAATAATCATCTTGAATGATGTAGGAGGAGGATGAGGCCCATATGGAGTAGGAAGTTCAGGTGGCGGAGGATATAGCGGGGGATATGGCGGTGGAAGCAGCGGTGGCAGTGGAGGAGGAGGACGAGGTAGCCAATGCTGGTTTTGGTTTTTAATAAAAAAAAAATGTTAATTCAGGTACACCCCAAAAGAGTAAGAAAGATCAAATCCAGCAATGGCTGGCTGGGTAAGGCCGGTATACATGTCTATTCTGCACAAGGTACGGACAAGTCCTGTGGGATCCATGCCTGGTTCATTTTAATGAACGTGAGCTTGTCCACATTGGCTCTGGACAGGCGGCTGCACTTGTCTGTGATAATGCCCCCAGCCGTGCTAAATACACGTTCAGATAATACACTGGCTGCAGGGCAGGCCAGCACCTCCAAGGCGTAAAGGGAAAGCTCAGGCCATGTGCCGAACTTGGAGACCCAAAAGTTGAAGGGGGCAGACCCGTCATTCAGTACGTCTAGGCGTGTGCACACATACTGCTCCACCATGTTAGTGAAATGCTGCCTCCTGCTAAGACGTTCCATAGACTTGCCACTATGGCTAACAGAGGGTGAAATCAGGGAAAGGCTGGATAAACTTAACACAAACAAATCACCAGGCCCGGATGGCCTACATCCGAGAGTACTCAAAGAACTCAGTAAGGTTATATCTAGACCACTGTTCCTGATCTTTGCTGACAGTATTAGGACAGGAAATGTACCAGGGGATTGGAGGAAAGCTAATGTGATTCCAATTTTCAAAAAGGGGCAGAGGCATATCCCGGGAAATTATAGGACTGTCAGTTTGACACTGATAGTATGTAAAATTCTGGAGGGGATGATAAGGGACTATATCGTAGAGTTTGCTAAAGACAATAACATCATCAGCAGTAATCAGCACGGGTTTACAAATGGGCGTTCTTGTCAAACCAAACTCTTAACATTCTATGAGGAGGTGAGCTGTGAGCTTGATAAGGGCAGACCAGTGGATGTGGTGTACCTGGATTTCGCTAAGGCGTTTGATACAGTTCCCCACAAGCGCTTAATTTATAAAATAAGGTCTGCAGGTATCGACAGCAGGGTTTGCTCTTGGATACGGAACTGGCTAAGAGGGCGTGTCCAAAGGGTGGTAGTAAACAGAGCATACTCAGACTGGTCTGAGGTAGTAAGCGGGGTCCCCCAGGGCTCTGTCCTGGGATCAACCTTGTTCAATTTATTCATAAACAGCATTGAGGACGGGATCAGTAGTTCAATATCAGTTTTTGCAGATGACACAAAATTGGCCAGGGCAATAACTGTACAGAATGAAGCAGATATCCTACAGAATGACCTGGACAAAATAATGGAGTGGGCAACGACATGGCAAATGAGGTTTAACGTGGAGAAGTGTAAGGTTTTGCACTTTGGGACTAAAAACATAAAAAGACAATACACGTTAGGAGGGGAACCCTTGGGGGAATCAAAAATGGAGAAAGATCTGGGAGTCTTGGTTGATGATAGATTAGGCAACAGCATGCAATGTCAAGCGGCAGCTGCCAAAGCCAGCAGATTATTAGCATGCATAAAGAAAGGGATGTATTCCAGAGATAAGACTATAATCCTTCCACTTTATAAAACTCTGGTCCGACCGCATCTGGAGTATTCTGTCCAGTTCTGGTCGCCAGTCCTCAGGAGGGATGTGTTGGAGCTGGAGAGAGTCCAGAGAAGGGCAACTAAACTGATTAGGGGATTGGAGGACCTTAACTATGAAGAGCGTCTGCAATCGCTCGATTTATTCTCCCTGGAGAAGAGACGCCTGAGGGGGGACATGATAGCAATTTATAAATATCTCAATGGGGATCTCAGCTTAGAAAAAAAGCTGTTCAGTCGAAGGGATTGCATGAGGACAAGAGGGCATACAATGCGATTAGAGGAGAAGAGTTTTAACCTCAGGCAACGTGGGGGGTTCTTTACGGTTAGGGCTACAAGATTGTGGAATTCTCTACCACAAGAGGTGGTTTCTGCAAGAAGTATAGTGGCTTTCAAAAGACTCTTAGACGCACATCTCAAGGATCAGGACATTAAGGGCTATGTGAGATGATTACAGCCACACACACCTACACAGGTTGAACTGGATGGACTATTGTCTTTATTCAACCTCACCTACTATGTAACTATGTAACTATGTATATCAGCTGCTGGTACAGCTGCTTGTTGTGGCGTGCTGACAAAGCTTTTCCACATTTCGGCCATGCTAACCCTGCCTTCTGAGGTGCTGGTGGTGCCCTGGCAGGGTTGGGTTCCTCTTCCTCCCCTTCCTTGGCCTTGTGCTTCTTCTGTGCCTCCGCTGTCAGGTGGGAATGCCACCAGCAGCGCGTCTACCAGCGTGCGCTTGTACTCGCGCATCTTCCGATCACGCTCCAGTGAGGGAATTAATGACAGTATGTTGTCCTTGTAACGGGGATCCAGCAGGGTGGCCACCCAGTAATCAGCACAAGTTACTATGTGGGAAACTCGGCAGTCGTTGCGGAGACACTGCAGCATGTAATCGCTCATGTGTGCCAGGCTGCCCAGAGGCAATGAAAAGCTGTCCTCTGTGAGAGACGTATCCTCTGTGTTCTCCGTATACCCCCAGCCACGCACCAGTGATGGCCATGAGCTGGCCTGGGTGCCACCCTGCTGTGAACATGGTTCCATATCCTCCTCCATCTCCTCCTCCTCATCCTCCAGACCTGTGCCCCTGCTGGACGTTTGTGTGTGCAGGAACCCACCCGCGGAGCCACTTGTGAATGACTGCCCTGAAAGCCATGGAAATGTTACCTCTTCATCCTCTTCCTCCTCATCCTGTGCCACATCCTCTTCCATTATCGCCCGAAGTGTTTTTTCAAGAAGGCATAGAAGTGGGATAGTTAAGCTGAGAACGGCGTCATTGGCACTGGTCATGTTGGTGGAGTACTCGAAACAGCGCAACAAGGCACACAGGTCTCGCTGGCCCAGTTATTGGTGGTGAAGTGGTGCTGTTCCGCAGAGCGACTCACGTGTGCGTGCTGCAGCTGAAACTCCACTATGGCCTGCTGCGCTCGCACAGTCTGGCCAGCATGTGCAAGGTGGAGTCCACCTTGTGGGCACGTCACATATGAGGCGGTGAGCGGGAAGGCCAAAGTTGCGCTGCATTGCTGACAGGTGAGCAGCAGCAGGGTGAGAACACCGAAAGTGCGCACAGACGGCCCGCACTTTGTGCAGCAGCTCTGACATATCGGGGTAATTTCGAAGGTACCTCTGCACCACCGAATTCAGCACATGCGCCAAGCAAGGGATGTGTGTCAAACCGGCTAGGCCCAGAGCTGCTATGAGATTTCACCCATTATCGCACAACACCAGGCCGGGCTTGAGGCTCACTGGCAGCAACCACTCATCGGTCTGCAGTTCAATGCCCCTCCACAACTCCTTCGCAGTGTGTGGTTTTTCACCCAAACAGGCAAGTTTTAAAACTGCCTGCTGTCGTTTACTCCTGGCTGTGCTGAAGTTGGTGGTGAAGGTGTTACACTGACCGGAAGAGGAGGCAGTAGAGGATGAGGAAGCGGAGTAGGAGTAGGAGGAGTTAGGAACAGGAGGCAAACTGAAGCGCCCTGCAATCCTCGGTGGTGGAAGGACATGCGCCAAACTGCTATCCGCCTCAGGCCCAGCCGCCACTGCATTTACCCAGTGTGCTGTTAGGGAGATATAATGTCACTGACCGTGCTTACTGGTGGACCTGTAACTGGTGGTTAGGTGGACCTTGCCACAGATGGCGTTGCACAGTGCACACCTGATTTTGTCACCCACTTGGTTGTGCAGGGAAGGGATGGCTTGCCTGGAAAAGTAGTGGCGGCTGGGCACGACGTACTGTGGCACAGCCACCGCCATAAGGCTCTTAAATCTCTGCATCTCCACCAGCCGGAATGACAGCATTTCAAAGGCCAGGAATTTTGAAATGCTGGCATTCAGGGCCAGGGATCGCGGGTGGGTAGGGGGGTACTTCCTCTTCCGCTCCACTGTTTGGGAAAGCTGAATGCTTCCACGGGACATTGTGGAGATGGTTGTTGGTGACCCAGGTGGTGGTGTTGCTGGTGGATCCTCTGTTTGCAGGGTGGCAGGTGCCACTGTCACTACAGAGGTGGATGAAGAGGCCGAGACTGCAGCAGCAGAAGAGGAAGCAGGAGGAGCCAGAGACCTTTCTTGGTTTTTGAGGTGTGCACTCCACTGCAGCTCATGCTTTGCACTTAGATGCCTGGTCATGCAGGTTGTGCTCAGGTTGAGAAGGTTTATGCCTCGCTTCAGGCTCTGATTGCACAGCGTGCAAACCACTCATGTCCTGTCATCATCACATTGTCTGAAGAACTGCCATGCTAGGGAACTCCTGTGAGCTTGCTTTGGTGTGCTCGGTCCCTTGCTGCGTTGGGCAGTAGCAGGCCTAGTGTCTAGGGCACGGCCGCTCCGCTTTTGCACCCTGCTCCCTCTTCTGCTGTGCTGGTGGCTCTGTGCGACCACCGTCTCTTCCTCCAAACTACTCAGGTCACCTGCATGACTTTCATTCCATGTGGGGTCGAGGACCTCCTCGTCCTCCACATCGTCTTCCACCCAGTCTTCACCCTGCAACCCTTGTCGGTCTCCACAATTCGGAATTCCGCAGCAGTCGGCACCTGTGTTTCATCATCATCCGAGACGTGCTGCGATGGTCCTCCCATGTACACATCTGGAAATATAAGTGGTTGGGCATCAGTGCACTCAATCTCTTCCACTTCTGGGGCAGGGCTAGGTGGATGGCCCTGGGAAACCATGCTAACAGAGTCATCCAAAAGAAGAAGAGATTACTGCATGAGTTGGGGCTCAGACTGCTTGGCTGATTTGCAAGGGGGTGCGGTGAAAGATTGATGGACATCGGCTGCAGGTGCCAACTCTGACCTTTCAGCAGAAGACTGGGTGGGAGACAATGTGAAGGAACTGGAGGCACCGTCAGCAACCCAATCTACTATCGCCTGTACTTGTTCTGGCCTCAACATTTGTAGAAGCACATTAGGCCCTGCCAAATACAACTGCAGGTTCTGTCACCTACTCGTAAGATTTTGGATCTTCCCCGAAATGGGTTTTTATTGCAAGGCGCAATACAACAGTATGCAATGGGTGTATCTCACTGTAACATATGCGGACAGGGCCTCAATCAACTCTTTTGTCCCCTAAATAGTTTTTTTTATTGCAAGGCACAATACAACAGTATGCAATGGGTGTATGTCACTGTAACATATGCGGACAGGGCCGCAATAAACTCTTATGTCCCCTAAATAGTTTTTTTATTGCAATGCGCAATACAACAGTATGCAATGGGTGTATCTCACTGTAACATATGTAGACAGGGCCGCAATCAACTTTTTTTGTCCCTTAATGTTTTTTTTTATTGCAAGGCGCAATACAACAGTATGCAATGGGTGTGTGTCACTGTAACATATGCGAACAGTGCCGCAATAAACTCTTTTGTCCCCTAAATAGTTTTTTTTATTGCAAGGTGCAATACAACAGCATGCAATGGGTGTATCTCACTGTAACATATGCAGACAGGGCCGCAATCAACTTTTTTTGCCCCTAAATGTTTTTTTTTTATTGCAATGCGCAATACAACAATATGCAATGGGTGTATCGCACTGTAATGTATGAATGAAAAACTGAAAAATAATTGTCCCCTTAATTGGTGCTTGTTGAATAGCAGATTTGAAATGCAGTGTCTGTCTAAACGCTGTAAGTCACAGTAAAATATGAAGGAAAAAAGTTTTTTCTTTTTAAAATGCAGATTAAGCAGACACATATGCACTGAGTTTGCAGGAATGCCCGCTACACACCGCAGGCCTAACAGGTTGGATACTGTTGTTATTCTATTGAATAAAAAAAAAACCCATTTGAATGAAAAACTGAAAAATTATTTTTTCACCCTAAATACTGTAAAAGAATTATTTTCCCCTCACATTGGTGCTTTTTGAAGAGCAGGTTAGAAAAACAATGTCTGTCTGACATACAGTCTTTAAAGTTAAATATGAAGTAAAAAATGTTTTTTCTTTTTTAAATGCAGATTAAGCACACACATATGCACTGAGGTTGCATGAAATGTGCAGCACCGCACTTTTGGATACTGTTGTTGTTCTATTCCGCTGTTGAATAAAAAAAAAAAAAAACTAATTTGAATAAAAAACTGAAAATATTTTTTTTTACCCTAAATACTCTAAAATAATTTTTTCCCCTCACAAAGTTAAATATGAAGGAAAAAATGTTTTTTCTTTTTTAAATGCAGATTAAGCACACACACATGCACTGAGGTTGCATGAAATGTGCAGCACTGCACGCCTAACAGGCTGATAAAATGTTTTTGTTTCTCCCTTCTCCTCCTCACTTAGCTCAGGTCAGGGCATAAAGATCGTTCACTGCCCCCCCCCCCCCACACACAATACAATCAATGTAGATTGCTGTCTGATTAAAGCAGATTGTACCTATCCTATGCTTTCCCTACAAGCAATCTCTCCAGCCTGGCCCTACAGTAAACTGCTATCTCTCCCTCCGGGCAAAAACATAGTGCACTGCACCCCACAAAATCAAATCAATGTAGATCGCTGTATGATAAAGCAGATTGTTCCTCCTATGCTTTCCCTACAAGCAATCTCTCCAGCCTCGCCCTATAGTAAACTCCTATCTCTCCCTCAGCAGCAGCAGTCAGGAACCTGTCCCTAGTATAGTTATAGCAGAGTGACGCGCGGCGCTGTGTGACTCCAGCTTATATAGAGTCTGGGTCACATGCTGCACTGGCCTATCACAGTCATGTTATTAGTAGACATGGCTGTGATGGCTTCTAGGGCACGCTTGCTGATTGGCTGCCTTGCACCTGTTGAAAGCGCGCCATTAAAACCACGCCAAAACATCAAATAACGTTACTGAACAATGGACAGTACCCGAACATACAGTGAAATGTCCGGGTTCGGGCCCGGGTACCGAATACCCAAAAGTCCGGTACGAACACGAACAATACAGTCCGGGTTCACTTAACCCTAATCAGGACTGCTTAATAACAGCATGCAATGCCAAGCTGCAGTTTCTAAAGTTTGCAAAATACTTTCTATAGAAGTATAGACTCCATCGAGAGCAACTTAATTTTTCTTCTGTACAAATCATTGGAGTACTTGAGCCAGTGCAGGACCTGCAGAGGCAGTGCAGAGAAGGGAATTCAAACCAATAAGAGGCATGGAGAAGGTCAGCTATGAAGAAAGATTAGCTGAACTGAAATTATTCTCTCTTGAGAAGAGACAACTAATGGTAAAATGATCATCATTTATAAATACATAGGTGGTTCTTATAGTGAACTTGGTGTTGAGTTATTCACTTTCAGGACATCACAGAACAAAGGGGCACTACTGTCTGGAGGGAAATACTGTAGATTTAACTTCTACATATGAAAAGGCTTTTTCACGATAAGGGCTGTAAAAATCTAGACTAGACTCCCTGAAGAACTAGTTGTGGTCAGCTTGGTAGATTGTTTTAATGAATGTATTCCTAAATGCACAAATAACTGGATACTAGCATTTATAGGTAATAACACCAGGGATAGTTAATCCAGAGAATATCTAAGTGTCTCCTGGGGATCAGGAATAAATGCTTTGCTGTTTTTTTTTTTGTTTTTTTTTTTGGGGGGGGAGGGTGGTTTGTCCTCCTCTGGATCAACTGTGGGTATATGATTATATACTGCATATGGAGGTTTTCTATTTGCTTGTTTTTTTGTCTATTGGTTAAGCTAAATGGATTTGTGTCCTTTTTCAACCTGACTAACTATGTAGCTATGTGCTGCTCCATATTGCCCAAGCATATTGCACTGTTTTCAATATTAAAATATAAACCAATAAAAACACACAATTTTAGCCAACAATATAGATGCATTGCAAACAGGCATTGGCAGTGGTGTGGAGCAAAATCAGAGGCAGTTGTGCAAAGTCATGGATCAAGCCGAGGCCAGCAATATGTAGGCAAAGCAGTATTAAATAATAATCATAAGCCAAGGTCAGAAACTGGTTAAGCAATGGTATAGTGCAAGAACCAAAATCAGGTCAAGAAAAAGCAGGGTCAGTAACAGGAAACACATGCAGAATACAATATAACAAGCAAGGAACACACTAAAGACCAGTCAGCACTGCCGCTGAGTTAGAACATCCATTAAATAGGCTGTCTGGTGCCAGTACTTTCTCTGGGTGTGCACACATGTCCATACACACACTGTGAAGCATGCCATGCCATTACTTTACATGCAGAGCCATGATTACGAAAGATATACGCATGCACAGGCGTCAAAGCCAACTGGCTAACAAGTATTCTCTGATAGCAGCATTAAGATGTAATACAGGATAAAAAAAAAAAAAAAGTTAAAAAATTGTCCCTCCCTCATTCCCAGGTTCTTCAAGTTACAAAGGGGTTGATTTACTAAAGGCAAATTGACTGTGCACTTTGCAAGAGCAGTTGTTCCAGAGCTTAGTAAATGAGTAGAAGCTCTGCTGACTTCCATCATCCAATCCATGTGAGAGCAAAAATGCTTTTTTTTTTTTTTTTTTTCTTGCATGTGATTGGGTATTTTCTGCAAAGTGAAGTTTTAGCTCATTTACTAAGCTCTGGAGCAATTTTGCTTGCAGAAATGTAAAGTGCACAATCTAGATGTCTTTAGTAGATCAGCCCCAAAGCCATTTGCTGACTACAGGGCATATAGAAAGATTTTAGATCTACTTTAGGGGACCGGACAGTGTGTAAAAGCCCCGCATAATCTCTCCCTAGGTACTTTATTATTTTTATTAAAAAAGAATAGCGCACACATGCAAAAGAAACTACCAAATTTGAAGACAATCCATAAATAAAAATGGGGATTTGGTCCCACCATATGGCCATATAGTGCTCAAGCCTATAGCTTTCAAGCTTATAGCCATTTTCATGGATAGTGTAGGACCCACTGATAATGGGGTACTTTGACGTAGTGGTGGGCTTGAGCACTATATGGCCATATGGGGGGACCAAATCCCCATTTTTATTTATGGATTGTCTTCAAATTTGGTAGTTTCTTTTGCATGTGTGCGCTATTCTTTTTTAATATACATGTCTTTTGGTTCATAGCTGCACCAGCTTTAGAAATTCTATGGGTATGCTCCCCCAAATTTTTTGCTACTTTATTATTTTTAGCAGGACTTCCTATGCATTTCGTATCAATCTTAATGCCTATGCATTCTTTATCACAGCTAAAGCACATTATCAGTATGGCTACTGGAAACCCACCCTTTAATGGTGTGGGGACAAGCTTATCCCAAAGCATTTGTTGGCCCTTCAAAGTTATCTGACCTAGGTTTGAAGGCCAGGAAATTTATTATTGTGTTTATGGTAGACAAATCCCACACTAATTCACCAGGCCTGCAAACTGCCAAAAGACAGGATTCACCCTAAACCGATATTAGCCTCAAACTTGAACCTCTTTCCTGGATATCATAATGACTAGATAATATACAACATTTCAAGTGGCAAGGTAGATAAAACTGTGGTACTGAAAAAACGTAAAACCAATTAACAAAGGGTTACATTGAGGACTATACCATATCATTGTTGATAACAAAGAAATTACAATAAATTTCACCAAAGGGGACATCACAAAATTGTAGTAACATATAACATAATAACATGGCTCTTTAAGGTCATTTCTCTGCCCCTAGCCTGTGATTAAACAGTGAACCAGGGTTGGCAGACAGATAAGGTCATGTTTTGCTGTTTCCCTCTGTCTCCTCATATAAGTATATTACTTGTCAGAACATGTAAATGTAGGACACCTGATAAGTCCCAAGTGCTGCCCCATCTCTTTCAGTCTGCTGTATTTCATACCTAAATTCAGTGTTTTGGTAATTGTCACCAGAGGGTACCCCTCCACAACCTTGGTCTATCATACAGCAAAATCAGAATTTCCTTGTCTTACTCCCTTGTGATGACTGGGAACTTCTAAAACCCCAAAGTCACACTAATCCTAGATTCATAAAACGTTTTTTGTTTTTTTAAACTTAGACAATGTAGAGCATGCATAACATGCCAAAAAGAAAGAAAAGGTAAATTAAAAAAGGGAATTATTCTGTTATTGAATTAGCCTATTTAAAACAACATATTACACACACCATAGCCCTCTGGTTCAGTATATTTCTTTATAATTTTATGTCAATATTTTTCTAGAACAAAAGTGTATGTACAGTACAGTACTCTGCTAAAGAGAGGCAAATAATCAGTTTTTATTAATCAGGAAACTCCAAGAAAGTGCAGTAAACAGAAAGAAATCAGCCTTTAACGCAGCAGCTATTCTCTTGGTTACACGCACAGTTTATGAAGGTTGCAGGTGTTTGTACGGTAGGCAAACATTTCAAACACAACATAGAATTGCATTATATCATAGTACCATCCACTAATACCAGGAGTAGGGTGCTGCCACAGCAGCATGTCTTTCTGTCTTGTTTGGTATATTTGGTATGTTCCCTTGTTTCATCTCTGGTTGTACAGTCCTTAGCTAGACACTCCCTGCCACACGTTCTACTGAGTTTAGATTTACTTCACAAGCAGAGGTGGCGCTTAAGGATGTCATTGTCTTATTATACTTCAAAAGACTGGAAAAAATTCCTCTGCACTACATTTCTGAAATAAAACTATGTTAGATTCAACTTTTGCAATTATTATTCAGGAGTTAAAGGGGAAGTCCATCTTAACCCTAAAATCTCTAAATCTACAGGCATCCATGATCTAACACTAACCTATCTAGCCCTGTCAAGAAGAAATTGCTATACATACCTTTTTGAAGCCTCTCCATGTCACTTTACATTCATTTCCCAGCGGCAGAAGCTCTGCAGAGGCTGGGAAATGAATGTAAAGTGACATAACCCTTAGAGTTACTATGGGGCTTCCGTCGTCAGCTGCCTCTTATGCATCCTCCTCCACAGTGAAGCTGTCGCTGACGGCTCAGCGTGCCTCCAGACTAGATCGGCTTCAAAAAAGGTATGTATAGCGATTTCTTTTTTACAGGGTTAGATAGGTTAGTCTTAGATCGTGGATGCCTGAAGATTTAGAGATTTTAGTGTTAGGGTGGACTTCTACTTTAAGCTGCAAAGTCCACAAAAAAAATAAATCGAGTAGAAGAGACCTTGGTGGAGTTTAACGCCTTATTGGGAACCACAGCTGCTCATATGAATCTCCTGGGTTGGAGAATAACACCAGTCAGCAAAGGGAAAAAAAGTGCTTTGGATTTAGGCTTATAACAGATGAATGGTGAAGTAGTTCACAGTCTGTGACAAGTTCAGCTGAAAAGTGTGACTCTACACAGCAAGTAAAGGGATAACACCTCAAAGTTTATTGAGCCAGAGTGGGACAAGTAAAACCAATATCACTTTAAAATGCAAGGCTCTGCCTAACACATCTACTGGATGGAAACGACCAGCAATCAGGCTGTGCCTGTCTACTTGCCCGGCAGCAGTGTGGGAGCCAAGGTGAGGTGATAGGTACTGATGATGTCTGTGCAGCAGTCCGCTTTGGTGCCCAAAAAACCTGGATGGGAATTCAGATTAAAGCTGGTGGAGAAGAGAGGCGGCGATCAGCCACCGTGGATTACAGCTGACTGAGCAGGGGTGGCCAGTGATGACATCAGTCACTGCGCCCAGGAGGCAGGCTTCAGATCCAGGAAGCTGTTTGGCGGTGGAGGGCAAGCCAAAGGCAGAAAGGTCCCATCACCATTACCATATGTTTTGCGTGACAGCGCCTTGTCAAATCAGGTGACGGGACAGACCAATGTGGAGTTAAATAGAACAGGGGGAAGGAGGGGGACGGCCAGAAGGGGATTATATTTGAAAATATTTAAAATCCTCTACCGTGGCAACCACCTGCTGCATTCTGAGTAAACAGCACTTGTTAAAAAAGAAGAATCCATGAAAAATAAAAAAATATATAAATATAAAATATAATAAATAATAATAAATAAAAAAATGTAAAAATAATAATAAAATAAATTGAATAAAGTAAATAAACATACCGTCAACCAGTATAAAAATCATTTACATGGAAGGAACACAATAACAATGAAAACTTGGTAAATAATTATTAAGTTGTACCATTATAATGAGGAGAACAATTGTTATGGGAGAATCAAAGCAAAATATTTGGGTATGGATCTTATGTGATTCCATACTTGTAATCTGGTATATACAAATTATATAGAATGTGAACATATAGTATATACTGTACATATACATAGATGCGCATGCATAAGCACACTGGTGTGGATGTATGTCTCCGTATACCCATGCATCCTGGTGTGGATGTATGTCCCCGTATATCCATGCATGCACATCCATGGCAACCCCATTGGAAGGGGGGGGGAAGAGAGAAGGGGAAAGGGGGGTGTATAGGGGTGGAAGGGGGGCTATGGAAGGTGTTTTAAATTAAATTGTGCATTTCTGTTTCTTCATTCAGCTCATTTGGAGACAGCATATTTCACTTAAAAATCCAAAAAGCCTCACGTTTACAAAGTAAGGAAAATTGTTCATTGTCTGTTAAAGCAGAGTTCCGGGCACAGAAATGATTTTTTGCTGAACATACCCCCGGGACAGTCAGGGCTAGCACATTCCACAATGGCTAGCCTCTGATCTGTCCCGGTTCGCACTTACCTTTTAGAAGAAATACTTACTTAGAAAATTTCTTCCACAGCGTTTCCATCTCTGTTGTGGGCAGCTGAAGCCGGCGCGGCCCTCTTCTCTGTCTTCTTCCCCGTCTTCGTGTCCCAGAATGCACTGCACCGGCCCCTCTCGTCACTTCCGGTGCGGCACCGCATTCCTAAACAGCTTCTGGGCATGCCCAGAAGCTGTTTAGCAGGGCAATGCGGCGTCGCCCGGAAATGACGAGCGGGGCCGGTGCCGTCGCATTGATTCCTGGGAGCTATGACGTTTAGCTCCCAGGAATCATCGCGAGGCAGGAAGTGACGGGGTGAGCCGCGGCTCCGAGGGAGGAAGCAGTCAGAGGTGAGTATTTACGATCTTCAATAAAAAGGTGAGTAAACAAAAAAAATAAAAATAACTATCCAATTCCTTTTCAGGTGAGCTCTACCTAGCGGAGGGGCACAAAAAAAAAAAATTGTTTTTGTGCCCGGAACTCCGCTTTAATGTCTTACCGGAGATGTATTCAATTGCCATAACAAACAAAACCCTTGCAGTCTTTGTTGTGGTGTAGCAAAAAATGTCTGGGCACACTGTGTTTGTCGCACCAGCCTTTTATGCGTTTTCTATGTTCACCTACCCGTTTGCGCAAAGTACTCATGGTGCAGCCAACATTGAGGAGATTGCAAGGGCATTGCAACAAGTAATTTACAAATTCTGCAGAGCAGGTGATGAACTGTCTGATGTTGAAATTGTGGCCATTGCTGCCGGAAAAAATTGGATTTACCGTGAGGAATGGATTGACAGGTGACGCAACCTCTCTTCCTACACTGGAAAATCCCTGTTCTATTATCAAAATAGGAGTGAATGTCCATGGTATAATCAGTCTTATTGGTGCTTTTTTGTTTGCTTTGTGCTATGGTATTTTTAAGGGTTTTGGCTTTTCTAAATGTGACTTGGGTGCTCCTAGGTAATGTGTCCGCCAATTTGGGGTCCAGTTGTAAAATACTCCAATGTTTATGGATTATCCTGACAATTTTCCGGTACTCATCATTGTAATTGGTAACAAACCTAGCTGATTTCATATTTTCCTTGTCATTGGGAAACCTACTAGACAAAGGAAAGGGAAGAGATACATGTTTATGAAAAGCTTCCTTCAGTAGTGCCTCGGGGAAACTTTTTTTTAACAGTTTGTTAGTTAATATTCTGCCTTGTTCGACATAATCCTCACTTTTCGTACAGTTCCGGCATAATCCCTGGAACTGACCTCCAGGGATGTTATTACGCCAGGATGGATGGTGACAGCTGGAGTAGTGCAAATATGAATGAGTGCAATGATTTTTCGAAATTATCTTACCATCCTCGTGTCAATTCTAGGTCTAGGAAGATTAGCTTGTGTGAATCGATTACATGTGTAAATTGCAGTCCCAGGGTGTTTCTATTGCAATGGGATACAAAGGAGACAAACTGTTCCACAGTGTCGTTCCAAATGAGCAGGACTTTATCAATGTACCTGCCATAATAAATAATGTACTGGGCAAAGGTGTAGGAGTGGCAAATATAGAGTTCCTCCCAGTATCCTATTGCAATATTAGCATAGCAGGGAGAAACATTGGCTCCCATTGCTGTGTCTTGTAGCAGAAGATAAAATCTATCCAAGAAAGTAAAATAATTGTGTTGGAGACAAAACTCTGTTCCTTCAATTAGAAATTGTGCTTGTCTCGAATTGACTGTATAATTTTTGCAAAGAAGATATTATAAGGCTCTCAGGCCTACACTGTGGGGGATGGATGTGTACAGAGAACACACATCTAGTGAGGCCCACAGGTAGCCGTTTTCACATTTATAAGATTGTAATGTATCCAGAACATGACCTGAATCTTTGATAAAGGTAGGGAGATTGAAGACAATTGGCTGGAGAAAAAAGTCTTTGTATTGCGATAGGCCGCTAATGAAACTATTTGTACTAGCAACAATGGGTCATCTAGGAGGATCTGTCTGAGATTTGTGCACCTTGGCGAGATGGTAGAAATAGGGAGTGCTGATTATCGTGGGTAGTATAAACTGTTTTTCTTTATTATCTAGAATACTGTCCCTAAAATCTTCATTTATTAGCAGACTGAGCGTGTGTTGGTATTCAGGGAGGGGATCGCTCTTCAGAATTGTATATGTATTTCTATCTGATAGGAGTCGATGGGCTTCTTTGAGATAGTCATCTTTGTTTTGGGCTACTATGCTCCCTTTATCTGCTTGTTTGATGATAATATTGCCATTGGCCTCTATTTCTTTTAGGGCTTTGAACTCTGCAGGTGATACGTTTTTTGGCCTAGTTACCTTGTATTCTTTGCAGACCTTCATAAGACATTAACAGACATTAACAGACAAGTTTGGTTAAAAGTAAACCAAAAAATATTTCCAGAAGTAAAATCCCTAACTGCTAGGTGCCACATTGTGGGGGGGTTTACCCATAAGCAACCCCTAAAACAAAAGTTTATGATCACTAGTTGAATTGTATGCTTTTTTATACAATAGAAATAATTATTGTGATAATAATAACAATTGAACCTTTCTACGTACACAGCTAATACAACACATACATTTAAGCCATAAAACATTTACTTATAAAGCATACAAACTGCTCTAGGATAATTTATAAAGGTCAAATCATGCACAGTGCAATATAATGAAGCTGGGGCATGATAGAACATTTAGGATGAGAGCTCTGAAATACACTTTAATAAAAAAAGCATTAAAGCACATAAGCTCATGCTGAATCTCCCATGAATGATAGTCTCAGTCTGATTCTTTATAGTTTCATTTGTTATACATGACATACTTTTATGTCCCTGCAACTGAGTGTAGAAGAAATTTAGTTTCTCTATACTATCACCAGGTTTATATTTGACTTAAAGGTTTAAGAAATGTTTCTGATATGAAGAGTCTTAAGGGATTTATATATTAATTATGGCCACTGGCAAATTACTGCATTTTCTGAACAATTACTGTTTTAAAACATATCTCAGTAATACAGATATTTACATTTTAAAAGTGAACATTTAGCATTTTTGTATTGCCAAAACATTCCTTTATACATTTAAATGAAGTATAAATTGATTCCTGTCTGTATCCCTATCGTGGAGGCTTATAATCTCTATCTGTCCTGGTAACTATTGTTTCTGAGACAGAAAGTGATTAAAAATTAATAATTTTAGAGTTATCATGAGACTTTGGAGGTGATGGTAATTCCTCAAATATGTAAGCCTGTTCCAGTGACAACTGTGTAAGATGGGAATTTAACTTTATCAAGATATCCTCTGTTGTGTTTCTTGGACAGGAAGTGAAGACAAGTCTACCTAAAGGGACATGCACATAGCAAAAAATAAACTAACATGGATTTTAACCCTCCTCAACTCTATTCAAAATGCCCCCTCTACAGAATCACATACACACATTTCATTTGCTGTACAGCTTCCAGAGTTGAGGAAAGGAAGCCCTGCATAATCTCTGAGTTGGTCTCTAGTTGGGGATTACACAGGACTGAGTACTGCTCCACCCAGAGGCGTAACTAGGACCTTCAGGGCAAGAAACTATGAAGGGCCCCCCTGGCCAGGATCCTTTACTGCTGTCCTGGGGCTCTTCATTACAGTCCCAAAGTGGATCTCTTTCACATGTTCTGCAGCAGGCCCCCTTCCTGCTGTCTTAGGGCTCCCCCCCAGTAGCAGAGTGCAAGGGCCTGGTTACAAATGGGGAAGCCAGCAGCCCTGCAGTGGGAGAGGGGGGGGGGCAGGGAAGCAAACATGGGCCTGGAGGCAACAGGAAAGTAACCTGGATATAGGGCCATTTCAAGGATTTTTGTCTATACAGGCAAAGGTGCATCCCCCCCCACCATCCTCCCGCCAAACAACGGCCACAGACAGTAACACATCTCCTGTATTAGAGTGCCTCCCGTCTGGGGGGAAGGGAGTGTTAAATGTAGTAGCAGATTTAAATATACTTACAAACTGAAGCCAAATTTCACCTCACACTTCATAATAAAGGTTTTACATAAATAAAAGCTGACCATTGTAAGCATCCCTGTCAGTGGGAGATAGTTTTCATATTCCCCTAACTGCTACTGCAGGAGAGCTTGTTCTGTTGAAAAATAATAGACTTGCTGGCTGGATCACTATATAAAAATAAAAGAAAGTAAGTCTAAAAAAGAAAACGAATGCAGCCATCATATCTAAGACGGGTACCTGGGCAGTGTGATAAAAGAGGAGGGCATTGTGACAGAAGAGGGTTCTTTGGAGGTGTGACAGGAGGGGGGCAGTGTGACAGTAGAGGGACAGTATAATAAAGGGGCAGTGTGACAGTAGAGTGGCAGTATGACAGGTGGGGGCAGTGTGACAAGAGAGGGCAGAGTGACAGCAGAGGGGCAGTGTGATGGGGGGAATTGGGATAGTAGAGGGCAGTGTAACAGTAGGGGGCAGTACGATGGGTGGACAGTCTAGGGGAGAAGTGTTATGGGGGGGCAGTTTGCCGGGGGGACAGTGTGACAGTATGTAAGCAATATGATGGGGCAGTGTGACTGGAGGGGGGCAGTATGACAGAAGGGGGCACTGTGACGGTGTAGTGTGACAGTAGAGGGGTAGTATGATGGGGTCAATGTTAAGGAAGGAGGACAGTTTTGATGGGGGCAGTTTGACAGGAGGGGGGGTATGACAGTAGGGAAATAATATGATGGGAGGCAGTGTGACAGGAAGGGAGCAGCGTGACAAGTGGAAGGCAGTATGATGGGGCAATGTGACAGGAAGGGATAGTGTGACAGTAGGGGGGCAGTAGGATGGGGGGTCGTTTGACAGCAGAAAGAAGTATAATGGGGGCAGTGTGACAGTAGGTGAGCAGTACGATGGGGGCAGAGTGACAGTAGGTGAACAGTTGTAACGCTCCTGCGTTTTTATTATAGGCTGGATTTGCAGCTGCAAAATCTCCACTCAGTAGTCATGTAGAGATGTGTTGAATACCAGATCCAACTCTCCAGGACTCATCACCGTGGACCTGTCAGCTTCAACATACAGATATATACACACTCAATGAGATGTTCCTGGAGTGATAGGATGTATATGATAGTATGAAGGTGATGTGCTGAAGGGACAGGTGTGAACAATGACAAGGATGGTAATCACTTGATAGGTTTGTATAGGAGAGTTCAAGATGGTATTTAGGAATGCAGATAGGTTAGTATCGAGTATGCTAACAGGTGGTGAGGACAGCAGATGACAAATACAGGATAGACTAACCCAGTGCAAGGATAGATAGTAGTAGACAGGAGAGCTAGCAATCTATGCAGCAGTGCAGATGATAGATGGTAGTAGGCTCAAGAGCTAGCAATCTATGTAACAGTGCAGATGATAGGATAGTATGGATAGGTAGTAACAGTCCTTAATGTGCATAGGTAGATAGTGCAATAAGGTTATGGAGGGTTCCCCTGCGGGGTACTTATCACTTGTAATGTTAGTAGTTTAGAGAGGTCCAGTAGATAAGGAATGATCCGGTAGCGAGATACAGGGATCAGTAGCGAGGTTCCGGTCTGCTCCAGGTAAAGGGAATAGCTGGAGGTTCCGATCGAGAGACAGGCTTGAAAGCATGTGGATAACAAGGCAGGTTGAATGAACAATGTGAGTGAGACCGCCGGCGGTTGAAATAGCCGCTCTGCGGCGCTCAGCAGTGACATCATCGTTCTTAAAGGTATATGCGTACCACCTGAAGAGAAAGGTGGGACGCATTACAGAGAAAGTGGTGATTAAGGGTACCGGAGGTACCAGAATCTTACAGTACCCCCCCCCTTAAGGCCGGCTCCGGAAGGCCTATAGGACAGGTTTCTCTGGGTGTTTCGAGTGAAAGTTCCGTATAAGTCTAGGCGCATGAATATCAGAGGTATCTAGCCAGGTGTCGTCTTGGGGTCCATAGTTCTTCCATCTTATGAGATACTGGAGTCTTCCTCTATGGATGCGAGAATCCAAAATGTCCTTGATCTCATACTCTTCTCCGCCTTCAACTTGTATTGGAGGTGGAGGCAAGATGGTAGGCCTTATTCCTTGGTTAGGAACATGGGGCTTCAGTAGCGACACATGGAAGATGGGATGGATCTTGAGATCTGCTGGTAGGGTGAGCTGTACTGCAACTTTTCCGATAAGTTTTTTAATTGGGAAGGGTCCCAAAAATAAAGGTCCAAGCTTCTTGCTAGGGATTTTTAATCTTAAGTTCTTTGTCGATAGCCAAACAAGGTCCGCAATAGCATACTGAGGAGAAGGTCTTCTACGAAGGTCGTAGTACTTTTTTTGTTGACTGTGAGCGTGTGATATAGTGGTATTGAGTAAACCTAAAGAGTCTTTTATTTGGGTAAGGTAATCCGAGGCTACTGGGTTACTCGATGGCAGGATGCGTGGTGGAAGAAGAGTGGGATGAAACCCATAGTTCAAGTAGAACGGACTTTGCTTCGTAGTACTGTGGGTTGCGTTGTTGTAAGCAAATTCTGCTAGAGGAAGGAGATCCACCCAATCATCCTGCAAGTATGATGTGTAGCAACGTAGATATTGCTCAATGCACTGGTTGACTCTTTCAGTCTGTCCGTTGGTCTGAGGATGGTAGGGAGAAGTGAGCTTTCGCTCAATGCGTAAAATTTGACAAAGTGCTTGCCAAAATTTAGAGATGAATTGTGAACCACGGTCGGACAAAAGAGTTTTTGGAATTCCATGCAACTTAAACACATGTTTCATCAGTAGTTCCGCTGTTTGTTTAGATGAAGGTAGTCTACGGATAGCAATGAAATGTGCCATCTTTGTCAAGTGGTCCACTGACACTAGGATGGTATTAAATCCTTTAGAGGGTGGTAGTTCTACTATGAAATCTAAGGACACAACTTCCCATGGAACCTGGAGTATTGGTAGACTACAAAGTAGTCAAGATGGTTTTGTAGTGTCAATTTTGGACCTTGCACAGATGTCACATGAAGAAACAAATTTTTGTACAGACGTCTTCATATCAGGCCACCAAAACTGCCTGGTGAGCAAATTAAAGGTTTTCGTTATACCCATATGTCCTGCCATGGGCACATCATGCGATAACTCCAAGATCTTGGTGCGCATAGTAGGGGGTATGTAGAGTTTGTCATTGTAATAGAGGAAGCCTTCTGCATCAGTACTTAGTTGTGGTGGAGGTGAATCCATTCTTATACTGTGCAAAATCTCTTCCTTCAAGGAACGGACAACACCAATAATGCGTTCATAGGGTATTATGGGAATGGAAGGGATTTCGGCGCAGTTATCTTCGGTTAATCGTGATAGCGCATCCGCTTTTTTATTTTTGTCTGCAGGCGTGTAGGTCACTAGGAAATTAAATCTTAAAAAGAATAATGACCATCGTACCTGCCGGTGGGAGAGAGTCTTGTTAGTCTGGAGGTATTGAAGGTTTTTATGATCTGTATATATGAGTATTGGTAACTGGGTACCTTCAAGCAGATGTCGCCAATTCTCCAGTGCCAGTTTTATGGCAAGCAACTCCTTTTCACCCACTGGGTAATTCACCTCTGGGCTGCTTAGTGATTTTGAAAAGAAAGCAACTGGGTGGAGTGATGAAGTGTTTGTTGGTCGTTGGGAGAGAACTGCTCCTACTGCCATATTTGACGCATCTACCTCTAGAATATATTGGAGGGATGGGTCTGGATGGCGTAGTATGGGAGCAGAAGTAAAGCTTGATTTTAACAAGCAGAAAGCTTGATTTGCTTCTTCTGACCATTTGAATGTTTTTTTTATACTTGTCAGTTGTGTGAGAGGTCTCACAATAGCGGAAAAGTTCTTGATGAACTTCCTATAGAAGTTCGAGAATCCAAGGAATCGCTGTAGGGCCTTACGAGTTGTTGGTATAGGCCAGTCTAGAATACAGGATATCTTACTCATATCCATCTAAATTCCAGTTTTGGATATGAAGTATCCTAGAAATAATATTTCTTCTTTATGAAATAGACATTTTTTTAATTTCACATATAGTCTGTGTGAGAGCAGTCTGGACAACACAAGTCTTACATGTTTTATGTGTTCAGGCATAGATCGAGAATAAATAAGTATATCGTCTAGGTATACTACAACACAGACATCAAGTAAGTCTCTAAAGATGTCGTTTATGAATCTTTGGAAAGCTGCGGGAGCATTACATAGCCCAAATGGCATCACAAGGTATTCGAATAGTCCGTATCTGGTTCTGAATGCTGTTTTCCACTCATCCCCGTCACGGATTCGGATTAGGTTGTATGCCCCTTTCAGGTCTAATTTGGTGAAATAAGTAGCCCCACGCACCTGTTCAATAAGTTCAGGGATGAGCGGCAAAGGATAGCGATCCTTTATCGTAATCGTGTTTAATTGCCTATAATCGATAATCGGCCTGAGACTGGAATCCTTATTGCGGACAAAGAAAAGTCCTGCAGCAGTGGAAGAAGTAGAGGGTCTAATGAACCCTTTTGTCAAATTCTCATCCAAGTATTCCTTGAGATGAGAAAGTTCATCCTGTGAAAGGGGATAAACATGACCGAAAGGCAATTTGCTGTTAGGGAGTAGATCGATAGTGCAATCGTAATCCCTATGGGGAGGCAACACTTGAGCATTTTTCTCAAGGAACACTTCGGACAGATCCTGATAGCATAGTGCTGACACCACAGACAGAATCTTCCCATAAGATGGGAGGTTACACGTATTCTCACAATAGTGAGAAGGGAAAACCAAAGTCCGTTTTTTCCAATCTATGATTGGTTGGTGTGTGTGTAACCAGGGAAGTCCCAAAATAATAGGAAAATGGGGTGAGGATAGTATGTCAAAGGTGATGGTCTCCACATGTGATTCGTTGGTAGTGGCAAGGAGTGCCTGTGTCTGGTTGGTGATTGGACCAGAAGACAGTGGAATACCATTAATGAAACTAACAGAAACAGGCTTAGATTTTGAAATAATAGGTATTTTATTTAAGGTAACAAAGCGTGTATCAATATAGTTTCCACAAGATCCAGTGTCGACCATAGCCTTGGTGGTGATCCTAGTTTGGTCCCACTGTAATATTAAATTAACAAAAAGATAGGGGTTATAAAAGGAAGTCGTTAATCCTCCCAGCAAGACATGTGAACACTCACCCTCTTTTTTGCGGACAAGGGGACAGGTGCTTATCAAATGATCCGAGGATGCGCAGTACATGCAGAGATTTCTGGATGTTCTTCTAGCTCGTTTAGTAGTCGTTAAAGGTGGGCGTATGGTTCCTACATCCATGGGAGTAGGGTCAATGGCCGAAATCTGAGAAGGACTAGACAATGGCATTCCCATCTTTTCAGCCCTTCTTTCTCGCAGTCGTCTGTCGATGTTGATACTAAGTTGTATCAAGGCCTCCAAGGTGCCAGGTAAATCCGCTCGGGCGAGCTCGTCTTTAACAGCTTCCGATAACCGAGTCTGAATTGAGTTCGCAAAGATGTGTCATTCCACCCTGAATCAAGGGTCCATCTTTTGAACTCAGATACAAAGTCTTCTACAGGACTCCTTCCTTGTTTTAAGGCCCTCAACTGAATATCTGCAGTACTCTGCCTATTGGGGTCATCGTATAAACTAGCGAGTTCCGCTAGGAATAAGGAATAGGTGTTGAGAATCTGATCATTATTCTGAAAGAGAGAGTCTGCCCAGGCCCGTGGATCACCCGTCAAGTATGAAATAACGGTACAGACTTTTATTTGATCAGTGGGGTATGTACGAGGTTTTAACAAAAAAAGCAATTGACATGCGTTTTTGAATTCACTAAATTTTTTCCGATCACCTGTAAACACTAGAGGAGGGTTTATTTTAGGTTCAGGAGGCTGAACAGCAGTAAGCCGTGAGAGCTGGGTTACCTGCTGTGTCAGAGTCTGATTCTTTTCTTGTACGTCAGTCAGAGCAAGTATTAACGCTTTTACTTGTTGTGTTAATTGTGTCACTTGAGTGGGTAATTCTGCTGAATCCATTTTTAAGGTTCGTTCAATCTGTAACGCTCCTGCGTTTTTATTATAGGCTGGATTTGCAGCTGCAAAATCTCCACTCAGTAGTCATGTAGAGATGTGTTGAATACCAGATCCAACTCTCCAGGACTCATCACCGTGGACCTGTCAGCTTCAACATACAGATATATACACACTCAATGAGATGTTCCTGGAGTGATAGGATGTATATGATAGTATGAAGGTGATGTGCTGAAGGGACAGGTGTGAACAGTGACAAGGATGGTAATCACTTGATAGGTTTGTATAGGAGAGTTCAAGATGGTATTTAGGAATGCAAATAGGTTAGTATCGAGTATGCTAACAGGTGGTGAGGACAGCAGATGACAAATACAGGATAGACTAACCCAGTGCAAGGATAGATAGTAGTAGACAGGAGAGCTAGCAATCTATGCAGCAGTGCAGATGATAGATGGTAGTAGGCTCAAGAGCTAGCAATCTATGTAACAGCGCAGATGATAGGATAGTATGGATAGGTAGTAACAGTCCTTAATGTGCATAGGTAGATAGTGCAATAAGGTTATGGAGGGTTCCCCTGCGGAGTACTTATCACTTGTAATGTTAGTAGTTTAGAGAGGTCCAGTAGATAAGGAATGATCCGGTAGCGAGATACAGGGATCAGTAGCGAGGTTCCGGTCTGCTCCAGGTAAAGGGAATAGCTGGAGGTTCCGATCGAGAGACAGGCTTGAAAGCATGTGGATAACAAGGCAGGTTGAACAAACAATGTGAGTGAGACCGCCGGCGGTTGAAATAGCCGCTCTGCGGCGCTCAGCAGTGACATCATCGTTCTTAAAGGTATATGCGTACCACCTGAAGAGAAAGGTGGGACGCATTACAGAGAAAGTGGTGATTAAGGGTACCGGAGGTACCAGAATCTTACAACAGTATAATGGGGACAGTGTGACAGGAGGGGGCAGTATGACATGGGGCAGTGTGACAGGAGGGGGGCAGTAAGACATTAAGGGAGCAGTATGATGGGGGCAGTGACGGAGGGGTACAGTATGATGAAGGGGGCAGTGTGACAGTAGTGGAGCAGTATCATGGGGGGCAGTAGGACAGGAGGGGGCAGTATGACAGTATTGGGGTGGTATGATGGGGACAGTGTGATGGAGGACACCTAGACACACACTTTACTCGCTCGGTACTGTCTTTTCTTCCAGGCTCAGGAATACATTGTGACATTTGTTTGCTACCAGGCGGGAGCAGCCCCGGGGCAAGAAGCCATTCTCTTACCTTGCCAAAAGCAGCCTGCAGGCAAGAAGTAGGAGCTAGGGCTGGGGGGGCAGGGCAGGGAGGTGGAACCAGCAGGTCCTAGCAACTGATCATGGCTGCAAGAAACACCTAACACCAGGCTGGATAGGATTAGATTAGAGGAACCAATTGCTTCCATCTCTCTCCTGCAGCCACTGAATGCCAGTGGGAGGGAGTGGAGGAGAAGCCTGTTTCCAGTGACTGCATGAGGGAACAGGAGGTGATATATGCCACCGCCCTCCTATCAATAGACAAATATGACAAGGAGCCGCATGGGCAGCTTGAAGTTTGGGGCCGGGTCACAATTGCTACCCCTGCGACCCCTATAGTTACGCTAGTGGCTCCACCCCCCATTTACCAATTTACATAGTTACATATAGTTACATAGTAGGTGAGGTTGAATAAAAACAATAGTCCATCCAGTTCAACCTGTGTAGGTGTGTGAGTCCTCATGCAATCCCTTCGACTGAATAGCTTTTTTTCTATGCCGAGATCACCATTGAGATATTTATAAATTGCTATCATGTCCCCTCTCAGGCGTCTCTTCTCCAGGGAGAATAAATCAAGCGATTGCAGACGCTCTTCATAATTAAGGTCCTCCAATCCCCTAATTAGTTTAGTTGCCCTTCTCTGGATTCTCTCCAGCTCCAACACATCCCTCCTGAGAACTGGCGACCAGAACTGGACAGAATACTCCAGATGTGGTCGGACCAGAGTTTTATAAAGTGGAAGGATTATAGTCTTATCTCTGGAATACATCCCTTTCTTTATGCATGCTAATATTCTGCTGGCCTTGGCAGCTGCCGCTTGACACTGCATGCTATTGCCTAGTCTATCATCTACCAAGACTCCCAGATCTTTCTCCATTTTTTATTCCCCCAAGGGTTCCCCCCCTAATGTGTATTGTGCTTTTATGTTTTTAGTCCCCAAGTGAAAGACTTTACACTTCTCCACATTAAACCTCATTTGCCATGTCGTTGCCCACTCTGTTATTTTGTCCAGGTCATTCTGTAGGATATCTGCTTCATGCTTTGCAGTTATTGCCCTGCCCAATTTTGTGTCATCTGCAAAAACTGATATAGAACTACTGATCCCGTCCTCAATGCTGTTTATGAATAAATTGAACAAGGTTGGTCCCAGGACTGAGCCTTGGGGGACCCCAATTACCACCTCAGACCAGACTGAGTATGCGCTTTACCAATTAGAAGCAGCAGCACCAGTAATGTCACACAACAAGCATGAGTAATATGTTCCTCCATTGGATAATATGTTCCTCCATTGGATAATTTCTTTGTTCCTGATAGTTAAATGGAACAATAGACTGCAAGAAAGGTGAATATGTGCTGCTGGGAAATGGGGCATTATTGCTTTACCCTAAGATAATGCACAGGTTTGTTTAAAAGCATTTAGTATTGGCCTCTGAACTCTGCCTCCCTTAGTACTGGCCTCTGAACTCTTTCTCACTTAGTTTTGGCCTTTGAACTCTGCCTCACTTAGTACTGACCTCTAAACTCTGCCCCAGTATTGCCCTTCGAACTTCACCTCACTTAGTACTGACCTCTGAACTCAGCCTCACTTAGTATTGGCTTCTGAACTCTATCTTCCTTAGTATTGGCCTTTAAAATTCCATCTCACTTAGTACTGACCTCTGAACTCTGCTTCACTTAATATTGACCTCTGAACTCCACCTCACTTAGTACTTGTAATGGTACTAGTGCTTCCCGAGGGCTCTAAGCCCTCCACCCGACACCATAACCACTTCAGATCCTACCCACCCTGGACCTATGACAAGGCTCCAAGTTCCAGTGGGTGAGCCTCTCTTTCCCCAGAGAGTGAAGCAGGAACAAGCTCTTACAAGAGCTTAGTGATTATCCAAGGTAGTATAAAGAGCATAGCAATCCCTTGTAGCAGGTTCCCCAAACATGAGTCGAGACTTCATGAAGGGGTAAAAACAGACTGTTTATTGAACAGGCACACTCAATTTATACACACACACATGAGCACATCCCCTCCCTGATCAAATAACTACATACAGGTTAGGGGTTGAATGATTACATTATCATATGCAGATGAAATTGTATACAGCAACAGAATTAACCTGAACTAATTAGCTGGCCATCGAGACAGAACAATGTGAGGTCATTAACATTTAACAATGGTACAGGTAGACTTTTAACATAATACACATTCCATCTCAAAACAGACAATAGGACAACCCTGCCAAGGACAGTCTGTGTGTCTCCTTCCTTGAAATACATGGAAAACACAGTGTAAACTGGGATGAAATCTTCATAGTTCAGGAGAGATATTGCTGTCAAATACTACTGTCCCACTTGAAGCAATCCAAACCATTAAGTATCTGTCTTTTACTCATAGTGACGGTTAGTACCATCACATATCTTCCCCCCAAAGGTAGACTAGCCAGGTACCAAACCTCCAATAGACACAGAGTGACTTAAACATAAGAGGAGCCTAGTGGGCTGAGAGAGGGGTTTTCCAACCTCCCTAAGGTAGGCTGTGTTCCACCAGCCCTTCCAATGTCTGCACCCACCCAGTACCCCAAACAGGGGAGTCCTTTCAGCCGCTGGAGAGAAGACAGGGTGGTGGGGCTCACTTCATCAGGCTGTTGGGGATCTGAGCCGACTGTCCTGCATCCCTGGGGTATACAAGTGAAGACTGTAGTCCCATCCACTACCACAGGAACTCCATCTTTTGTACATTGAGGGCAGAGGCCAGCCGCACTCTGCTCTGTTGCCAGCTCTTCTGCTGCGTTGGTGTAATCATTCTGGGGCACCAACTGCTGTTGGGAAGGGGAGTCAGCTGCTCCATCTTCCTTACCCTCATCTGGCGATTGGGACAACCTTTCTCTGGTACTTTTTCCCAGATGTATGTAATGTTCCAGTACCTTTGGTACCCTAAATTACACTTTCCACAAGTGTATGCGCCCTACCATTTACTTTTGGAAAGGTGCGCATACACCTTTAAGACTGGAGCTGTCATCACTCAGCGCCGGACTAGATGGCTATTTAAGGCGTCGGTTCTCACTCACATGTGTTCGTTCAAACACCCTTATCTGGATGCTAACCTTGCTTGAAGCTTCCATGCTTGCAAGCTTACTTCGCTGACGGAACCTCGCTGCGCTGATCCCTGTATCCTGCTACTGGATCATCCGCCTCTCCTGAACCACCCTTCGGCTGTATCGCTAATAGTGCTAAGTACCCCGCAGGGGAATTCTCTATAAACTTATACTAAGCTTACACTATCTAGCTCTGCATAGTAGAGACTGTTTATCACATCTGCATAAACTAGATTGCTAGCTCTTGAGACTACTGCTACTTTTCTGCACTGGGTTGATCTCTTTTGTATGTCCACCTGCTATTCTATCATCTGCTATCATACAACATTGCTAAACCTTCCTGCATCCATCTGCTACTGTCTCACCTTCAAGTGTCTATCACCTACCACCTCCACTCAACCTATCCCTCAACCTTCATCATTGTGTTACCACATGCATAAAGTCACTCTAAGAACCAGCTTGCTAATTGTGTGTATTTACTGGCTGAAATAAGACCTTCCACACATGATGAGTCATTGAGGTTGGGAATGGTATCTCAGCATATCTCTTACATGACTACTGACGTGGAACTATTTCTGCAGCTGAAAATCCACACCATATAGAAACGCAGGAGCGTTACAGATTGAACGAACCTAAAAATGGATTCAGCAGAAATAGTTCCAGAAATAACCACTCAGGTGACACAATTAAAACAGCAAGTATCTGCGTTAATACACGCACTTGCTGAATTAAAAGAAGACAATCAGGCTCTGTCGCAGCAGGTAATTAGACTGACACAACTTACCTCTGCTCAGTCCCCTGAACCCAAGATAAATCCCCCTTTGGTATTTACAGGCGATCGCAAAAAATTTTGCGAATTTAAAAACGCATGTGAGTTACTTTTTTTGCTAAAACCTCGTACCTACCTTACTGATCACATTAAGGTTTGTACTATTATTTCTTACCTATCAAGCGATCCTCGAGCCTGGGCAGATTCTCTTTTTGAGAAAAACGACCAGCTTCTCAACTCCTATGCCTTGTTCCTGGCAGAGCTCACTAGCCTATATGATGACCCCAATAGGCAGAGTACTGCTGATCTTCAGTTAAGATCCTTGAAACAAGGAAGGAGGCCTGTGGAAGACTTTGTCGCAGAGTTCAAGAGATGGACCCTTGATTCAGAATGGAATGATGCATCTCTGAAAACCCAATTTAGGCTTGGCCTATCAGAAGCCGTTAAGGACGAGCTCGCCCGAGCGGATCTGCCAAAAACCCTGGATGCATTAATACAACTCAGTATTACCATAGATAGAAGACTACGAGAAAGAAAGGCTGAAAAGATGGGAATGCCATTATCCGTTTCCTCTCGGAGTCTGGCCGTTCCTATGGAGGTAGGAACCATACGCCCACCGCTATCAACTATGGAAAAAACCAAAAGACGAAATGAAAATCTCTGCTTGTACTGTGCATCCCCGGATCACAAGATAAACGTCTGTCCCCTAGTCAACAAAAAGAAGGGTGAGTGTTCACATGTCTCTCTAGGAGGATTGACAACTTCATTCACTAACCCCTACATTTCTGTTTTTTTGACATTACAGTGGGACCAGAACAGGATTACTACTAAGGCCATGATTGACACAGGATCTTGTGGAAATTATATGGATATATGTTTTGCTGCTTTAAATAAAATTCCTATTATTTCTAAACTCAAACCTGTCTCAGTAAGTCTTATTACCGGTGTTCCGTTATCCTCTGGTCCGATCACCGATCAGACACAAGCACTGCTAGTCACTATTAACGAGTCTCATAGGGAGACTTCTACCTTCGATTTAATACCATCACCCCACTTTCCCATTGTGTTGGGACTTCCCTGGTTGCACACACACCAACCAACCATAGATTGGAAGAAACGGTCCTTGACCTTCCCTTCTTGTTATTGCGAGGAAACGTGTAACCTCCCTTTTTCCGGGAAGATTCTGTCTGTGGTGACAGATGAGATTGCACCACTATGTTATCAGGATCTTTCTGAGGTTTTTCTTGAGAAAAATGCTCAAGCATTACCTCCTCATCGAGACTATGATTGTAGCATTGATCTACTCCCAAATAGCAAATTGCCGTTCGGTCATGTTTATCCTCTTTCACAGGATGAACTTGCCCATCTCAAAACCTATTTGGATGAGAACTTGGAAAAAGGTTTTATTAGACCTTCCACTTCTTCCACAGCAGCAGGACTCTTTTTTGTTCGCAATAAAGATTCAAGTCTCAGACCTATCATCGACTACAGGAAATTGAATGCTATCACAATAAAAGATCGCTATCCTCTACCGCTTATCCCTGAGCTCATTGAGCAGGTGCGTGGAGCTACCTATTTTTCAAAATTAGACCTGAAAGGAGCATACAATCTCATTCGAATCCGTGATGGACACGAGTGGAAGACTGCGTTCAGAACTAGATACGGATTGTTCGAATATCTTGTGATGCCATTCGGCCTATGCAATGCCCCTGCAGTTTTCCAACGATTTATAAACGATATTTTTAAAGACTTACTAGATGTCTGTGTTGTGGTATATCTGGACGATATACTTATATATTCACGGACCCTGTCTGAACACATAAGACATGTAAGACTTGTATTATCGAGATTGCTTGCACATAATCTTTATGTGAAGCTGAAGAAATGCTTGTTCCATAAAGATGAGGTACTCTTTCTAGGCTACATCATATCCAAAACAGGAATCGAGATGGACATGAGTAAAATATCCTGCATTCAGGATTGGCCTACACCAACTACACGCAAGGCGCTACAGCGATTCCTGGGATTTTCAAATTTCTACAGGAAGTTCATAAAAAACTTTTCTGCTATTGTGAGACCCCTCACACAGCTCACTAGCATAAAAATACCATTTAAATGGTCAGAAGAAGCAAATAAGGCTTTCCACTTGTTAAAGACAAGGTTTACTTCCGCTCCCATATTACGCCATCCAGACCCATCCCTCCAATACATTCTGGAAGTAGATGCGTCAAACATGGCAGTAGGAGCAATACTCTCCCAACGACCTACCCCCACTTCACCACTTCATCCAGTCGCCTTTTTTTCTAAATCCCTGAGCAGTCCCGAGATAAATTACCCCGTGGGTGAGAAGGAACTGCTTGCTATAAAATTGGCTCTGGAGAATTGGCGACATTTACTCGAAGGCACCCAATTACCAATAATTATATACACGGACCATAAAAACCTCCAATATCTTCAGACTAGCAAAACTCTCTCGCATCGACAGGTACGATGGTCACTATTCTTTCTAAGGTTTAACTTCCTAGTGACTTACACACCTGCAGATAAGAACAAAAAGGCGGATGCACTATCACGACTAACTGAAGAAAACTACTTTGAAATTCCTTCCGTTCCTATAATACCTCACAAACGCATTATTGGAGTTGTCCGTTCCTTGAAGGAAGAGGTTCTGCATGGTATAAGGTTGGATTCACCCCCACCACAACTAACTACCGATGCAGAAGGCTTCCTCTACTACAACGACAAACTTTACATACCACCTACCCTACGCACCAAGATCTTGGAATTATCGCATGATGTGCCTATGGCAGGACATATGGGTATGACAAAGACTTTCAATTTGATTTCTCGGCAATTCTGGTGGCCTGACATGAAAACATCTATACAAAAATTCGTCTCTTCATGCAATGTCTATGCCAGGTCCAAAATTGACACTACGAGACCATCCGGTCTACTATGCAGTCTACCAATACCCCAAACTCCATGGGAGGTTCTGTCATTGGACTTCATCGTAGAATTGCCTCCTTCCAAAGGATTTAATACCATCTTGGTGTCAGTGGACCATCTGACAAAGATGGCACATTTCATTGCTATTCGCAGACTACCTTCGTCCAAACAAACGGCAGAACTCCTGATGAAACATGTCTTCAGATTACATGGTATCCCAAAAACTCTTTTGTCTGACCGTGGATCCCAATTTATTTCTAAATTCTGGCAAGAACTATGTCACATACTACGGACTGAGCGGAAGCTCACTTCTCCTTACCATCCGCAGACCAACGGACAGACTGAAAGAGTCAACCAATGCATCGAGCAGTATTTACGTTGTTACACTTCTTACCAACAGGATGATTGGTTGGATCTTCTCCCCCTGGCAGAATTTGCCTACAACAACGCAACTCACAGTACAACCAAGCAGAGTCCGTTCTACTTGAACTATGGGTTCCATCCCTCTATTCTCCCTCCACGCATTCTTCCTTCAAATAACCCAGTAGTCTCAGACTATCTTTCCCAAATAAAGGATTCTCTGGGTTTACTAAATACTACCATTGCACACGCTCACAGTCAACAAAAGAAGTACTATGATCTTCGTAGAAGACCTTCTCCACAGTATACTATCGGGGACCTCGTTTGGCTCTCAACAAAAAACTTGAGACTGAAGATCCCTAGCAAAAAGCTTGGACCTCTGTTCTTGGGTCCTTTCCCAATCAAGAAACTTATTGGAAAAGCTGCAGTGCAGCTTACATTGCCAATGGACCTAAAAATCCATCCCATTTTCCATGTGTCGCTACTAAAACCCCATGTTCCGGACCAAGGAATAAGGCCTAATATTCCACCTCCCCCTCCTGTACAAGTTGAAGGTGGAGAAGAATACGAGATAAAAGAGATTCTGGATTCTCGTATCTACAGAAGAAGACTTCAGTACTTGGTTAGATGGAAGAACTATGGGCCCCAAGACGACACCTGGCTAAACACCTCTGACATACATGCCCCTAGATTAATCCGCAATTTTCATGCGAGATACCCAGACAAACCAGCTCCAGAGGCCTTCAGGAGCAGGCCTTAAGGGGGGGGTATTGTAATGTTCCGGTACCTTTGGTACCCTAAATTACACTTTCCACAAGTGTATGCGCCCTACCATTTACTTTTGGAAAGGTGCGCATACACCTTTAAGACTGGAGCTGTCATCACTCAGCGCCGGACTAGATGGCTATTTAAGGCGTCGGTTCTCACTCACATGTGTTCGTTCAAACACCCTTATCTGGATGCTAACCTTGCTTGAAGCTTCCATGCTTGCAAGCTTACTTCGCTGACGGAACCTCGCTGCGCTGATCCCTGTATCCCGCTACTGGATCATCCGCCTCTCCTGAACCACCCTTCGGCTGTATCGCTAATAGTGCTAAGTACCCCGCAGGGGAATTCTCTATAAACTTATACTAAGCTTACACTATCTAGCTCTGCATAGTAGAGACTGTTTATCACATCTGCATAAACTAGATTGCTAGCTCTTGAGACTACTGCTACTTTTCTGCACTGGGTTGATCTCTTTTGTATGTCCACCTGCTATTCTATCATCTGCTATCATACAACATTGCTAAACCTTCCTGCATCCATCTGCTACTGTCTCACCTTCAAGTGTCTATCACCTACCACCTCCACTCAACCTATCCCTCAACCTTCATCATTGTGTTACCACATGCATAAAGTCACTCTAAGAACCAGCTTGCTAATTGTGTGTATTTACTGGCTGAAATAAGACCTTCCACACATGATGAGTCATTGAGGTTGGGAATGGTATCTCAGCATATCTCTTACATGACTACTGACGTGGAACTATTTCTGCAGCTGAAAATCCACACCATATAGAAACGCAGGAGCGTTACAATGTATAGATCCTGGCTTAACAATGGAACAGGCAGACAACACAATACACATTATCTCAATACACAAACAATAGAGACAGCCTGTCTGACATTGAAGTACAATACACATTAGCATCACTTGTAAAAACAGACCCCATTTGAAGCAATCCAAACCACCAGTCTTTCACTCCCAGTGATGGTTAATACCGTCACAGTGTGTAGAAAAATATACAAGGTATATTCCACGCGCCAAGGATAAGGTGTATAATTATATGTAAACAACTGATGTACCTATGAGTCAAAATATAAATATAGATGAAGAGTTTAGAATAAAGCAGCTGCTGTACAATAAAAAGTGTACTGACAGATGAATGGTCTTAGAAAAGGCCAAATACAGCGCTTGCTAGTTTGGATGTCTAATATATAGCACTATCCATGACAATCTCTGTTATAAAATGTAAATAATCAAGTAAATGTCAAAAATTAAAAATTCAAGAATTCCCAATAAATAGTTAAGCATGTGCCATAAAGTGCATAAGTGACTTGGTATATGACATATAAAATTTCAGGTATAAATATCAATCAGCAATAAAAAGACAGTCCAAAGTAAATGGTGACTTTGTGCTCAAAAAATTCTCCTTAGTGAAAGTGAATCTTCACAATTCGAAGGTGCAAGTTCTCTGGCTTGATTGGCTATAACATTGATTTCTTGTCCCGAGGGAATGAGTAAATTGGATCACTTACCAGATCTAGTGGGTCCTATATGCCATATGGCATTAAGACCTTTCAGGTTTAAATGGCCCCCTGGGCCAAATGGATTCCCCTTTTGGTGGTCCTATGGGCTGGTAACGGCTCCTCTAGGCTCCAGGATGTAATGACCCAATATAGCAGGGAAGGAGAAAGAAGGCTCCAAATAGCGTAATATTGTAAGGATTCAATAGTTTATTACCCATACATTGGGTTCAGATTGTAAAAAAACAAGGTACACTATCACTGGTGGTCAGCGGTGCGGGCTGCGCGTCCTCCTCGCAGAATAACGGGCTAGCTTCCGGCTTGCGTTCCACCTGCGTGACGTGATGACACTATGCGGTCCAAAGTGACGTGTTTTGTCACTTCCGGTGACGTCCTCAGAGTTTGGATTGCATAGCGATGTGCGCAATCACGGGCGAAGATAGGGGCGGAACTTCCACTATATTAACATGCACATCGCTATGTAATCCAAACTCTGAGGACGTCACCGGAAGTGACGAAACGCGTCAAGACTTCAGACAAGAGGCACCTAGTACCTAGTTTACAATTTCTTCATCATCTGGTTATGTATTTCAGCTGAGCCAGACACTTCTACTGATCAGCAATCTACCCAAAAAGAGAGGTTATAGGTACCAAACCTTTTACAGGATAATCTAAGTTGTATTTAGCTAGCCATTACTTGCCTCTTAAAACCATGGGAAGGACATGCATAAAACGTATTGCGATATAAAATAGCTGCTTGTCTCGAGGATTAACCTACACCTAACTACCATTTTTCTTTTTCTCTATGATGTTTTTTTTATTTTGATTTTCCTCTCTTGAGACACTTTATGGAAAGTTCTATAAGAAGGGGAAAGGTGGGAATGATGAAAAGTCATGTTGGGGGGACTGTATGGCCTCCCCCTTTGTTTTTTTCCAGATATTACATATCACACATCCTTATTTACTGTATAATAGGATTTAAACACTAGTGATTTTAAGAGTCTCGTTTGATTCCTTATAGGGGCATGGTTATTCTGAGCATAGGCTCATACCTTGGGACTTGGGGCCATTGACATGAGACCAAAACCTATCCGTACAGCACTAGGAGAAGGAGACTTCGGCTAAGTCTGTGTCTTCTGTGTGCTTCATGGATCGCTGGTTCACTGCATACATTATTTACGTGATTTTGTTAGTTTTCCCTATTTTGGATTCACCTCTATACACTCACTTTAAAGAGGTAATTTTTTTTCTGTTAAATTCTACACTTAGTGTACAGCTCGATAAGCTGTCCGTTACTGAAGGCTCCCCTTCTTTTTCTCACAAATAGGAGTCTGTTATATGACAATAATAATTGTTACACATCTTCACTCTGAGTTCCTCCTAAACCACTACACCCGAAGTGACTGATCTAGTCACCGTGGAAGTTTTTCTTTATTGAGCTTTCTTATATCTTTATCAGATATACTTTCTATTCTCACTTATCAACTCTCTCTAACAACTTATTTTTCTCTAGATTTCTATCTACAAACGTTCTCTCTTCCTTCTTTTCTCCCCCCCCCCCCATTACCCCTTCCCTTCCACCCTTTTTGTTTAGTTTTATTTTATTTCTCATAACCTCTCCCTACAGACATCAACAATAATGACATACGCACACTTAGGTAAAAATCCGCTTCTGATTTCCCACAATGTAAATGGCCTAAATATACCATAAAAAATAACTAAACTATTACATGATCTTAAAAAGGCTAACCCACAAATAGTCCTATTCCAGGAAACTCATTTTAAGAGTTCAAAGATACCCAAATTGACTAACAAATACTTCACAAATGTCTTTCACTCCACAAATCCACTGGCCAAGACAAAAGGAGTGTCCATCCTACTACACAGGAATTCCACATTCCGGGTTGAAGCGGATTTGGCCGATCTGGAAGGTAGATTTTTATTCTTACGTGGAACAATAGAAGGTAAACCCACAACTATCGCCAATGTATATTTCCCTAACACAGGATGTATCACTTTTTGTCAACACATGATAGATGAGCTGAAGTCATTTGCAACAGATTGTATTATCCTAGGTGGTGACTTCCACATACCCCTAAACCCTATAGCTGACACCTCCACACAAACCACGTTGGTCTCATATCGGATTTGAAAAGAATAAAAGCTCTCCTACACTCTTTAACACAAATTGATTCTTGGAGATTCCTTCACCCAAAAGACCGTGACTACACGTTCTTCTCTAATCCACATAATAAATATAGAAGAATTGGCTGTCTTTACATTACACAAAGAGATCTGCCCATCATTAAAACAGCACACATTGGAATTATTTCCACCTCAGATCATGCGCCCACATTGCTAGATCTACAGATACAGGTCCATAACTCTAAATCCTTTACCTGGAGACTTAACGCTTTGCTTCTAGTGAACCCGGAAATAAGATCACAAACTCAAAACTCGCTAACAGAATATTTCAAAACCAACAACACCTCAGAAATATCACCTGTGATAATCTGTAATGCTCAAAAATGTGTAATTAGGGGAGAATTTATGAAAATAGGTGCAAGAAAAAAGAAAGAAAGAGAAAAGAATATCAATGATCTTACTGACAAAATAACACATCTAGAATCTATACATAAACGTTCGCAAGCCATCCATGCAGAATCTGAGTTACTGAAAACGAGACAAGAACTAAAAGATCTATCGGACGCTAAACTAAAACGAAACCTTTTTTTTTTTTAAAAATCTATATATTTTGAGCATGGAGATAAAAGTGGTAGATTAATGGCCAAAGCTCTTAAGGAAACAACCCTTTCAGGTAACATCCATGGTATTCGCAAACCAGATGACTCTCTAGAACACGACCCTACCAAAATATGTTCCATCAATACTATACTAAGCTCTACAATATACCACAGCAAACCAAACCCCCTGATATACAAGAAGATAGGCATAGTTCCATCATTAATTATCTAATACATATATAGTAAACTACCCACCCTGTCACGAGAAGACATCCCCATCCTTGAAGCAGACTTAACTGAATTAGAAATAAAACAAGCAATTAAAGATATTAAACTGGGCAAAAGCACAGGACCTGATGGTTTTTCCTCCCGATATTATAAAATGTTCGAAGCAACACTCTCTCCTCCTCTCACGAAAGCCTTAAATTTTGTCTCTAAAAATCCTTTGATACCAAAAGAAATGCTGATATCCCACATTGCCGTCATACCCAAACCTGACAAAGACCACTCCATATGTTCCAATTACCGACCAATTTCCCTCCTCAATTTAGATTTAAAATTGCTTGTTAAGATTATTGCCAATAGGCTGAGACCACTATTACATAAGATCATGGGACGAGAACAAATAGGCTTTATGCCAAATAGAGAGGCAAGGGATAACATTATCAAAACTCTGAACATCATACAGGAGGTGACTCAGGACTCTGTCGAGGGCCTCCTGTTATCTACGGATGCGGAGAAGTCCTTCGACAGTGGCTTGGGATTATTTATTTGCAACCTGTAAACATGTGGGCCTAGGCAAAAAGATGATGGCATGGATTATGTCACTCTATTCACACCCTGGTGCTCAAATAAAGATCAATGGTCTCTTGTCTGACACGGTGGAGATCAGGAATGGTACAAGACAGGGGTGTCCACTATCCCCCCTGTTTTTTATCATCTCACTTGAACCACTGATCAGAACAATTAATCTAGACGGCGATATTCACGGCTTTTCAATTAACGGATTACACTATAAAATGGCAGCATATGCCGACGACTTGTTTTTTTACATACCTCAACCACACGTATCGATCCCCATCCTGAATAAAAAATTCAAAATTTATAGATACATTTCAAATTTTAAAATCAACCATAGTAAATCTGAAGCTTTGAATCTAACCCTTACCAAAGACATGGAAAAACTGGCTATCGCAAATTGTCCATACAAATGGGAAAAGAGAACATTAAAATACCTTGGTATATACCTAACGGCCAACTTAAAAGATCTCTATGAAGTTAACTTTGCTCCTGCACTCAAGAAAATTAAACTAGACCTGACAAACTGGAACTCCAAACAGTTCTCTTGGTTTGGAAGGGCAGCCATACTGAAGATGACAATATTACCCAGACTCTTATACCTGCTTTTAGCTCTCCCTATAGAGATCCCTAGAAGATTTTTCAATACACTAATCTCATTACAAAGAGATTTTATATGGGCTAACAGAAAATCCAGAATCAAGCTATCGTATTTACAATTTCCCAAAGACAAAGGAGGGATGGGCCTTCCCAACTACCATAAATACTACATTGCGGCACATATCAATAGATAACTGGATTGGCACTGTCATTCAGATTCAAAAGATTGGGTCAATCTAGAAAGATCAGTACATTTTGGCCATACCCACTTCCTGATTTGGTCCAATGCAAAAAACCTACCTAAGGTAATCAAAAAACACCCACTTATCCACACTACAATTAAACTTTTTCACTCGGTAGCAGGAATATACGGTCTCTTAACCAGTTACAGCCCACTAACACCCTTATCTGGTAATCCGGATTTCCCACCTGGCCTGGAAGCTAAAACTTTCCAAGTCAAGGAAGACAACAAATACAAACCACTACTAACCCTACAGTGTTTGGAAGGCACAAAAATGAAAAACCTTTCAAACCTATTAAAAGATCAACTGTCATTGAAATTATCTACTTGGTCCTACTTTCAATTACATGACTTTATAACTAAGCACAAACACAAATCCTCCTTCACTAGAGCACTAACAGATTTTGAAAAATGATGCCTTGCACAAAAACCGATCAGAAGTGGGACCTCATACGCCTACGGTTCTATTGCACAGCCACAGAATGGCTCGACAGACAAGTATAAAATGCTATTGGAATCCAACCTGGGAAAAAATTTCATTGACAATGAATGGGAAAAGGCCTGTGTTTTCTCCCACAAAGGCTCTATAAGCTCTAAATTACAAGAAAACTCATACAAAATAAGAACACAGTGGTACATCACCCCTGTCAAAGGAGAAACTTGGTTGGATGCTCAACCTGATACCTGTTGGAGGTGCGGTGGAAACATAGGCACTTTCTTACACATATGGTGGGAATGTTCAGAAATCCAAAAATTCTGGACCGATGTGAATGACTTGATCAGACAAATTACTGACACAAAAATGACTTTAGATGCAGCAAGTTGTCTTCTCCATTTAAATGATCTCTCATTTAGAGCTTATAACAAATCGTCAATTAGGCATTTGCTGAATGTAGCTAAAATCCTGATTGCAACAAACTGGAACTCAACACAGGTCCCCTCTATACAAAGCTGGTTAATGAAGGTTAAAAATATTTTTGAAATGGAGGAAACCCTAGCCATCAAAACAAAAAAAAAAGCCACTTTGCATTAAATATGGTACCCCTGCATGATATTCACTCTTACACCTGATTATGACACTCTTATGAATACCTAGATCAATACCAGATGGTCACCTTAGTAACTTTCGTTGAACTAAAGACCTTTGGGTTACACAACCCCCCACTTCCCATCTTCCCTCCCCCCCCTTAATCACTACTTTATTCTAGCACTACTTTTCCCTCTTTTTCTTTTTCTTTCTTTTCTTTTCTAGAACTTATGAATCTCAGGTATCTTGGTGCATCCGAATGCCCTCTTACAGAATTAAACGGTCAGAACTCACAAATAATATATCATTTTTGAGATGTGATTGACGAGTGATTAGAAAGTTTGTATCCCTCTTCATCTTTACAACACATACAGTGGGTATGGAAGGTATTCAGACCCCCTTAAATTTTTCACTCTTTGTTATATTGCAGCCATTTGCTAAAATCATTTAGGTTCATTCTTCTTCCTCATGAATGTACACATAGCACCCCATACTGACAGAAAAACACATAATTGTTGACATTGTTGCAGATTTATTAAAAAAGAAAAACTGAAATATCACATGGTCCTAAGTATTCAGACCCTTTGCTGTGACACTCATATATTTAACTCAGGTGCTTTCCATTTCTTCTGATCATCCTTGAGATGGTTCTACACCTTCATTTGAGTCCAGCTGTGTTTGATTATACTGATTGGACTTGATTAGGAAAGCCACACACCTGTCTATATAAGACCTTCCAGATCACAATGCATGTCAGAGCAAATGAGAATCATGAGGTCAAAGGAACTGCCTGAAGATCTCAGAGACAGAATTGTGGCAAGGCACAGATCTGGCCAAGGTTACAAAAAGATTTCTGCTGCACTTAAGGTTCCTAAGAGCACAGTGGCCTCCATAATCCTCAAATGGAAGACGTTTGGGACGACCAGAACCCTTCCTAGAGCTGGCCGTCCGGCCAAACTGAGCTATCGGGGGAGAAGAGCCTTGGTGAGAGAGGTAAAGAAGAACCCAAAGATCACTGTGGCTGAGCTCCAGAGATGCAGTCAGGAGATGGGAGAAAGTTGTAGAAAGTCAACCATCACTGCAACCCTCCACAAGTCGGGGCTTTATGGCAGAGTGGCCCGACGGAAGCCTCTCCTCAGTGTAAGACACATGAAAGCCCGCATGGAGTTTGCTAAAAAAACACCTGAAGGACTCCAAGATGGTGAGAAATAAGATTCTCTGGTCTGATGAGACCAAAAAAGAACTTTTTGGCCTTAATTCTAACCTGTCCAATACAGTCCCAACAGTGAAGCATGGTGGTGGCAGCATCATGCTGTGGGGGTGTTTTTCAACTGCAGGGACAGGACGACTGGTTGCAATCGAGGGAAAGATGAATGCGGCCAAGTACAGGGATATCCTGGACAAAAACCTTCTCCAAAGTGCTCTGGACCTCAGACTGGGCAGAAGGTTTACCTTCCAACAAGACAATGACCCTAAGCACACAGCTAAAATAACGAAGGAGTGGCTTCACAACAACTCCGTGACTGTTCTTGAATGGCCCAGCCAGAGCCCTGACTTAAACCCAATTGAGCATCTCTGGAGAGACCTAAAAATGGCTGTCCACCAACGTTTACCATCCAGCCTGACAGAACTGGAGAGGATCTGCAAGGAGGAATGGCAGTGGATCCCCAAATCCAGGTGTGAAAGACTTGTTGCATCTTTCCCAAAAAGACTCCTGGCTGTATTAGATCAAAAGGGGGCTTCTACTAAATACTGAGCAAAGGGTCTGAATACTTAGGACCATGTGATATTTCAGTTTTTCTTTTTTAATAAATCTGCAACAATGTCAACAATTCTGTGTTTTTCTGTCAGTATGGGGTGCTATGTGTACATTCATGAGGAAGAAAAATGAACCCAAATGATTTTAGCAAATGGCTGCAATATAACAAAGAGTGAAAAATTTAAGGGGGTCTGAATATTTTCTGTACCCACTGTATGTCTGTAAATATGCACCTTTACCTACTATGCTGGTAAATTTAACTTTGTTATCTTTGTTCACTGAAACATTGTCTACTCATTAATGTTTCTGCATTTATCTATGTTATGTTTCTATAAATTTTTCAAAAAACTTTTTATTGTGAAAAAAAAAAAATATTTAAACTTCAGTCTTAGCTAGATCATAAAATGGTTTATCTCCTTTATTTGAGCCATTTGTTGGAGCATAGCCATTTATAACAGTGATGTTGGATTGTTTTCCCTGAAATCTAAACTGACATTAGATAATCATTTGTAGCATTATATCCAATGACAGTCTTGTTAATATCTTTATTGACTATGAAAACCATGCAATTTCTTCTTTTTTTTTTTCTTCGTTTTTCATGACCAGAATAGTAGGATGAAGAGTCTTGTGACTGAAAGTGTATTAAACTAGTCGATTTGAGTTTGCTAAGATGTTGATGTTTAAAGTATCCATTTGTGTCTTCACTATGTCTAGTTTACTTTGACACACCATGCTCCCACATGAATCACAATTTACACCACAAAAATTGTTGAAAATTCAAAATTCAGTCCATTTGTGATCTGCAGCAGGTGTCAATAATAAGTAAATGACACCTCAGACCCAGGTTGCAAATACAGTGCGTTTGCTTGCATCGGATCGCACGCAGTACTTTTGGTGCGGTGGGATTTTAGCCTGTTCAAAATGAATAGGCTGAAATCTCACTTTATAGAACTGCATGTTAATCTCGCATTCCTGTGCAGACATGGTGCAAACCTTAGCTCCATATCAGTAGTACACTAAGTGCCTTAAAACCCGAGAGGTTCATCTTCTGGTGGTATATACATCCTTTTGTATATATTCCTGTGGCTTTCTTGGTAAAGTACAGAAATCGTGCATTCACTATTGACATTTTAGCCTGACATTTCTGCTAAAACGTGTCTACCATGGGTTACACAAATAAAAAATAAAATTCAGCACATGATCAACCACACACTAAAAATTATTAAATCAGCTGCTGCTGAACACTGTAGGTCAAACTAAATACCTAAAAAAAAAAAAAAAACATGAAAAAGTAGTGCAGTGCATGAAGAAAATAAAATGATAATAAACAGTGCAATTATATCAAAATGTAATAAATTGAATAATAGTCCATATAACATATGATGGCTGATATTCAGAGAGAAAGAAGCCTTGTGTGAAAGAAGATGAATGCAAACAACGGGGTTCCGTGATTATACAGCCCATCTACCAAGAAACACACTGCCTCTCACCTCAGCAATTCAACCACTATGGGTCACAAAGCCTATGGACTATCCACAAATAAATCCGATCTCAATGAAGAAGATCCTGAATAACCTTCACGGATCCTCGGATGTCATATAAATAAAAGAAACAATCTAGTGCTCTCTGATGGATTCCACAATTTTATTAACAATATAAAGTTTGTACTCACAAGCAATGCACTGACACAGTGCAAGAAGCAGGCAGCATACAAATACTTAGTACAGCGTGGTGGCCGCAGGTGATGTCATAAATCCTCCCCCTGTACGCGTTACGTTCATGGGCGGGACTTCATCAGCGGGGTTAGAGTTACGTCGGAGCCTGCTCATTAAATATGCAATACCTTAGTGACAAGACGCCAGATCATGTTACTAGGAAAGGGGAAAACACACACGCCCCTCTTCTATCAGGAAGACCTGCTTCTCATCACTTACGACACCAGAAGAGCTAAAATCAGTGCCTGCTTCCCAAAGCCAAAAGCACTCTCTGTATACTAACAGAATAGAGCTCTAACGGCACACAGAAAAGTACAAATATATAAAAATTGTTTAATTAAAATCAAAATATATATAATCAATTAAGATTTATTATATAAAAACAGACGTAAACCGTTGCCATCATAACAAATTAAAACAAATAAAATACAAAAACCATGTAAAATAATAATAAAAATATTAAAAGATATCTATTTATTTGAAATAAAACAATTCAGGTCAAAATCTACATTAAGACAACCAGGTGTTAAAACCTGCATTTGGTATATCCAAAAGGATTCCCTACGGCTAAAATTCAGGCCAGTAGGTTTGCGCTGATGGCAATTTCTAAAATGTCGAGAAACACTATGATTGGTTTTCCCTTTTTTAATGTTATTGATGTGTTCACCTATACATACATGCAGAGCCCTAGATGTTCTCCCTATAAACTGAAACCCGCACTCAGGAGTTACCCTAACAGGAGTTGAAAGTTCAGCATACCATTTACACTGTAGCTACCCTGATTCATACAAGCCTCTTTGCCATGACAAGGTACCTTACCACAAATAAATTCATTTATGTAATCTTTTTTTAGCTGTCTCAAAAAAGGCCCTTTGGAACTCCTGAAAAGCGTTGCATTTTTAAAACGGTGCTCCAACACCCCCCCCCCCCCCCACAGAAAAATTCAAAGTCAGCAGCCACATATACTGTAGCTGCAGACATTTAATATTAGGACCCTTACCTGTCCTGAAATCCAGCGATGTCTGCACCCCAGTCGATGATTCCATTGGCTATCAGATGCTGTCGCCGCCATAGCCTGTAAGGGGAACCGTCAGGGAAGCCTTTTGGTTTCACAGCCGATTCCCTACTGCGCATGTGCAAAGTGCGCTTCACTTCCCAAATGACCCGGCGGTGCAGCGGCGAGGTCCAACAGAAGTCGGGATGGGTACCTGTCAAAAACTGGTACTCGCACCCCCCTTCCCACCAAAAGGTGCCAAATGGTACCAGAGGAGGGAGGAGACAGACAAGCGGATCTTCCACTTTTGTGTGGAACTCCGCTTTATTGAAAGTCACCGTACTCTGTACAATGTTGTTTGTCAGTTTCCTTTAAATATCTTTAAACTAATCTGAGATATGAGCTATGCCGGGGTCTACGTTCTCTGTAGGGTTGCTAAAGGGAATTAGCCTATACCAGATTCATACATACGATCTACAGTATATATCCCTATAGATTTGCGCTTAATAATAAAAAAAAAACAAGAAAGAAAGTCCAAGTGGACTTCAGCTCCAGAAGGTTTTACCCCCTTAATGACCAGGCCATTTTTTGCGATTCGGCACTACCTTGCTTTAACTAACATTTTGCGCGGTTGTACAACGCTGTACCCAAATACAATTGATGTCCTTTTTTCCTACAAATAGAGCTTTCTTTTGGTGGTATTTGATCACCTCTGCTGTTTTTAGATTTTGTGCTATAAACAAAAAAAGAGCTACAATATTGAAAAAAACGCAACATTTTTTACTTTCTGCTACAAAACATTCTTAATAAAAAAGTTTAATTTTTTTATCAGTTTAGGCCAATTTGTATTCTGCTACATATTTTTGGTAAAAAAAAATCCCAAAAAGTGTATTTTAATAGGTTTGCGCAAAAGTTTTAGGATAGATTTTTGGACTTTTTATTAATTTTATTTTTTTTTATTAGTAATGGCGGCGATCAGTGATTTTTTTGTGGGACTGCAACATTGCGGCAGACAGAGCGGACACCTAACTGACATTTTTTACACTTTTTGGGGACCAGTGACATTAATACAGTAATCAGTGCTAAATATTCAAGGGGTTACAAGGTGATCAAGGGGTTACATAGTGACATAGTAGGTGAGGTTGAATAAAGACAATAGTCCATCTAGTTCAACCTGTGTATGTGTATGTGGCCGTAATCATCTCTTATACCCCTGAATGTTCTGATTCTTGAGATGTACATCTTTTGAAAGCCACCATACTTCCCGCAGAAACCCCCTCTTGTGGTAGAGAATTCCACAATCTTGTAGCCTTAACAGTAAAGAACCCCCCACATTGCCTAAGGTTAAAACGCCTCTCCTCTAATTGCATTGTATGCCCTCTAGCCCTCATGCAATCCTTTCGACTGAATAGATTTTTTTGTATGCCGAGATCATCATTGAGATATTTATAAATTGCTATCATGTCCCCTCTCAGGCGTCTCTTCTCCAGGGAGAATAAATCAAGCGATTGCAGACGCTCTTCATAATTAAGGTCCTTCAATCCCCTAATTAGTTTACTTGCCCTTCTCTGGACTCTCTCCAGCTCCAGCTCATCCCTCCTGAGGACTGGCGACCAGAACTGGACGGAATACTCCAGATGTGGTCGGACCAGAGTTTTATAAAGTGGAAGGATTATAGTCTTATCTCTGGAATACATCCCTTTCTTTATGCATGCTAATATTCTGCTGGCTTTGGCAGCTGCCGCTTGACATTGCATTCTATTGCTTAGTCTATACTCTACCAGGACTCCCAGATCTTTCTCCATTTTTGATTCCTCCAAAGGTCCCCCCCTAAAGTGTATTGTGCTTTTATGTTTTTAGTCCCCAAGTGCAAAACCTTACACTTCTCCACATTAAACCTCATTTGTCATGTCGTTGCCCACTCTGTTATTTTGTCCAGGTAATTCTGTAGGATATCTGCTTCATGCTGTGCAGTTATTGCCCTGCCCAATTTTGTGTCATCTGCAAAAACTGATATAGAGCTACTGATCCCATCCTCAATGCTGTTTATGAATAAATTGAACAAGGTTGGTCCCAGGACTGAGCCCTGGGGGACCCCACTTACCACCTCAGACCAGTCTGAGTATGCGCTGTTTATTACCACCCTTTGGACGCGCCCTTTTAGCCAGTTCCGTATCCAAGAGCAGACCTTGCGGTTGATGCCTGCAGACCTTATTTTATAAATTAAGCGCTTATAAATTAAGCCCCTATCTAGCTTACAGCTCACCTCCTCATAGAATGTTAAGAGATTGGTTTGACAAGAGCGCCCATTCGTAAACCCGTGCTGATTACTGCTGATGATATTGTTGTCTTTAGCAAACTTTATGATATAGTCCCTTATCATCCCCTCCAGAAGTTTACATACTATCGATGTCAGACTGACAGGCCTATAATTTCCTCTGCCCTTTTTTGTATATCGGTATCACGTTAGCTTTCCTCCAATCCCCTGGTACATTTCCTGTCATAATACTGTCAGCAAAGATCAGGAACAGTGGTCTAGATATAGTCTTACTAAGTTCTTTGAGTACTCTCGGATGTATGCCATCCGGGCCTGGTGATTTATTTGTGTTAAATTTCACCCTCTGTTAGCCATAGCAGCAAATCCTGTGTATTACTACCAACCATATAGTCGTGGTCAGTGTACCCCTCCTTTTCCTGTGTAAAGATTGATGAGAAAAAGACGTTCAGCACGGTTGCCGTTTCAGTGTCCTCTGTAACCATCCTCCCATCATCGTTAATTATATGTGCAATATGTTCTGCCCTAGTTTTTTTGCTGTTTATATATTTAAAGAATTTCTTTGGGTTATTTTTACTATCCTCCGCTATTTTTCTCTCAAAGTTGATTTTAGCCATTTTGATTTCGTATTTACTTTTCTTATTTGCCTCCTTGTATTGCTTGAAAGCCGATACTGTGCCCTCTGATATATATTTCTTGAAGGCCATTTTTTTTCCCTTAATAAGTTCTTTAACATTAAAGTTTAGCCAGCCAGGTTTGGCCTTGTCTCTTCTAAATTTATTTCCCTAAATTTCCCTAGTGTATGCCTAACAGTGCTTACTGACTGTGTGGGGGGATGGGTTGGATAGAGGTAGGGAGAGATCGGTGATTCAGCTTAGCTGAGTCACATGATCTTTCCCTGCCTCTCTGACAGAAAAGCCGCCTGCTTTTGTTTAGATCTACATGATTATGCACAGCCAAGCTACCCTGCGCAGTAAATCTGCGTGGGGTGGTCAGCAAGTGGTTAAACAATCAGTGCACCATCCATCCTCATAAAAAAGTGCGTGGTCCCTAGTAAGCACCTTCACTCTATAAAGTGCTTGCTTACCAGCTGATGGTGACCCTCTATTATGGAAGGTCAATACCACCTGTGATTCAAAACCCAGCCAGGGCCTCTCTACATCTGGAGGGATTTGAAATTGAAGATAGGAGAATTTACCACTTATAAGAGGACTCAATAATATTGATTACCCAAGAAAAAGATAAAACTTGCCATAGCATAAAATCCTTTAGACATTTATTTGATTAAAAATAGTTACACTTACAGACAGAACTTTAGAAATGCATAAAAGTACAAGCCAGGTGGCTTAGTATTGCAGCCTGTCCTTCCAGGAATTGAGTATGCGGTGAAGTCAGAACGTCACTCTACCCGACGCATTTCGCCACACTCTGATTTCATCCTAGGGCACAACGTCAGGACCAGGACAAAGTCAGAGTGTGACAAAATGCATCAGGTGGAGCGACATGCTGACATCACTGCGTACACAATTCCCGGAAGGACAGGGCTGCTATATGAAGCCGGCTGGCTTGTACTTTTATGCGAATAAATGTTTTTGATACATAGGATCTATACCTAGTTATAGTGATCCCTAGCTCCAGAACTTTATTTTTCTTAAAGTATAACTAAATTCAAAAAATACATTTTTAGTTTTGGATATAGTGGAGATGAATTAGAACACCTGTCAGTTTTTATTATTGTCTGTGCCTCTTTTATAGAGATTTGTCTCTTTTTGTCATGTTCACGATTATCATTGAAAGTGAAAGAAAAAAAATCCTACATTTTGGGTTGTCCCCAGAAAAATTATAGAAGAGAAATCTTTTAATAGGGATACTAGTTTGGATTCTCGTAATCTGCAGGGATATCTTCTCACTTCCTGTTTTGGATATGGGACAAGAAGTAAAGGTAAATCTCCCCAGTTGAACACATATGGCAAAAAAAAAAACTAGCAAGGGTTATAACTTTACTTTTCTCTGTCAAAAATAAAAAATAAATTGCCTATAGTTCTACTTTAAAGTGTTAGTAAACCTAGGACCCTGTATTCACTATATCTGGTCTGTCACAGTACACAAAACATGGAAATGCAAATGCAAATGCAGTCTTGTGACTTCTATCAGTGTCTGGCTAAACACTGGTTAAAGCTTGTAGGAGGAGTTTTCATTCTCTTCTGACTGTCCCATGAGGCTGCATAATCCCTGACTTTGTCTGGCCAGTGCTGATTGGCCATGTGCTGATCATATGCACCCAAGAAAAAAAATGATCTCTAGCAATACACACCAAGCTGAGCATGTGCAGTGTGACTCCACAGGCCCTCTCTCTTTCCAATGTGAGTATAACAAGCATGCTATACTGCATATACAGACTGATTTTACTGTTGTGGGTTTAGTAACACTTTAAGTCAAATGCACACTGGTTTCCCCCCTCTGAGCTGCTTCCAAATTCATGTACTCTAGTCCTTAGGCTTTTTAAACTTCAAGCAGCTTAGCATGTATATCACACAACAACACTGAGTGATTAAAGACCTTTACTCTCATTTTTAATTACTATTGATTTTACAGAGAGATAGCCATAGATTGAATGCTCTCTGTTGACATCATTTACATTGCTGCCCTGCAAGAGATTAAATAGTTTAACCTATGTTATTGAGAGAGGAAAGATAGTATTATTGAAAGTATTTTTAAAGCAGTAATAAATTCATTAATTATCGTGGCACTCCAGAAAAAATCTTATGCTTTTAAAAACTTGGGTGAAGCCCAAATAAAAAAGTTGCATTACTTTCAGCAATTTCTGTGAGTTTTAAAGGGCCAATGAGAGTAAAACCAATTTTTTATTCAAAGATTTATTGGTAACATTTACAGAAATATATGTAAATATTTTGAGATAAAATTATATCCTAAAATATAAATGTTGTCATTCATATTTACAGTATATCTCAGAAGAAGCCACAGTCTTATTTCCCTAGCAGAGCCATAAAGATGTACACACTAGGAAAATCTGCATGAAAGTGGGGGAAAAATATAGGGAAAACTAAAGAGAAAGAGCATACGATTTATATGAAAATAGTGTCCTCAATACAAGCTAAACTTAACATTGTTGCACAGTAGAGCAGCCTGTGTTAAATAATATGCACTGTTACTGTATAAATTTCACTGGCAGGGAAGGACTTTTATGGTACTGCATAGACCGATACAACAAAATTATTTTAAAAATAAATGAATCTTTTATTTAAACATAATTAAAATTCTGCCCAGTGAGCATCACAATACTGGTTCACTATGGGCCAATAAAAACACGAGAAAAAACAAGGGAAATCCTCTAATCAAGATTTATAACAATATAGTTTTTCGTAATGAGAGATCACTCATATTCCTCCAGTTAACCTTGACATGTTTCGCAGGTTGGGTGCCACTTCATCAGGAGTGAATATTCTAAAGGAATATACAAGTAATATTCCTATACACAAGGATATACAAATATTGACAATGTACATATATGTAGATATGTATATACATGCACATGCATATATACATAAACACACACACTGCGCATAGACATGTAAACGTGGACACAGGATCTAACCCCTTTATCGCAATTCTCTAAATAGGGCCAGGTCGTATGGAATGGTCATGAAAGAAAGGCAATCCTGATAGGGGTGGCCAATGCTAAACAGTGGCAGTCTCCCCTGCGAGTATGGGGCCTGGGGATGATACTCAAAATGGTTATGTTAAGTAGGTCATTTATGACCATATCTCATATCGATGTTGGAATCTATGGCTATATTGGGTTAAATACCTAAATCTATATAGATATAGATTGATTATAGATATAGATTGATATGCCAGGAATCTATGATTATATATATATATATATATATATATATATATATATATATACGTCCATAGATGAAAAAGGGGACATAATTACCATTAAATCATACATACCCATGATCATTGGTGGAGGAACTTCACAATCAGGCGAAAGGAGTGTAAAAAGCATCCAGGTTGCAATGATTCAGGTATTTAAACCATGGGCATGTAACTGCAACCACATACTGTATATGGTGCCTATGTTGAATAGTGTCAGGTGTATGTCACAAAATGACATCAAACGGATTTATTTAGAAATGTTTAATATTCCCACAGAGGCTGGTGCAAGATATCTAGGGGGGAAGACAAAACACAAAATAGTAATACCATAGCCTATACCTGATATATTCAACAATTTAGTATATGACTATATCATGGTAAATTAAACTAGTAAGACCTCTCACCTCCCAGTATTTATATGGGCAGAATTGTAATTATGTTTAAATAAAAGATTCATTCATTTTTAAAATAATTTTGTTGTATCAGTCTATGTGGTACTATAAAAGACCTCAGTGCCTCCAACTCAAGTGTTCCAGTATATTGAATATTAGGACGTAGAGGGGGGACTTTTGGTTCTGTCTCCCATAGAAGCTCTAGGCCTATTATGGTATATATGTCTTTTGTTTTTCAGAGCCTAATCGAGTTACCCTACTCAGGGGAAAACTCAATCCATTATTGGGCAGCCCTCTCCCCCGAGGTTATAAATTTTGATCACCCCCAAATCAAGGGGCAGGGCTCGACACCCCATCTTTAGGGACAACTCTCTTGGCCCATTTGGGCCGGAAGTACCCAGTCTGTACCTCTTTGAACACGGGTGTGGAGTTTACATCGGGCCGTTTGTGGAACCTCCTGGTCGCCAGCAACTATCCTCAGTCTCTTTTTTAATGTGGTGAGCACACATTGTATTTCTGATGTAGTAGCTTAATGTTTCATAGTATTCACTTATGTATTGAAATAACATGATGTTGTTATATTTGTTGTAACTTAATGATATATTTTCTCTTTCTGTAATAGTCCACCCGGGACTGTCTATGGTCTTTGAAAAAGCCCACTCAAGGGCGAAACGCGTCAGCCCTGTCCCAGGGCGCATGTGAGACTTATCTGGACTGTTGTATTGAATGCACCATGGAAAATGTTCTTTCTCTTTTAACTGTTTGTTCATTTTATATTGATGACCTATTAAATTAAATAAATGATATTTTTTCAATATGTGAAGTGATTGTCTTATGCTCACCCATCAGGAGCCCTCCTCAACATATCCATCATTTTATCTTTAGCTACCAGTACCCTATCACCCCCTGGGTGTATGGATCAGGTTCCTTGCATTTTTTATGGGCAGAATTGTAATTATGTTTAAATAAAAGATTCATTCATTTAAAATAATTTTGTTGTATCAGTCTATGTGGTACTATAAAAGTCCTCAGTGCCTCCAACTCAAGTGTTCCAGTATATTGAATATTAGGACGTAAGTACAGTACAATCGAATGATTATATAGCACATACCACTACATTGTTACATAGGTAATGTGGTTGAAAAAAGACACAAGTCCACCCAGTTTAACCAACAAAGAAAAAAAAAGCACACACAGAAATAGAAAACCTTCATATACACTATCCTATACCCACAATTGATCCAGAGGAAGGTCACCCCCCCCCCCCCCCCATAAAGCATGATCTATTTTGCTCCAGCAGGGGAAAAAACTTTCCTGATCCCCCAAGGCAACTGGATATTCCCTCTACCAACTTTACCTATAAAAGATTAGTATCCTGTTATATTATGTGCCTTTATGAAAAAATCCAGGCCTTTTTTAAAACAATCTACTGAGCTGGCCAGAACCCTCTCTTGAGGGAGTCTATCCTATATTTTCACAGCTCTTACTGTGAAGAAGCCTTTCCGTATTTGGAGATTTAATCTATTTTCCTCCAGATGTAAAGAGTGCCCCCTTGTCCCCTCTAATGACCTTATGGTGAATAACTGAACCAAGATCACTATATGTACCACTTATGTATTTATACATGTTGATCATATCCCCCTTAATCTCTTCTTCTCTAGAGAGAATAAATTCAACATAGCTGAGCTCCTCCATGCCTCTTATCAGTTTGGTTGCTCTTCTCTGCACCTTCTCCAGTTCCTTAATATACTTTTTGTGAACTGGTGCCCAAAACGGAATTGCGTATTTCAAATGAGGTCTTAATGATTGGTACAGGGGCAAAATTATATATTTTTCTGCAGTCCATTCCTCTTTTAATACAAGAAAATATTTTGCTCGCTTTGGAAACTGCTGTTTGGCATTGCATGCTGTTATTAAGCTTATGATCTATCAAAACACCCAGATCCTTCTCCACCATTGATTCCCCCAGTTGTACTCCCTCTAGTGTGTAAGATGCATGCATATTTTTAGCCTCCGAGGCTATAACTTTACATTTATCAACATTAAACCTAATTTACCACACAATTGCCCAATTAAACAGTGCATTGAGGTTGTTTACTTACATTTGGTTTGTAAGTTGGAGACATCCTCTAAGGAAGTTATTCCACTGCATAGCTTGGTGTCATCTGCAAAGACTGAAATTGTACTTTTATTCCCAGACCCTATATCATTAATAAATATATTAAAAAGCAAGGGTCCCAACACTAAACCTTGGGATACATCACTAACAACCCTAGACCATGGTATTTTAGCCAGTTTTCTATCCATGTAGACTGATTTTTCCAAGCCTGTAGACTTTACCTTACACATTAGCCATGTGTGGGGATGGGAACTGTGTCAAAAGCTTTTGCAAAATCCAAGTATTCTACATCCACAGTCACCCTTCTGACTAATATTTTTGCTCACCTCCTTATAAAAAGAAATCAGATTTGTCTGACAAGTCTTTCACAAATTCACGATTTTGTTAAATCCATGCTTTTGTTAAAAAAAAAAAATTTTTTCTAGCATAAAATCTATGTGGTCTTTTATTAAACTTTCCAGTATCTTCACAACTATAGAAGTTAAACAACTATAGAAATTCGGTAAAGACTTTGACCTATAGTCAAATCTAGTATACATTATAGTATAAATACAGTATATACAGTATAGTATAAATATATATACGTATAGTTTTAAATATAGGCACCACATTGGCCTTACTCCAATCCAGTGATACTATGCCAGTCATTAAAGAGTCCATAAAGACTCTAGAAATTAGAATATGGCTTTGAAATGGCAAAGATCGATTCTTTTAGGATCTGTGGGTGTATACCATCTGGTCCAGGTGCTTTATTCACCTTTATTCTGTCTAAATAATTCTGGACCATATCAATTTTGGGTCACAGTCAAAAAAAAAAAAAAAAGGAAGAGGTTGAAGAAAGAGAGGGGGGAAGGAGAAGAAAGGAGGGAGACTCATGGTGTAACCAAAAAGTTGCAACATAACAAAATATCACAGATCATGACTACTCATCTAAAAGCTCAGCGTATTTCTTAGATTGGGTGAAGGCAAGCCAGCATGCCCAAATCTTATGAGCCTGAGGGGCATGACCCCTGAAATCGTAGGTCATGTCCTCCAGGCGATACGTATGGTCAACAGAACGCAGCCAAAGAGCTATAGGTGGAGCCACTGGATTCTTCCAATATAAAGGAATGAGAGTCTTAGCCGCATTGAGGAGGTGAGGTGTAATTGACCTTCTATACCTATGGGGCGGAACCGTCGTACCATGAAATAGAACAGACCTTGGGTCAGCAGCAACAGGGAAACCCTGGCTAGTTTCTATGAGTGATAGCACCGAGGACCAATAAATACATATGATCGGACACAACCGCCATATATGAGCATGGGTGGCAGGTTGTCCACAACCCCTCCAACACAGAGGGGAAGAGGAAGGAAACATTTGATGCAATCTCATCGGTGAAAAATGCCATCTCATAAGAAGTTTGTAGTTCATCTCCGCTGTTTTAGCAAAGATTGTGGAAGAGTGGAAAAGGGTAAGTATAGAATTAGTCACAGAATCCGTGAGTGGCAGTTGCAAGTCAGTTTCCCAGCGTTGCAAAGAGGGCAACTGTTGGATAGGCTCCATGGCAATGAACGCTTTATACATTTGGGACAAAGCACCTTTTTGAGGACGATCAGATACCAGGAGTTTTTCTAACGGGTTTAGTGAGCTCAGCGTATGTAGAGGTTGTGGAAGGCTTTTGACGAACTGCCTCAGTTGGTTATATTGCCAAAGGTCTAGAAAAGACAATGCAGAGTAACGAGGAAAGGTGGATACAGGGAGTATTCCCTGAGAGGAGGAGACATGGTGTAACAAAGTATTTATAGATTACGGCAGCCAATGTTGAAAAGAGAGATCATGCAGACCCGGAATGAAATAATTATGGCCTAGGAGAGGCATCAAGGGTGAATTGTAGTGTAGCTTGAAACATTTATGCCATGTGTCCCGGGTATGGAAAACAGAGATGGATAAGGGAGACGTTCCAGATGCGTAAGTTCTACACTTAGGAGGAATCCAAAGTTGACGATACAAAGAAGACTCAGCAAGATCACATTCTAACTGCACCCACAACTTAGTACCCAGGTTATGTTTCCAGTCCAAAACCCGGGTCATAATAGATGCTTGTAGATATTTCTCAAAATCTGGCACCGCTAGTCCCCCATGCAGCTTGGCACGCATCAAAATATTTCCAGCTATTCGGGAGGCTGATCGGCGCCAGATATAAGACATCACTAGGGAGGATAGCAATTTCACAAAATTTTTTGGAACATTAAAAGGTAACATTTGAAACAAAAAGAGCACCCTGGGTAGCACGTTCATTTTGACCACGTTCACTCTCCCAGTCCAAGAGGTCGCCAAATGATTCCACTTACTCAGGTCGGCCCTAACTTCATTAAGGAGAGGAACGTAATTTGCCACCGAGGTATCACAGATGTTCGCAGTAAGATGGACACCTAAATATTTAAGGGAGCAAGATTTTTTTTTGTCTGTCTTGTTTGTGGTCGTGGGCTCTCTGCCCTTGGGTTTTTTAATACCTCCTGTCAGCTGTGTTGCCTGATAGGCGAACCCTCTGATACATGGAACCTGGTTTATGCTGCCACAGAGATTCAGGATCACGTAAGGGTTATTTGTCTGATATGGGCAATGTATGGTTGTTCGTCAGTGGACGATGGAATTTTCATGGTCCGTATAAAATGGTTTTACTGGTTTAGTTTAAATGTTTCTTATCTGGATGCTACTCTTGGTAGTTTACTGTGTATCTGATTTGTCTAAATTTATTTAAAAAAAAAATAGTTTTTCAATATGTAAGTTCCTATTGTTATTACTTATATTTTTGAAGACCTCTCCCCTTCCCGCCCCCCACCCCCTTTTTTTTTTTTTACTTTTTGGGAAATTTTTCACTTGATGTTTTGATAATAATATCACAACGAGAGACCCTCTCTTTTTTTTTTTTTCTCAAAAGTTTTTCCTTCACGATTATTTTTTGACTTCTTGGGAAATTACTCACTTAATGTTTTAATAATAATATCACAACGAGAAACCCTCTTTGGTTTTTTATTTTTTTTATTTTCTTCTCTCGCAAGTTTCTCCTTAACGATAATTTTTTGGGTAATTTTTCACTTAATGTTTTGTATTACTGTAATATCACAATGAGAGACCTCCTTACCCCTTCTTTTTTTTTCTCTTTCACAAGTTTTTCCTTCACGATAATTTTTTTGACTTATTGGGAAATTTTTCACAAAATGTTTTAATAATAATATCACAAGAGAGACCCTCTTGGGGCCTTTTTTTTTTTCTTCCCTTTGGTTTAGGAACTATTAAGGTGCAGTAAAGCTGGTATTTGACACAGATCTATAGAGGTATAAGCCTAATTTTACTTGTTATTTGTTTTTTCTTTTATTTTTTTTTCATTACATTGTATTGTCGAAAAAAATTTAATAAAAACATATAAATAAAAAAAAAATTTGGGTCACAGTGGTTCATTTGGGGCTGTGTCAATATCATCCCCATTATGGACATGAGCTCCCCCAAGCTCCTTTGTATACACAGAGCTGAAGAATGTATTTAATACATTTGCCTTCTCTTTATCCCCAGTCACCCACTCTAAATCATTTTGTAAAGGGCAAACATGCTCAGACCAGACCATTTTTCTATTAAAACATTTGAAGAATTTCTTTGGGTTTGTTTTACTCTCTTTTGCAATCTCTCATCCGTTTGGAATTTTTGTGGCCTTGATTTATTTTTTACATATTCTGTTATATTCCTTGTAACATTTAAATCATAAAAGTGTTCCTTCATTTTACATTTTTTAAAAGCTCTTTTCTAATCATTTATAGTTTTTTTTTAACTTTCGCCTTGAGCCACATAGGTTTTATTTTTAGCTTTTTAAACTTGTTGCCCATGGGAATATATTTTGCAGTGTGTCGGCATACTGTCGTTTTGAAGAATTCCAATTTCATGTCAATATTCCCTCCCAGTCTAAATCTTGGAGAGCAGTACTCATCCTTGGAAAATGTGCTGTCTTAAAGTTAAGTGTTTTTATCTTTCCAGTATGTGCTTTTTGTTTACAGCTAACGTTAAATTAAATCATATTATGGTCACTGCTACCCAGGTGTTCTTTCATATGAACATTGGTAATAAGCTCTGCATGGTTTCAGATTACCAGGTCCAGCAGAGCATAATTCCTAGTTGGGGCCTCTATGAACTGTATGATAAAATTGTCTTGTAATAGGTTTATAAATGTTTCCCCATTAAATGTTCCTGCAGTGCTATTACTCCAGTCAATCTTCAGGTAATTACAATCCCCCATTATCATTCATCACTGCCCCAGCCCTTGCAGTCCTTTCAATCTGTGCAAGGAGCCACCTCCTCATTAACACTCAAATGATTAACCCATATGCAATTCTACCGATAATGTTTCAGCCTCATCACACTCTCCATCAACTAGTTCCTCTTTTACACTCGCTTTCAGATCACTGCATACATTGAGACAGTCACCACCACCTTTCCGTTTTACCCTGTCTCTCCAAAAGAGAGTATGGCCAGGAACTTTATTAGCCCAATCATGTGAAGAGTGAAGCCAAGATTCAGTAATACCAATTAAATCACAGTTCTACAGATTTGTCGTGTTGCATATATTAAGCTAAAGCTATTAAAATGGGGAGTGCAGCATAGCTACACACTACAGACCGCTGTTGAATAATCCTAATAAGATATAAACTGTATATATACGTATGTAATAGTGCAAGGCCCTTCAATGGTGAGAATTTTGTGAATTGATGTAAAAAGGACACCAGATTTTCAAAGGTGCATTGTGAGAGGCTCTCTCATGTTTATAGTAAACTGAGGCAGCTGTGCTACATGTTTTCTCCAGATTTGGTAGTTCTGAATCAGGGGCAGTAGCTTCAAGGTTCCAAAGAGTATTGGGCGTGATGGAACCTTCAATTCAGTGTCCAGGCTTTGCCTGGCTCTTGCAGCCTGTGTGAGTGCAGAGGTGTGCAGGATCAATATAAGCCAGATCTGAGCATAGCTCAAATCAGTCACTGCCATATGCAAATAGAGACCTGTCAAGAGCGCTTAGAGTTGCTGTTGGAGACTGCAACCCTTTTTAAGGGGGATTCTTTGTCCCAGGACTGGGAGAGTCGGGACAGCTATGCGGGTCTGGGAAGCTGAGAAAGCTGAGGGGGCAAGCTTGAGGTGTGGGGAAACCCTGTCAAGATACCAAGTTCGGCTTGAGTAGTGAGGTGCTGCAACTAAGGCTAAGGGAGCCTGAGGAGCCTGTGGTCAGGAAGACCAATGCTAACAGAGGCAGAGCTGCTGAAATGTAGCCAGATGGGCTAGACTTTTCAATATTGTTTGTTGGAAAAGACCCCTGCGTGGGAAATTCATGTTTATGAACTTTGCTTTAATTTAATTTATTTAAAGTTGGCTAAAAGGCCCTTAATTGTAGTTCTTGTTTGGCATTGAATATATATACTGTATACACTGCTCAAAAAACTTAAAGGAGCACTTTGAAAACACATCAGATCTCAATGGGGAAAAATGTCATGCTTGATATCTATACTGATATAGACTGGGTAATGTGGTAGGAATTAAAAGTTGCCACATCGTTTGTTGGAAATTAAAAGTATCAATTTACAGAGGGCTGAACTCAAAGACACCCCGAAAATCAAAGTGAAAAAATGATGCAGCCAGCTAGTCCATTTTGCTCAAATTGTATTGCAGCAACTCAAAATGGTACTGAGTAGTATGTATGGCCCCCACATGCTTGTATGCATTCCTGACAACATTAGGGCATGCTCCTAATGAGACGATGGATGGGGTGCTGGGGTGTTTTCTCCCAGATCTGGACAAAGAAATCACTGAGCTCCTGAACAGACCGATCGACCGAAACATAATAATGTCTCAGAAGTATTCTATTGGGTTTAGGTCAGGCAAGCGTGGGGACCATTCAATGGTATTCATGTCTTCATCCCCCAGGAACTGGCTGCATACACTCGCCACATAAGGCATGGCATTGTCATGCACCACAAGGCACCCAGGACCCACTGCACCAGTGTAGGGTCTGACAATGGGTCCAAGGATTTCATCCTGATACCTAATGGCAGTCAGGATTCCATTGTCTAGCCTGTAGAGGTCTGTGTCTCTCTCCATGGATATGTCTCCCCAGACCCTCACTGACCTACCACCTAACTGGTGATGCTGAACGATGTTACAGGCCTCATAACATTCTCCATGGCTTCTCCAGACCCTTTCACGTCTGTCACATGTGCTCAGGGTGAACCAGATCTCATCTGTGAAAAGCACAGTGCGACAGTGGCAGACCTGCAAATTCTGGTGTTCAGTGGCAAATGCCAATCGAGCTCCATGGTGCTGGGCAGTGAGCACAGAGCCCACTAGAGGATGTCAGGCCCTTAGGCTACCCTCATGAAGTCTGTCTCTGATTGTTTGGTCAGAGACATTCACACCAGTGGTCATTTTGTAGGGCTCTGGCAGTGCTCATCCTGTTCCTCCTTGCACTAAGGAGCAAATAACAGTCCTGCTGATGGGTTCAGGACCTTCTACAGCCCTGAGCAGCTCTCCTAGAGTAACTGGATGTCTTCTGGAATCCCCACCATGTTCTTGAGACTGTGCTAGGAGACACACCAAACCTTCTGGCAATGATGTGCCATCTGGGAGGAGATGGACTGCCTTTGCAACCTCTATAGAATCCAGGTATTGCCTCATGCTACCAGTAGTGACACTGACCCTAGCCAACTGCAAAACTAGTGAAAAACAGCTAGAAAAGATGAGAAAGGAAAAAAAAAGTCAGTGACCTCTACCTGTAAAACCATTCCTGTATTGAAGTTCATCTCTTTGTTGCCTATCCAGTGCACCTGTTGTTAATTTCATTAACACCAAAGCAGCTGAAACTGATTAACAACCCCCTCTGCTACTTAACTGAGCAGATAAATATCCTAGGAGTTTATTTAACTTGATGCTATAGTCTTTTCAAAAAGTGTTTCTTTAAATGTTTTGAGCAGTGTGTGTGTGTATATTGTGACGGTATGCGAGGTGAGGTAGTAGATAATCGCTATATTTCACCTCGCATACGTTCTGTGGTGAGAGACTGAACCGGAATCCGGCCCGGGTTTTTCCAGCCTCCGTGACAGGCTAGGTTCCGGTCCAGAGATTGTGAGTTACCTGAGTCCATGCTCAGGTGGACTTTAAATTAACAGGAAAAGAGCACAGAAATGCTCTGGCCTGAGACTCAGAAGGGGATCTGAGAGAGGAGCTCGGTTTGGACTTTAAAAGGTTTGCTTTGCCATGTGTTTTTTGTGGGTGATGGGGACCAGCCCCACACTGTGTAGTGAGGAAAATTCCTGTATAGTTTAGCGCCGGACGGCAAGGATTTATTTTACTGTTTTGTTGTTTTTGTATATTTGCAAACCTCTGCTGAATAAAGCTGGCAATCCACCAGACTTTAAAGAAACTACCTGCATGCTGGCCTTACTTTCCTGTGAAAGGTGATCCCTGTGAGCTAATCTCCCACACGTGGTGGACTCAGCGGGCAGTTTCTAAAAATGGAGGAAATGGTAAAGGCCCTGCTACAGGCCAATGTGTAATGTTCCGGTACCTTTGGTACCCTAAATTACTCTTTTCACAAGTGTATGCGCCCCACCATTCTCTTTTGGAAAGGTGCGCATACACCTTTAAGACTGAAGCTGTCATCACTCAGCGCCGGACTAGATGGCTATTTAAAGCGCCGGTTCTCACTCACATGTGTTCGTTCAAACACCCTTACCTGGATGCTAACTTGGCTTGAAGCTTTCGTGCTTGCAAGCATACCTCGCTGACGGAACCTCGCTGCGCTGATCCCTGCATCCCGCTTCCGGATCATCCGCACCTCCTGAACCAACCTTCGGCTGTATTGCTATTAGTGCTAAGTACCCCGCAGGGGAACCCTCTATAAACTTATACTAAGCTTACACTATCTAGCTCTGCATAGTAAAGACTATTTATCACATCTGCATATCTAGATTGCTAGCTCTTAAGACTACTGCTACTTATTCCTGCACTGGGTTGATCACTCTTGTATGTCCACCTGCTACTCTGTCATCTGCTACCATACATGATTGCTAAACCTACCTGCATCCATCTGCTACTTTCTTACCTTCAAGTGTCTGTCACCTACCACCTCCACTCAACCTGTCTCTTAAATCTTCATCACTGTGTTACTACATACATAAAGTCACTCTAGGAACCAGCTTGTTGAGTGTGTGTATGTACTAGCTGAATTAAGACCTTCCACACATGATGAGTCATTGAGGTTGGGAATGGTATCTCAGCATCTCTCTTACATGACTACTGAAGTGGAATATTTCTGCAGCTGAAAATCCACACCATACATGAAACGCAGGAGCGTTACACAATGCAGCTCAGCGGGAAACCAACCACCAAATCGCAGAGGCCGTTAGAGCACAGCAGGAGGCTGCTGCAGCACAACAGGCAGCACAACAGGAGGCTGCTGCAGCACAACATGCAACCCAGGAGATGAACCGACAGTTTGCAGAGGCTCTGCTGGAGTTGAAAAATGCATTTGCATTCAGTGCCAGCTGAACCAAAATTGGTACGTGCCTCTAACCACCTGCAAAAGATGACACCGGCCGATGATGTGGAAGCATACCTGGCGACTTTTGAGAGGGTCGCTGTCCGTGAAGGTTGGCCAAACGAACAGTGGGCGAGTCTGTTGGCCCCATTTCTGACATGAGAACCGCAAAAGGCGTATTTTGACCTGGACCCAGATAAGGCCCAGGACTATGAGACTCTGAAAATGGAGATACTCGCACACTTGGGTGTCACCATGGCAGTCCGGGCCCAGCGCGTGCATCAGTGGACCTATTCCAGCAGCCAGCCGCCCCGTTCTCAAATGTTTGACCTGGTCCACCTCACCAAAAAGTGGTTGCAACCAGAGACCTTGACGGGCCCCCAGATCGTGGAGCGTGTGGTAATGAACCAGTACCTGCGTGCACTCCCTGCTGCTCTGAGGAAGTGGGTCGGACAGGGGGACCCCAAAACTGCAGCCCAATTGGTGGACCTAGTGGAGAGGTACAGTGCTACTGAGGACTTGGTGAACACGTCTACGCCCCACTTCAGTGTGTCTAGAGGTGCAAGATCGCCCAGCGGTTCTGGTAAGACTGTTCTAGGGTTCAAGTGCATGGGGAAACTAGATAAGACTGTGGTTACAGCTAATGAGACTGTTGGTCCTAGGCCTGGAGACTGGCCAAAGAAGCCAGGAAGGTCTTTGGGACCGCTAAGAGGACTGGGGGTAGAGCACATACAGTGTTTCCGCTGCCATGCATTTGGGCATATTGCAGCAAACTGTCCTATAAATGATGAACCTATGCAATGCGATTTTTCTTATAGGAAAAGACGCATATCTTTGTTTGCACAGGTCGCATATACTGCATCATGTCAGAGTCGCATTGAAAAGCAAATGTGTGTTATTGCAGTGGATGGAAAGCCGCTCACAGCCCTGCTAGACTCTGGAAGTGTAGTGACCCTAGTCAGAAGTGATTGTGTAAATCCCACAAAACTACACCCCAGTACTATCGGGGTCATTTGCATCCATGGGGACACTCGGGACTACCAGACAGCAGTGGTTGAGGTTGATACCCCTTGGGGCAGTGTGACCCATTCAGTGGGGGTGGTGCCTTCGCTACTTCATGAAGCTTTAGTGGGGAGGGATTTCCCCCATTTTTGGAGGTTGTGGGAGAACAAGGGGAGGCTGGTGGAGAGCGCTCCCCCTGCTCCGGAAGCACAGGAACTCTCACCAGACCCTTTTTTCCAAAGTGAAGGAAACCCTGTTGAGGGAATCGAGGGAGCTGGAGATCCTCTTCCTTTCCCTGTCATGGCTGGGGAGCCGGAGGACCTGGAAGCTAGCTCCCAGCCAGAGGGTAACGAACAGGAGGACATTTCTGGACCTGACAATGAGTAGCCAGAATGTGGTACCCGACTTAGAAGTCAGGAGAGAGGATTTCTGTACCGAGCAATTACGAGATGTCACCCTCCTTAGAGCCAGAGAAAACGCTAAGATGGTGGATGGGGAACCAGTAGATCCTCACTGGGGGGTGTATTTTCCCTACATGGCCATTAAAAACAATTTACTGTATCAGGTGGTAAAACGTGGAGAGGATGAGGTTGAACAGCTGCTGGTTCCCAAACCCTTCCGCAGGTTGGCCTTAGACCTGGCCCATGGTCATGTAATGGGGGGACATCTCGTTATCGAAAAGACCAGGGAGAGAATCACCCAGAGATTTTTCTGGCCCGGGTTGCATGCAGATGTCAGGGGGTACTGTGAATCATGCCCTGAGTGCCAAATGTCAGCACCATCTCCCCATTTTCGCAGTCCCCTGGTCCCTCTACCAATCATCGAGGTTCCTTTTGAGAGGATTGGCATGGACCTGTTGGGGCCGGTAGTGAAGTCTGCCCGGGGTCACCAGCATATTCTGTTAATCCTAGACTATGCGACACGCTATCCTGAGGCCATACCCTTGCGTAACACTTCCGCTAAGGCTATCGCCAAGGAGTTAGTCCAGGTGTTTAGTCGAGTGGGAATCCCAAAAGAGATCTTAACCGATCAGGGCACCCCATTTATGTCCAGGGTTACCAAGGAACTGTGTAGATTATATAAGATTATATAAAATCTCCCATCTCCGTACCTCTGTCTACCACCCCCAAACAGATGGTTTGGTCGAAAGATTTAATAAAACCTTGAAAAGTATGCTAAAAAAGGTGGTGGACAAAGATGGGAGAAATTGGGATTGTTTGCTCCCATATCTTATGTTTTCCATACGAGAGGTTCCGCAAGCATCCACAGGTTATTATCCCTTTGAGCTCTTGTATGGTAGACATCCCAGGGGGCTGCTGGATGTTGCCAAAGAAACATGGGAAGGTGAGGCCACCCCATATAGAAACGTCATAGAGCATATCTCCCTGATGCAAGATAGAATCGCTGCTGTCCTGCCACTGGTGCGAGAACATATGGAGCGAGCTCAGGAGGCCCAGAGGAGGGTCTATGATCGGGGTGCCAGAGTCCGTACTTTCAACCCTGGGGACAGAGTGTTGGTACTGGTTCCCACGGTTGAAAGTAAGTTTCTAGCCAAGTGGCAGGGTCCCTTTGAAGTTATCGAAAGGGTAGGAGAGGTCAACTATAAAGTCTACCAACCAGGGAAAAGGAAACCACAACAAATTTATCATGTGAATCTCTTAAAGCCCTGGAAGGACAGAGAGACTTTTTTGGCCGCATCTCCGGCCCCAGCAGACCGGGTGCCGGTGACACCTGATGTCCCCATAACAGATTCCCTGTCTGTGACACAAAAAAATGATGTTAGGGGGTTTGTGTACAAAAATAGAGACTTTTTCTCCCCCTTACCTGGACTGACCAATGTGATCCAGCATGATATAGTGACGGAACCAGGGGTTCGCGTAAATTTAAGGCCATATAGAATCCCAGAGGCCAGGCGAGAGGCAGTCGCAAAGGAAATAAAAAATATGTTAGAGTTGGATGTAATAGAAGAGTCCCACAGTGAGTGGTCGAGCCCCATAGTATTGGTCCCAAAACCTGATGGCACTATCAGGTTTTGTAACGATTTTAGGAAACTCAACAGTGTATCCAAGTTCGATGCATACCCGATGCCTCGGGTCGACGAACTCGTGGACAGGTTGGGACAGGCCCGCTACATAACAACCCTAGATCTAACGAAAGGCTATTGGCAAATACCACTAACTGAATCAGCCAAGGAGAAGACTGCCTTTTCCACTCCCGATGGCTCTTTTCAATACAAGCGGATGCCTTTCGGTCTGCATGGGGCCCCTGCATCCTTCCAGAGAATGATGGACAAAACTTTGAGACCACATCGCTCATACGCAGCTGTTTATTTGGACGATGTGGTCATCCATAGCCCAGATTGGGACTCGCATCTGCCCCAAGTACAAACAGTGGTAGATTCCCTTAGGGAAGCAGGTCTCACGGCCAACCCAAAAAAGTGTGCCATAGGCCTGGAGGAGGCCAAATACCTTGGGTATGTTATTGGTCGGGGACTGGTCAAGCTTCAGACCAATATGATTGAAGCAATTCAAAAGTGGCCCCAACCGGTAAACAAAAAACAAGTTCGGCCTTCCTAGGCATTACGGGGGATTACCGGCGGTTTATACCTAACTTTGCCACCATTGCCGCCCCTCTGACTGACCTAACGAAGGGTAGAGGGTCGGTCATGGTCAAATGGAATCCTGAAGCGGAGGAGGCGTTTCAGAGGTTAAAGCAGGCCCTTTGTGTACTGCCGCTGCTGGTGACTCCGGACTTCACAAAGGAGTTTGTGGTACAGACTGACGCCTCCGAGGTGGGCCTAGGTGCTGTACTATCCCAGAACAGAGGTGGTGAGGAGCACCCGGTTGTATACCTGAGCCGAAAGCTAAACAAGCATGAAAAAAACTATGCTATTGTTGAGAAGGAATGTCTTGCTATTAAGTGGGCTTTGGACTCCCTGAAGTATTACTTGTTGGGGAGGTCGTTTAAGTTGGTCACTGACCATGCTCCCCTAAAGTGGATGTGTGACAACAGGGAGAAAAATGGCCGCGTGACAAGATGGTTCCTGGCTCTACAGCCGTTCAAATTTACAGTAGAGTATAGGCCGGGCAAGCTCCAAAACAATGCAGATGCCCTCTCCCGCATGCACTGTATGATTGGGTCTATTGCTCAATCGCCAGCGCTTGAGCAGAGGGGGAGGATATGTGACGGTATGCGAGGTGAGGTAGTAGATAATCGCTATATTTCACCTTCCATACGTTCTGTGGTGAGAGACTGAACCGGAATCCGGCCCGGGTTTTTCCAGCCTCCGTGACAGGCTAGGTTTCCGGTCCAGAGATTGTGAGTTACCTGAGTCCATGCTCAGGTGTACTTTAAATTAACAGGAAAAGAGCACAGAAATGCTTTGGCCTGAGACTCAGAAGGGGATCTGAGAGAGGAGCCCGGTTTGGACTTTAAAAGGTTTGCTTTGCCATGTGTTTTTTGTGGGTGATGGGGACCAGCCCCACACTGTGTAGTGAGGAAAATTCCTGTATAGTTTAGCGCCGGACGGCAAGGATTTATTTGACTGTTTTGTTGTTTTTGTATATTTATTTATTTATTCACATTCAGAATAAAAGCACATAGCACCTTTCTACATCATCTTCACAGATAGACACCGTCTATATGAACACACATATAACATTTTTTTGATTAACATGTACACAGATGAGTCCTTATTTGTGGTTTGAATATATTTAATAACATCTAACCCCTAAAGCGCGCCACTACCCCCACTATAAAATTCCTGTATAGTTTAGCGCCGGACGGCAAGGATTTATTTTACTGTTTTGTTGTTTTTGTATATTTGCAAACCTCTGCTGAATAAAGCTGGCAATCCACCAGACTTTAAAGAAACTACCTGCATGCTGGCCTTACTTTCCTGTGAAAGGTGATCCCTGTGAGCTAATCTCCCACAATATATATATATATATATATATATATATATATATATATATATATATATATATATATATATATACAGGGAGTGCAGAATTATTAGGCAAATGAGTATTTTTGAGGATTCATTTTATTATTGAACAACAACCATGTTCTCAATGAACCCAAAAACTCATTAATATCAAAGCTGACTATTTTTGGAAGTAAACATAAAAAAACTGGCGCAACAGGACTCAAAAATGAACCTCAATAACCTCCTAGGAAAATATTAATGGGAAGATGCACGGACCTGGATGTTGTGTGGCAAAGTCCAAAAAGTCCATAAGAAGCACCGGTCTGTGCACTCCAGAAGGCTGCTGATTCTCAAGACGAGAAGGAACTTGCAATATACTGGAAGATAAGAACAGCGCCACTCTAAGTGCAGTAAAACCAATACTTTATTTGACATATAATAATGCTGGGTACTCACAAGATAAAACGTTTAAAAAGCATGGTAAACGTATGTAGAAAGATCCATTAATCCAGTGCCTGGGGCAAGGAGGGGCTGATGTGCTCCAAATAGATCCGTCCGACTGCGGGAGTGAGCAGTATCCGGACCCCGAGGACACCTGCAACGCCTCCGGCGGCGGACTTCCGGGTTGGGCGTAGAGCGTGGGCGTGATGACGTAGGCGTAGGCGACGCGTTGTCGGAGCATGCGCTCCTTCCTCAGGCCTATGAACCCGCCATCTTGGAGAAGGGCATTAAATAGGGGAGGAATGCTCGACTGCCGCAGGGTCCTAAGAGGAGTCCTAAGCGGCAAATACCCTCACTGAGGACACCTGGACGGCAGTTCTAACCTAAGAGCTATTTAGCGGATATAGTAGAATATATGCACACAGGGTATACATCAATAGATAAAAGTGGTCATATAATACAAACTATAGAATTTACTAAAAGAAGGAAATAGACATGATGAATAAAAACCTAATAGTAGGAAATATTGTATCTGGAACCTGATCCTAATGGCAGCAACAAATAATAATGATAAATAATAAATATAATAAAATTAAAATTAAAATTTAAAAATTAAAAAAAAAAAAAAAAAAAAAAAAAAATGTTTTTTTTTTATAATTATGAAATAATAATAATTAAATTAAATTAAAAAAAAAAAAAAAAAAAAAAAAAAAAAAAATTAAAAAATTAAATTAAAAAATACTAATTAATAAAAATGAATGAAAAAAATAATAAAAATAAACAAACAAACTGAATAAACCTGATGGAATAACTTTGAATGGATGGAGCTAGTGACAATTTAGATAAAAAGAAGGGGAGTAGTAGGCTATAGCATACACTCTCGCGACCTACTTTTAGATGTGAAGAAGGGGAACTGCATACAGTGTCGCAACCTTCATTCACTATCAAGTTTAAAATACCAACTAGACTTGTATTAAAACTATCATATACCGCCTAAAAAAATACACATATATATGTGTATATATGCACATATACACATATATATATATATAAAGGCATGATAGTAAAATGGTAAAACATATGGGTTGTGAATTGTAATGGAAGTTAAAATAAAAATAAATAAGATGGTAATATTAAAAAATTCTGATATTAAAAAAGGAGTGATAGGTGGTGTCCAATTCAAGAGAAACTAAATGTATCATAGCACATGTAACAGAGGATCATCTTTCTCCCACTCTCCGTTAGCGTGACCCTATTCTTCCACATGGCTGGTCAAACCCCAATGGGTCAGGAGCCTCATACCAGGGAGTTGGTCTCTACTTCCTCGTTAAGGCCCCCAGGTGCTAAAGTATCTAATGTATATATCCAAAACGCTTCTCTTTGGCACAGCTGTTTGAAGCGTTGAGCTGCTGAAGGCATGGCGGGTATGGATTCTAAAACCCAGACTCGTAACCCTAAAGAGGAATGATCATGGTGGATCAAAAAATGGCGGGGAACACTGTGCTTGTCATTACCTCCTTCCACAAATCTACGGTGCTCACCAAACCTCTTCCTTAGTGTGCGAATAGTCCTGCCAACATAAAACAAGCCACAAGGGCATGTTAAACAGTACACCACAAACTCTGTGGAGCAATTGAAGAATTTTTTGACAGGATAGGTTTTTCCTTTTATGTTGTACTCTTTCTGCCCATGGGTCACATGTTTACATGTCAGACATAGTTTTTTCCGACACTGAAACATGCCCACTAATGGAATCATGTTTAGATGAAATTTTAGGGGGATACTTTTAAGTTTGCTCGGTGCCACCAAACTCTTAATATTTCTGGCTCTTCTGTACGTGATTTGGGGCCTAGGGGGCAAGCTACTCCTCAGATGTGGGTCTTCCAAAAGAATAGGCCAATGTTTCACAATCAGTTTTTCCATCTTCCTAAACTGGTTGTGAAACTGTGTAACAAAACGTGGACCTTGGGATTGTGTGTCCAATTTATTTGTTTTCTTTGCCAAGGGGCCTTTTAGATATAACCCGGAAGTCCGCCGCCGGAGGCGTTGCAGGTGTCCTCGGGGTCCGGATACTGCTCACTCCCGCAGTCGGACGGATCTATTTGGAGCACATCAGCCCCTCCTTGCCCCAGGCACTGGATTAATGGATCTTTCTACATACGTTTACCATGCTTTTTAAACGTTTTATCTTGTGAGTACCCAGCATTATTATATGTCAAATAAAGTATTGGTTTTACTGCACTTAGAGTGGCGCTGTTCTTATCTTCCAGTATATTTTTGGAAGTAGTTTTTAGTTTGTTTTTAGTTTTAGCTATTTTAGGGGGATATCTGTGTGTGCAGGTGACTATTACTGTGCATAATTATTAGGCAACTTAACAAAAATCAAATATACAGTATACCCATTTCAATTATTTTTTTTAACAGTGAAACCAATATAACATCTCAACATTCACAAATATACATTTCTGACATTCAAAAACAAAACAAAAACAAATCAGTGACCAATATAGCCACCTTTCTTCTCAAAAGCCTGCCATCCATGGATTCTGTCAGTGTTTTGATCTGTTCACCATCAACATTGCGTGCATCAGCAACCACAGCCTCCCAGACACTGTTCAGAGAGGTGTACTGTTTTCCCTCCTTGTAAATCTCACATTTGATGATGGTTCTCAATGGGGTTCAGATCAGGTGAACAAGGAGGCCATGTCATTAGCTTTTCTTCTTTTATACCCTTTCTTGCCAGCCACGCTGTGGAGTACTTGGACGCGTGTGATGGAGCATTGTCCTGCATGAAAATCATGTTTTTCTTGAAGGATGCAGACTTCTTCCTGTACCACTGCTTGAAGAAGGTGTCTTCCAGAAACTGGCAGTAGGACTGGGAGTTGAGCTTGACTCCAGCCTCAACCCGAAAAGGCCCCACAAGCTCATCTTTGATGATACCAGCCCAAACCAGTACTCCACCTCCACCTTGCTGGTGTCCGAGTCGGACTGGAGCTCTCTACCAATCCAGCCACGGGCCCATCCATCTGGCCCATCAAGACTCACTCTCATTTCATCAGTCCATAAAACCTTTGAAAAATCAGTCTTGAGATATTTCTTGGCCCAGTCTTGACGTTTCAGCTTGTGTGTCTTGTTCAGTGGTGGTCGTCTTTCAGCCTTTCTTACCTTGGCCATGTCTCTGAGTATTGCACACCTTGTGCTTTTGGGCACTCCAGTGATGTTGCAGCTCTGAAATATGGCCAAACTGGTGGCAAGTGGCATCTTGGCAGCTGCACGCTTGACTTTTCTCAGTTCACGGGCTGTTATTTTGCGCCTTGGTTTTTCCACACGCTTCTTGCGACCCTGTTGACTATTTTGAATGAAATGCTTGATTGTTCGATGATCACGCTTCAGAAGCTTTGCAATTTTAAGAGTGCTGCATCCCTCTGCAAGATATCTCACTATTTTTGACTTTTCTGAGCCTGTCAAGTCCTTCTTTTGACCCATTTTGCCCAAGGAAAGGAAGTTGCCTAATAATTATGCACACCTGATATAGGGTGTTGATGTCATTAGACCACACCCCTTCTCATTACAGAGATGCACATCACCTAATATGCTTAATTGGTAGTAGGCTTTTGAGCCTATACAGCTTGGAGTAAGACAACATGCATAAAGAGGATGATGTGGTCAAAATACTAATTTGCCTAATAATTCTGCACTCCCTGTATATGTGTGTGTGTGTGTGTGTGTGTGTATATATATATATATATATATATATATATGTAAAATCTAACAAAAGTGAGTATACCCCTCACATTTTTGTAAGTATTTTATTATACCTTTTCATGTGACAACACTGAAGAAATGACACTTTGCTACAATGTAAAGTAGTGAGTGTACAGCTTGTATAACAATGTAAATTTGGTGTCCCCTCAAAATAACTCAACACACAGCCATTAATGTCTGAACTGCTGGCAATAAAAGTGAATACACCTCTAAGTAAGAATTTTCAAATTGGGCACAACTAGCCATTTTCCCTCCCCAGTGTCATGTGACTCGTTAGTTTTACAAGGTCTCGGGTGTGAATGGGCAGCAGGTGTGTTAATTTTGTTGTTATCGCTCTCACTCTCTCATACTGATCACTGGAAGTTCAACATGGCACCTCTCTGAGGATCTGAAATAAAGAATTGTTGCTCTACATAAAGATGGCCTAGGCTATACGAAGATTGCAAAGACCCTGAAATTGAGCTGCAGCACGGTGGCCAAGATCATACAACGGTTTAACAGGACAGGTTCCACTCAGAACAGGCCTCGCCATGGTTGACTAAAGAAGTTGAGTGCACATGCTCACCGTCATATCCAGAGGTTGTCTTTGGGAAATAGACATATGAGTGCTGCCAGCATTGCTGCAGAGGTTGAAGGGGTGGGGTGTCAGCTCTGTCAGTGCTCAGACCATACGACGCACAGTGCATCAAATTGGTCTGCATGGAAGTCTCTTCTAAACATGACGCACAAAAAAAGCCCGCAAACAGTTTGCTGAATACAAGCAGGCAAAGGACGTGGATTACTAGAACCATGTCCTGTGGTCTGATGAGACCAAGAGAAACTTATATGGTTCAGATGGTGTCAAGCGTGTGTGGCGGCGACCAGGTGAGGAGTACAAAGGCAAGTGTGTCTTGCCTACATTCAAGCATGCTGGTGGGAGTGTCATGGTCTGGGGCTGCATGAGTGCTGCCGGGACTGGGGAGTTACAGTTCATTGAGGGAACCATGAATGCCAACATGTACTGTGACATACTGAAGCAGAGCATGATCCCCTTCCTTCAGAGACTGGGCCGCAGTATTCCAACATAATAACGACCCCAAACACACCTCCAAGATGACCACTGCCTTGCTAAAGAAGATGAGGGTAAAGGTGATGGACTGGCCAAGCATGTCTCCAGACCTAAACCCTATTGAGCATCTGTGGGGCATCTTCAAACGGAGGGTGGAGGAGTGCAAGGTCTCTAACATCCACCAGCTTTGTGATGTCGTCATGGAGGAGTGGAAGAGGACTCCAGTGGCAACCTGTGAAGCTCTGGTGAACTCTATGCCCAAGAGGGTTAAGGCAGTGCTGGAAAATAATGGTGGCCACACAAAATATTGACACTTTGGGTTCAATTTGGACATTTTCACTTAGGGATGTACTCACTTTAGACATTAATTTAGACAGCGGTTTAGACATTAATGGCTGTATGTTGAGTTTTTTGAGGGGACAACAAATTTACACTGTTATACAAGCTGTAAACTCACTACTTTACATTGTCATTTCTTCAGTGTTGTCCCATGAAAAGATATAATAAAATATTTACAAAAATGAGAGGGGTGTATTCACTTTTGTGAGATACTGTATATACTATATTGTCGAAAGTATTGGGGCGCCTGCCTTAACATGCACATAAACTTCAATGGCATCCCAGTCTTAGTCCTTAGGGGTTCAATATTGAATTGGCCCACCCTTTGCCGCTATAACAGCTTCAACTCTTCTGGGAAGGCTTTTCACAAGGTTTGGGAGTGTGTCTATGGAAATGTTTGACCATTCTTCCAGAAGCGCATTTGTGAGGTCAGGCACTGATGTTGGATGAGAAGGCCTGGCTTGCAGTTTCCGCTCTAATTCATCGCAATGGTGTTCTATCGGGTTGCCATTAAAGTTCATGTACGTTTATATGCAGGTGTCCCAATACTTTGACAATATAGTATATACACTAGCAATCAACCGATATTGTTTATTGCCGTTACCGATACCGATATTTTGGTCTTCGCATATCGGTATCGGCCAATATTTGCCGATATTTTCGGACATTTCAAAAATAAAATTTCAGGTACTCTTGTGGAGGGATCTGGGGGTCTAAAATACACCAAACCCCTCCTCTGCACCTAAAAGCATTCAAAACGCCAAGTTTGGCTGTTTTGAATGCTGTCATTTTTTTTAATTTGGCGCAGAGTACCCGGAAGTGATGTCATGACGTGCAGGTAAGATGGGCGTGGCGGGAGGGGGGGGACGTAATTGTAATGGCAGCCGAATGGCTTCTCAGCCGCATTGGTTGTCATTACAAGACAGCCGACCTCGGCTATAGACGCCGATACTGGGGTGATGCCTCTAGCTTCAGGCATCACTCCGGTACAGCACTTTCCCGAAATATTGGCAATATCGATAACCTCAGGGGCCGATTCCGATATATCAAGGAAAGTGCATATCGGCCCTCGATATTTGCCGATAATCGGTCGATCCCTAATATATACTATATATATTGTGACAGGAAGTCAGGTAAATCTGTGGATGTAGTCACAGACAGGAGTTACATTTCCACCTGGTTTAGAAAATTCACCAATTACTATAGGGTGTCGGCTGCAAAGGCAGCAGGAAGGTGTAAAGAAGTTGAAAGGCCTTCAGCTGTTCAGAATGAGGAAGTTAAGGGCTCTATAATTTGTCCAAAGGAAGTCTAAGGATGGCTGCCTCCTGACACCATGTGGGAAGAGGAGGACAGTCAGATGTGTGCCTCCCGACGCTGTGTGGGCATTGAAGAAGGGATGCCCACTGAAGCTGTGTGAGCATGGGGAAGACCTCCTGAAGCGATGTGCGCTGAGGAGGGTAACAAGTGTGAAGACTACTCAAGGTGAGGTCTTGGATCGTTTCTATGTAAAAATAAACCAATGGACATTTCCTGTGTGAAGGGGAAATTAATTAAGACTGAAGACTACTCAAGATGAGGTCTTGGACTATTTCTATGTGGAAAGAAATAAATGCACTGTTTGCTATGTGAAGAGACAAATAAAGGAATGTGTTCTATGTGAAGAGAAAAGCAAAGGGACATGTTCAATGTGAAGAGGAAAAGGGACATGATCAATGGACATTTGTTGTGTGAAGAAAAAACATGGACTATTGAGTGTCTGCTGTAGGATCAGCAAAGTTTGCCCAACAGTAGGTTGGAGACAGACTCCGTAGGTAGGTTCCTGTATGTGAGAAGGTAGCCGCCCACAGTGGCAAGGATTTATTTTGTGTTTTATTTTTATTTTGATGTTTTTGAGGCTTGCACTTGTGTGAAGTAAATTGCAAGAATAAACCAAACTGTTGTTTGCAACCACTTCTCGGCTATCTCCCTGTCTAACGGATCCGCCCCAAGGGGTCATCCACGCCCGCCACCGAGCTAATCCCCACATATGGTGGAGCTATGACAGGGGCAGAAGCAGAGATCCCTGCAAAGAAGTGCATATGTTCTATGAACTTTGTCTGGTGCATGAGATTGCACAATCTATGTGTGCAGGAGAGAAGATCCTGAAAGAGAGAAAAAAAACTACTTGTTTTAAAGAGACAGTGGTGTCAAAATTTTTTGCTGGACTGTGAAAAATTTATTGTGGAGTTATTGAAGATGGGGCGATCAAAACGCCTGAAAGATGCAAAGATAGCTGAAATGAGAGACCAGATTCTATGGATGGAGGGGATGCTACCGTCTGAACGAGACCCATCCATGCCTGAACAGAATCTGCTAAAGAGAAAGGTGGTTGTCCCTAGCAACACTGAGGCAAATGTGGATTTTCAGCGGAGCTTTGCAGCTCAACAAAAGGCTCGCCAAGAGAGCATGGCAGGCTGGAAACAGACGCCAGCAGCAAATGGAGGTCATCGGTTTGGAGGAAACCGAGTATGTGTGCAGGGCTGAGCTGGATGCCTTGCAACGGAAAATGGAAGAAAAGGAACACGCCCTGGAGTTGCTTAGGATGGAGCATAGAAACTTGCAGGCTCAGGTGTTACAGTGGGAAGAATCCACTGCTCTTCTTTTTTCCGAGTTACAAAAACGTGGAGAGACTATAATGGAGAAAGATGCCATCCTCATGGAAAAGGAAATTGAAATTCAGACTTTGCAGAAGCAAAGTAAGGGTGATATGTTGGAGTTGCGTAATCAGCTGGAAAAAAGTCTTCAGTCTTTGGAAGCTACAAAAATAGACCTGCAGGGGGTGCAGGAACAGAATGTCTCTCTGAAAACGACATTGTCTCTCAGCGACAAGGAGAAAAATGAGAGAGAGTCTAAATTACTGAGTACTGTGTATGAGCTCACCACTTTGAGCAATGTGGTAGATGAATTGCGTACGGACTGTGAAAGTTGGAAAGATGAAGTCCAACGTGTCCAGCAGCAGTTAAAGGAGAAAGAAGCCTGTGTGGCAGAATTACATTCTCATTCCCAGAAGCTAGCCAATGAGGTGAAGGCTCTTATGCAGGGAAAAGGAGATTCTGAACACAAGAGAAAAAAAGTAGAGGCACAGCTGCAGGAATAGCAAGTCAAAGTATCAGAAGGTGACCGATTGTGTGCTAAGCTGTCAGAGAAGGCAAACCGACTGCAGGTTGAGTTGGACAATGTCACAAATCAGCTTTCTCAAGCAGACAGCAAATCTAGAGAAATTGCCAAAGATTTCTCTATCTTGGAATCGCAGATGCAAGACACGCAGGAACTCTTACAGGAAGAGAGGTGTCAAAGGCTGAGTTTTAGCACAAAGCTCAAACAAATGGAAGATGAGAAAAATGGCATCCTGGAACAATTAAAAGAGGAGGAGGAAGCAAAGAAAAACCTATCAGAGCAAGTCGCAACATTGCAAGCTCAGATAAGAGATATGAAAAAACGCATGGAAGAAAGCGTTGGTTCATTAGAAAATGTTGAAAATGTGAAAGAAGTTTGATCAGATGCTTGGTGAGGAGAAGACTGTGTCTGCAAAATATGCAGAAGAACGCGTGCAGAAACGGAGGCGCGTGATAAAGAGAGCAAAGCCCTGTTCTTGGCTCGCTCCTTGGAGGAAGCTCTAGAGTGTAAGGTTGAACTAGAAGGAGTTAACAAACAGCTGTGTACAGAAATGGAAGATTTGGTCAGCTCCAAAGATGATGTTGGGAAAAGCGTTCAGGAGCTAGAAAAGTCTAAGCGAGCCTTAGAACAGCAAGTAGAAGAGATGAAGATTCAGTTGGAAGAACTCTAAGAGGAATTACAGGCAACAGAGGATCTGTCCCAAAGAGGGGATAGTGTGCCTGATGCAGTTTATAAAAGGATCAGTGTTTTGGGGTCTGTCCTGAGTGAGCATCAGAAATTTGATGACATGTTGTTTGAATCACCCTCTGGAATAAACATTTCCTTCAAAAACGCCACCCAGTGGAGAAAACTTAGCTCTTGGTGAAAATGTGAAGCAAATGAATAAGTGCCTTTCAGGGAATATGTCCAAAATGGAACTGGTGAAAGACAGGTGGCAGAAGTTTGATCGTGATCTTGAGATACATTCCATGTGGAGTTCAGATAAAGAAGAGGAGCTACAAGGGAAAAGTAATGCAGTGGCAGAAAGTGCATTGAAGAAACCTGTAATAGACTGTGTTGCAGTTCCATGCTTCTTCACTGATGCAGAGAGGAGGTCTGTAATGGATACCACCCAGATTGCTGGGTTCAACTGTCTAAGGCTAATTAATGAAGCTACTGCCTTTGACCCATATGATGGTGGAAGGAAAGTTGATAAAGTACAGACATTTCTTGGAACAAAGCCAAGTGAAGCAGAGGTTCTCAAAGTTTTGTGGAAATCATTCATTGATTGCAGAGAGAGGCGGCTCAAGAATGTTGAAGACTTTAAGTCTAGCACAATTGAGTTGCCTATGGATCACGGTCCTCCATGGTGGATAGGACAAACTTGTATGCAAGACAAACTTGAGAAGGAGCGAAATGATGCCAAAAATGCAGTTGAGGAATGTGTATATGAGATGAGGGACAAACTGTGTGACATTTATGAGAAATCTGTCAATGAAGATGACAGAAACAGTTTCATCCTGAAGCTTGAAGATACAGAGAATTGGCTATATGAAGATGGAGAGGATCAGCCAAAACAAGTGTGTATAGACAAGCTAACGGACTTAAAGAAAGAGCCACCCCTACAAGCATTTCAACAAAGGTTAGCAGTTGTTAATGAACTGGGGAGGGAAGATACTAGGAGGCTTACCAGTGAGAGTCAAGAGCAGTGCCTGACACATGCGTGCCTGGAAATCTGTGTCCCAACCTTAGGGTTGAAACAAGAGGGGGGGGGGGGTATGTGACACGAAGTCAGGTAAATCTGTGGATGTAGTCACAGACAGGAGATACATTTCCACCTGGTTTAGAAAATTCACCAAGGTGTAAAGAAGTTGAAAGGCCTTCAGCTGTTCAGAATGAGGAAGTTAAGGCCTCTATAATTTGTCCAAAGGAAGTCTAAGGATGACTGCCTCCTGACACCGTGTGGGGAGAGGAGGACAGTCAGATGTGTGCCTCCCGACGCTGTGTGGGCATGGGAGAAGGGATGCCCCGCGATTCGGCAGGCAGAAATCACAGCAACATCGCACAGCGTTTGGGGTGCTATTGCAAATCACGGGCAACGCACAGGCGCCCCGCGATTTGCAATGGTTTCCGGATCGCGGGCAGAATCGCTGTGATTCTGCCTGCGATTGCTACGCTCACATGTGAACGTTATGGGTGTCAATTTCTGGGCACTGATGAGGTGACTGTTGGGTGACAGGTGCAATTGGGGGGGGGGGGCTAAGGACTGTGTGGGGACCTTTTTTATTTTAGTGATTTTACTTTGTGACAGGTGTACAGAGCAGTAACTCACTGTTTCTAGCTCTGCTCTCCTCACACTGGAAACTGTGTGAGGGGAGAAGAGCTAGTAACAGTGAGTTACTGCTCTGTGTTTACATTTTGTGATCGGCTGTGAATGGATTCACAGCCGATCACATAGTAAACAGTCACTGTCAGTCACTGTTTACTACCGCCGGTGACTAGCTGTGTTCCTAGGGAACACAGAGCCACCGACATGACCGTGCTGCGCGCTCCCGATCACGCATGCACGGTCATCTTGTGGGCTCCTCTATTGTGATCGGCTGTGTCATTGGTACACAGCCGATCACGTGGGAAACAGCGATGCCCATTGGCTGTTTCCCCCCTGCCGGTGACGGGGTGTGTCCCGGGGACACGCCGACACCGGCAGTGCAGGGCGGCGCGCACACGATCGCGCGCCTGCCCTGCTGAATGGGCCGCCGTCATATGACGGTGGCCCAGAACAATAGTCGCACCGCTCCGCCTTAATATGACGGCGGGCGGGCGGCAAGCGGTTAAGAGGTCATGAAAACTAAGAGGGGTATATGCTAATGCCAGGAGCCTAGCTAATAAAATGGAAGAATTGGAAATGTTAGTACATGAGGAGGACATAGACCTTGTGGGAATAACAGAAACTTGGTTCGACCCCTCACATGACTGGCTGGCCAATATCCAAGGGTATTCGGTGTACCGGAAGGACAGGGTAGGAAAAAGAGGGGGAGGGGTATGTCTCTATGTCAAGAACAATATAAAGGTGCTAGAAAGGAGTGACATTACGGATGGGATGAGTATGGATTTAGAATCTGTGTGGGTTGAACTCGATAGGGAAGAAGATAAGGGAAAAGTAGTTGTGGGGGTTTGCTATAGGCCACCTAACCAAGGGGAGGAGGTAGAGCAGGAATTTTTAGCACTAATGGGTAAAGTGGCAAAACTGGGATCAGTCATCGTATTGGGGGACTTCAATTATCCCGACATTGACTGGGAAGAGGGGACTGCACACTCACATAAGGCCCGTCTATTCACGGAAACCTTATAGGACAACTACATGTCACAATTGGTGGATTCCCCTACCAGAGAAAACGCAATCCTGGATCTATTGATCACTAATGACCCAGACATAATCTCGGAGGTAGGAGTCCAGGACAACCTGGGCTCTAGCGATCACAGGATGATCACATTTAGTATAAATAACAATATAAAAAGGCAAGTGGGGAACATAAGAACCCTAAACTTCAGAAGGGCAAACTTTCCAAAATTGTACTCATTGATGGAAAGGGTAAACTGGGACCAAACCCTGGGATCCCTGACCACAGAGGAAAAATGGGAATGCTTTAGGAACATATTAAGCAAAGGCATCTTGCAGTGCATTCCTATGGGGAATAAATTTAGAAGAGACCGAGCCAAACCTGGCTGGCTAAACCGTAGCGTTAAAAAACTTATTAGGGGAAAAAAAATGGCCTTCAAGAAATATAAATCAGAGGGCACAGTATCGGCCTTCCAGCAATACAAGGAGGCAAATAAGAAGTGTAAACACGAAATCAAGATGGCTAAAATCAACTTTGAGAGACAAATAGCGGAGGATAGTAAAAAAAAACCAAATAAATTCTTTAAATATATCAACAGCAAAAAAACTAGGGCAGAGCATGTTGCACACATAATTAACGATGATGGGAGGATGGTTACAGAGGACACTGAAAAAGCAACCGTGCTGAATGCTTTTTTCTCGTCAGTCTTTACGCAGGAAAAGGAGGGGTACACTGACCACGACTGTTTGGTTAGTAGTAATACACAGGACTTGCCTCTATGGCTAACAGAGGGTGAAATCAGGGAAAGACTGGATAAACTTAACACAAACAAATCACCAGGCCCGGATGGCGTACATCCGAGAGTGCTCAAGGAACTCAGTATGGTTATATCTAGACCACTGTTCCTGATCTTTGCTGACAGTATTAGGACAGGAGATGTACCAGGGGATTGGAGGAAGGCTAACGTGATTCCGATATTCAAAAAGGGCCAGAGGCATATCCCGGGAAATTATAGGCCTGTCAGCTTGACATCAATAATTTGTAAACTTTTGAAGGGGATGATAAGGGACTATATCGTAGAATATGCTAAAGACAACAAAATCATCAGTAGTAACCAGCACGGGTTTACAAATGGGCTTGTCAAACCAATCTCTTAGCATTCTACGAGGAGGTGAGCTGTGAGCTAGATAGGGGCAGACCAGTGGATGTGGTGTACTTGGATTTCGCTAAGGCGTTTGATACAGTTCCCCATAAGCGCTTAATTTATAAAATAAGGTCTGCAGGTATCGACAGCAGGGTTTGCTCTTGGATACGGAACAGGCTAAAAGGCCGTGTCCAAAGGGTGGTAATAAACAGCGCATACTCAGACTGGTCTGAGGTGGTAAGCGGGGTCCCCCAAGGCTCAGTCTTGGGACCAACCTTGTTCAATTTATTCATAAACAGCATTGAGGACGGGATCAGTAGTTCGTTATCAGTTTTTGCAGATGACACAAAATTGGCTAGGGCAATAACTACACAGCATGAAGCAGATATCCTACAGAATGACCTGGACAAAATTACGGAGTGGGCAACGACATGGCAAATGAGGTTTAACGTGGAGAAGTGTAAGGTTTTGCACTTGGGGACTAAAAACATAAAAACACAATACACGTTAGGAGGGGAACCCTTGGGGGAATCAAAAATGGAGAAAGATCTGGGAGTCTTGGTTGATGATAGATTAGGCAACAGCATGCAATGTCAAGCGGCAGCTTCCAAAGCCAACAGAATATTAGCATGCATAAAGAAAGGGATGTATTCCAGAGATAAGACTATAATCCTTCCACTTTATAAAACTCTGGTCCGACCGCATCTGGAGTATTCTGTCCAGTTCTGGTCGCCAGTCCTCAGGAGGGATGTGTTGGAGCTGGAGAAAGTCCAGAGAAGGGCAACTAAACTGATTAGGGGGTTGGAGGACCTTAACTATGAAGAGCGGCTGCAATCGCTCGATTTATTCTCCCTGGAGAAGAGACGTCTGAGAGGGGACATGATAGCAATTTATAAATATCTTAATGGGGATCTCAGCTTAGAAAAAAAGCTGTTCATTCGAAGGAATTGCATGAGGACTCGAGGACATACAATGCGATTAGAGGAGAAGCGTTTTAACCTCAGGCAACGTGGGGGGTTCTTTACTGTTAGGGCTACAAGATTGTGGAATTGTCTACCACAAGAGGTGGTTTCTGCGGGTAGTATGGTGGCTTTCAAAAGACTCTTAGACTTGCATCTCAAGGATCAGGAGATTAAAGGCTATGTTAGATGATTACAGTCACACACACCTACACAGGTTGAACTGGATGGACTATTGTCTTTATTCAACCTCACCTACTATGTAACTATGTAACTATGAAATGCCAAGATAGCACAAAACCCTTCCAAATGTGAGGAGTGAAATCAACAATTTACACCCTTTAAAATTCTGAAGGCGGTGATTGGTTTTTAAGGTCTTTTATTTGGCTAGGCTCCCAAAAATGTGGTATCCCCATACTCAGGAGAAGCAGCAGAATGTATTTTGAGGTGTAATTCCACATTTACCTATGGCATGTGTTAGCAGTAGCCAAAAAATAAGTCGCCACCTGGAATTAACTAAGCAACTAACTAAACTAAACGTGCAGTAACTATCCTATTGAATAGTTTACTGCATGTGCCAAAAGAATGAGGTCAGCTGACTACCTGAATATACTGAATGATCAGGTTATTCCATTAATGGATTATTTATTCCCTGATAGCATGGGCATATTCCAAGATGACAATGCCAGAATGCACCTGGCTCAAATTGTAAAAGAGTGGTTCAGGGAGCATGAGACCTCATCATTTTCACACATAGATTGGCCACTAGTGTTGAGCGAACATGGACTGTATTATTCCAGAGACCTCAAGATTACACAAACATTGCTTCAAGTTGCGCATACGAGTGTGAAAGGGGCCTAAAAGACACTAGGAAACGTGGGGGAATGGAAATCACACTAGAAAGCACACTTGCAAATAGACACTAGGAACAAAGGGGGCCAACTACAGGATCACTAGGAATCTCGAGGTTACAGAAAGACAGATAGCCTAGCTGGGTTGGGTGTGCCGCTAATTGAATCAACAGCATGTGGTTAACCAATCTTGAATAGTGTTGAGCGAACACGGACTGAATTGGATTTTTGCTACCCGGACACGGACCCAAAAACTTTACTGTATGTTCGGGTTTAAAATCCGTGTTCGGTAATTTTATTTCCTGTTTTGTATGTAATGGCGCGCTTTTAATGGCGGGCTTTCAACAGACAATCAACAAGCGTTTAACTGGTGTGCCTTAGAAGCCATGCCTACTAATGGCATGGCTGTGATTGGCCAGCTGAAGCATGTGACCCAGGTCTTTATAAGCTCGAGAGACACAGCGCGGTGCGTCAGTCTGCTGTAGTGTAGGGAGAGAGCACACAACGGTGCTGGCTGCTGCTGATTAGGGACAGACAGGGAAAAACAACATTGTGCCCGAAAATAATGCAGGGACAGGTCGGAGTGTAGGCAGGGAAAGATATTTGAGCATTTTAGGGACAGGCTGGAGAGAGTAGGCAGGGACAGATAGGAGACACAGGACAGAACAATCGTCCGTTAGCGATCTACATCGATTTTGCTGTGTGGGGGGTGGTTCAGTGAACAATCTTTTTGCCCTCACTTGAGCCAACTGAGGAGGAGGAGGGAGAAAAAAATATATTTTTATCAGTCTGTTGTGTGCAGCGTTCAGCTATATTTTACTACAGATTGCTGTTCTAATCGGCTATTTAAAAATTACAAAGTTAAAGGGGAATTTTTTTTTTCCCTTCATAGCCTACTGCTGACCGTGACATAAAACATAAGACACTGCTGTGTTCACATGTGCTATTGAAAAATCACCAACTTTATATACTTTTTTCTATTCCGCTATTCAATATACACCCTTTTGGGGTAAAAAAAAATTAATTGCGGCATAGTCTGTACTAATCTGCTATTTAAAAATTACAAATTTAAAGGGGAATTTTTTTTTTCCCTTCATAGCCTGCTGCTGACCGTGACATAAAACATAAGACACTGCTGTGTTCACATGTGCTATTAAAAAATCACCAATTTTATATACTTTTTTCTATTACTCTATTCAATATACACCCTTTTGGGGTAAAAAAAATTAAATTGCGGCATAGTCTGTATCGGTACGTGTGAGATACACCTTTCAAATCTTTTGGGCGCATCTTCCACCGCCGAGGATTGCAGGGTGCTTCATTTTGCCTCCTGTTCCGAACTCCTCATCCTCATCCTGCCTTTAGGGTACAAAAAATTGTAATCGGGGCCTAGTCTGTGTTTGTACGTTTGAGATACACCTTTTTATATACTTTTTTCTATTCCGCTATTCAATCTACACCCTTTTGGGGTAAAAAAAAATAAATTGCGGCATAGTCTGTGTTTGTACGTCTGAGATACACCACCTTTTTATATACTTTTTTCTATTTTCTATTCCGCTATTCAATATACACCCTTTTGGGGTAAAAAAAATTAAATTGCGGCATAGTCTGTATCGGTACGTGTGAGATACACCTTTCAAATTTTTTGGGTGCATCTTCCACCACCGAGGATTGCAGGGTGCTTCAGTTTGCCTCCTGTTCCGAACTCCTCCTACTCCTCATCCTGCCTTTAGGGTACAAAAAATTGTAATCGGGGCCTAGTCTGTGTTTGTACGTTTGAGATACACCTTTTTATATACTATTTTCTATTCCGCTATTCAATCTACACCCTTTTGGGGTAAAAAAAAATTTAATTGTGGCATAGTCTGTACTAATCTGCTATTTAAAAATTACAAATTTAAAGGGGAATTTTTTTTTTTCCTTTCATAGCCTGCTGCTGACCGTGACATAAAACATAAGACACTGCTGTGTTCACATGTGCTATTAAAAAATCACCAATTTTATATACTTTTTTCTATTCCGCTATTCAATATACACCCTTTTGGGGTAAAAAAATGAAATTGCGGCATAGTCTGTATCGGTACGTGTGAGATACACCTTTCAAATTTTTTGGGCGCATCTTCCACCGCCGAGGATTGCAGGGTGCTTCAGTTTGCCTCCTGTTCCGAACTCCTCCTACTCCTCTTCCTCATCCTGCCTTTAGGGTACAAAAAATTGTAATCGGGGCCTAGTCTGTGTTTGTACGTGTGAGATACACCGTTTTATAAAAATGTTTCTATTCCGCTATTCAATATACACCCTTTTGGGGTAAAAAAAATTAAATTGCGGCATAGTCTGTATCGGTACGTGTGAGATACACCTTTCAAATTTTTTGGGCGCATTTTCCACCGCCGAGGACTGCAGGGTGCTTTAGTTTGCCTCCTGTTCCGAACTCCTCCTACTCCTCATCCTGCCTTTAGGGTACAAAAAATTGTAATCGGGGCCTAGTCTGTGTTTGTACGTGTGAGATACACCTTTTTATATACTTTTTTCTATTCCGCTATTCAATATACACCCTTTTGGGGTGAAAAAAATTAAATTGCGGCAAAGTCTGTGTTTGTACGTCTGAGATATACCTTTTGCTATTCCGCTATTCAATATACACCCTTTTGGGGTAAAAAAAAAAGAAATTGCGGCATAGTCTGTATCGGTACGTGTGAGATACACCTTTTAAATTTGTTTGGCGCATCTCCTTCCACCGCCGAGGATTGCAGGGCGCTTCAATTTTTTCTATTCCGCTATTCAATATACTGTACACCCTTTTGGGGTGAAAAAAATTAAATTGCGGCATACTTTGCATATTTGACTGTGAGATACACCTGTTGTATTTGTATACTGTTTTTCTATTCCACTATTTAAAAAAACACCCTTTTGGGGTAAAAAAAATTAATTTGCGGCATAGTTTGCATATTTGACTGTGAGATACACCCGTGCGATACTGTTGTTATTTTGTTCGCTATTCAATAAACACCTTTCTAGGGTAAGATCATAAATTACAGAAATATGAGGAGAACGTCAAATAGGGGCCGTGGCCTGGGTCGTGGTGCTGCTGGTAGAGCTCCTGTTGCAAGGAGAGGACGTGGTTGATCTGTGCCAGCTACACGCACAAGTGAAACACCTTCCTCAAGTGTGAGTAGGCGACAGAACCTGCAGCAGTATTTGGTAGGGCATCATGCGCCTCTACAAGTGTTGAGGCAAGAACAAGTACAGGCGATAGTAGATTGGGTTGCTGACAGTGCCTCCAGTTCCATCACATTGTCTCCCACCCAGTCTACTGCAGAAAGGTCAGAGTCGGCACCTGAAGCCGATGTCCAACCGTCTTTCACCTCACCCCCTTGCAAATCAGGCAAGCAGTCTGAGCCCCAAGTCATGCAGCAGTCTCTTCTTCTTTTTGAGGACTCTGTCAGCAGGGTTTCCCAGGGCCATCCACCTAGCCCTGCCCCAGAAGTGGAAGAGATTGAGTGCAGCGATGCCCAACCACTTATTTCTCAAGATGAGTACATGGAAGGACCATCGCAGCACGTCTACGATGATGACGAAACGCAGGTGCCAACTGCTGCGGCACTCAGAATTGTGGAGACCGACAAGGAGGGCAGGGGTGAAGACTGGGTGGAAGATGATGTGAAGGACGATGATGTCCTCGACCCCACATGGAATGAAGGTCATGCAGGTGACCTGAGTAGTTTGGAGGAAGAGGCGGTGGTCGCACAGAGCCACCAGCACAGCAGAAGAGGGAGCAGGGTGCAGAAGCGGAGCGGCTGTGCCCTAGACACTAAGCCTGCTACTGCCCAATGCAGCAAGGGACCGAGCGCACCAAAGCCAGGTCAAAGGAGTTCTCTAGCGTGGAAGTTCTTCAGACAATGTGCTGATGACAGGACAGGAGTGGTTTGCACCCTGTGCAATCAGAGCCTGAAGCGAGGCATAAACCTTCTCAACCTGAGCACAACCTGCATGATCAGGCATCTAAGTGCAAAGCCCGAGCTGCAGTGGAGTAGACACCTTCAAAACCAAGAAAGGTCTCTGGCTCCTCCTGCTTCCTCTTCTGCTGCAGTCTCCGCCTCTTCATCCACCTCTGTAGTGATACCGGCACCTGCCACACCGCAAACAGACGATCTGTCAGCAACACCACCACCTGGGTCACCAACCATCTCCACAATGTCCCGTGGAAGCGTTCAGCTTTCCATCTCCCAAACACTTGAGAGGAAGAGGAAGTACCCCCCCACCCACCCGCGATCCCTGGCCCTGAATGCCAGCATTTCAAAATTCTTGGCCTTTGAAATGCTGTCATTCCGTCTGGTGGAGACGCACAGTTTTAAAAGCCTTATGTCGGTGGCTGTCCCACAGTACGTCCTGCCCAGCCGCCACTACTTTTCCAGGCAAGCCATCCCTTCCCTGCACAACCAAGTGGGGGAAAAAATCAGGTGTGCACTGCGCAACTCCATCTGTGGCAAGGTCCACCTAACTACTGATACGTGGACCAGTAAGCATGGTCAGAGGCGTTATATCTCCCTAACGGTACACTGGGTAAATGCAGTGGCGGCTGAGCCTGAGGCGGATAGCAATTTGGCGCATGTCCTTCCACCACCGAGGATTGCAGGGCGCTTCAGTTTGCCTCCTGTTCCTAACTCCTCCTACTCCGCTTCCTCATCCTCTACCGCCTCCTCATCCGGTCAGCGTAACACCTTTACCACCAACTTCAGCACAGCCAGGGGTAAACGACAGCAGGCAGTTTTAAAACTTGCCTGTTTGGGGGAAAAAAACACACACCGCGCAGGAGTTGTGAAGGAGCATGGAAAAGCAGACAGATGAGTAGTTGCTGCCAGCGAGCCTCAAGCCCGGCGTGGTGGTGTGCGATAACGGGCGAAATCTCATAGCAGCTCTGGGCCTTGCCGGTTTGACGCACATCCCTTGCCTGGCGAATGTGCTGAATTTGGTGGTGCAGAGGTTCCTTAAAAATTACCCCGATATGTCAGAGCTGCTGCAGAAAGTGTGGGCTGTCTATGCGCACTTTTGGCGTTCTCACCCTGCTGCTGCTCGCCTGTCAGCGCTGCAGCGTAACTTCGGCCTTCCCGCTCACCGCCTCATATGTGACGTGCCCACAAGGTGGAACTCCACCTTGCACATGCTGGAAAAACTGTGCGAGCAGCAGCAGGCCATAGTGGAGTTTCAGCTGCAGCACGCACGCGTGAGTCGCTCTGCGGAACAGCACCACTTCACCACCAATAACTGGGCCTCCATGCGAGACCTGTGTGCCTTGTTGCGCTGTTTTGAGTACTCCACCAACATGGCCAGTGCCGATGACGCCGTTGTCAGCTTAACTATCCCACTTCTATGCCTCCTTCAAAAAACAATTCGGGTGGTGATGGAAGAGGATGTGGCACAGGAGGAGGAGGAGGAAGAAGAGGGATCATTTCCAAGGCTTTCAGGGCAGTCATTCACAAGTGGCTCCGAGGGTGGGTTCCTGAACCCACAAACGCCAGGTACACAATTGTCCAGCAGAGGCACAGTTCTGGAGGATGAGGAGGATGAGGAGGAGATGGAGGAGGAGATGGAACCATGTTCACAGCAGGGTGTCACCCAGGCCAGCTCATGGCCATCACTGGTGCGTGGCTGGGGGGATACAGAGGACACAGACGATACACCTCCCACAGAGGACAGCCTTTCGTTGCCTCTGGGCAGCCTGGCACACATGAGCGATTACATGCTGCAGTGTCTCCACAATGACCACCGAGTTGCCCACATTATAACTTGTGCTGATTACTGGGTGGCCACGCTGCTGGATTCCCGTTACAAGGACAACGTACCGTCCTTAATTCACTCACTGGAGCGTGATCGCAAGATGTGCGAGTACAAGCGCACGCTGGTAGACGCGATGCTGCTGATATTCCCACCTGACAGCGGGGCCACAGTGGAAGCACAAGGCCAAGGCAGAGGAAGAGGAGGAGGAGGAAGAGGTCGTCAATGCAACCAGGCCACTGCCAGCACCTCAGGAGGCAGGGTTAGCATGGCCGAAATGTGGAAAAGCTTTGTCAGCACGCCACAACAAACAGCACCACCAGCAGCTCATATGGAACGTCTTAGCAGGAGGCAGCATTTCACCAACATGGTGGAGCAGTATGTGTGCACACTCCTACATGTAGTGAATGAAGGGTCTGCCCCCTTCAACTTCTGGGTCTCCAAATTGGGCACATGGCCTGAGCTTGCCCTTTACGCCTTGGAGGTGCTGGCATGCCCTGCAGCCAGTGTATTATCTGAACGTGTATTTAGCACGGCTGGGGGTGTTATCGCAGACAAGCGCAGCCGCCTGTCTAGAGACAATGTGGACAAGCTCACATTCATTAAAATGAACCAGGCATGGATCCCACAGGACTTTTCCCTACCTTGTGCAGAATAGAGATGGATACCGACCTTACCCAGCCATTGTTATATTTTTGATCTTTCTCAATCTTTTGGGGTGTACCCTAATTTAAAATGACTAAAAAAAAGCAGTGTTGGGTACCTCGTCCCCCTCCACCGCCACTTCCACCTACACCGCCACATCCACCGCCACCTCAACCTCCCTCCTACTTCATATGGGCCTCGTCCTTCACAGATGAAGAAAATTGTTTTATTTTTCAGTTTTTTTTTTGTTGTTTTAAGTTCTTTCCCTATCCACATTTGTTTGCAGAGCACTTGCCATGCTCTTAACTACATTTTGCTGCCATTTGCAGCACTCTAGCCCTTTCCATTGGTTTTCTAGAGCTATTTTAGTGCCTGAAAGTTCGGGTCTCCGTTGACTTCAATGGGGTATGGTGTCCGGGTAAAGTTTCGGAAAAAGTCCGGGACACGGACCCAGGCTTTTTTTTTCCAAGTTCGGCCGAACCCGCCGAACACGGACATCTAGGTGTCCGCTCAACTCTATTGGCCACCACAGAGTCCAGAACTTAACCCCATTGAGAATCTTTGGGATGTGCTGAAGAAGGCTTTGCACAGTGGTCCAACTGTTCCATCATCAATACAAGATCTTGGTAAAAAATTAATGCAACACTGGACGGAAATAAATCTTGTGACATTGCAGAAGCTTATCGAAAGAATGCTACAGCCAATGCGTGCCATAATTAAAGCTAAAGGCGGTCCAACATGTTTGGCCTTTTTATTTTTGGTGGCGACTTTTTTTTTTTTTTTTGGTTAGGCAGTGTATCATTTCCGTGATAACTTTGTGTAAATTTTTTTTTTTGTCATTTTTCAATCACTTGTGACAAAAAAAATGAAATATTTAGTGGGCTCAACATGCCTCTCAGAAAATTCCATGGGGTGTCTACTTTCCAGAAGGGGTAATTTGGGGGGGAGGGGTTGTACTGCCCTGACATTTTAGCACCTCAAGAAATGAGATAGGCAGTCATAAACTAAAAGCTGTGTAAATTCATGTGATTGTACCGTAGTACGTCGACGCTATAACTTTTGCATAAACCAATAAATATACACTTTTTGAATTTTTTTTTTTTCACCCGAGACATGTGGCCCAATTTATTTTGGCCTAAACGTATGAAAAAAAATTGAGTTTATTGGATTTTTTTTATAACAAAAAGTAGGAAGTATTGATTTTTTTTTAAAAAAAAATTGTTTATAGTGCAAAAAATAAAAATCCCAGTGTTGATCAAATACCACCAAAAGAAAGCTCTATTTGTGGGGGAAAAAAGGATGCAAATATTTACAAAGGCTGTGCCTTTTAAGATGTTTTTTTTAGTCACTTTTTTTGGTGCTGGAAACAATATTACTAGCAAAGATTACGATAAAGATTGTAAAAAAAAAAAAAAAAAAAAAAAAACCATGTCTCTTTATTTTCTAAAGCCAGAAATATAATAGTAATATTCAGTAATAAAAAAGTTAACAATGAAGGGTTCAGGGTTATTTACAAAAAGGGGAAATGCAGGAGAATAAAAAAAAATGGTAAAATAGTGAAACTAAAATATGCATACAGTATATAATGTTTAGGGGTTCTGAGTAATTTTCGAGCAAAAAAAAAAAGATGATTTTTACATGTAGGAGAGAAGTGTCAGAGTTGGCCTGGGTGGCAAGTGGGTAATTACCATAAGTAAATTATATACAAATAATTATTATATATTGTTTTTAAGGTAATTTACTATATTTTCAAAAACTGTACTCAAGCAGGTGGCTTATTGGACAAATTTATGAAGTTTGCAGTTATAACTTCAAACCAGTAATTTCACAGTAAATAGATAACCAAATAAATTATGTTATAACATATAGCATATTAATATATTATTTTATATCTTTTCAGCAGCAGCAGCAGCAGATTCTCCCTCCTAATTGTGTGAGGAAAAACATGGGATTATGGGTAGACCTTATACCTGGGCTGGAAGGGAGCATTTGTCTTTTAGACACATGCCCCCTTCTATGACACTGCAGTGCGAGGAGAGCCTCCACTGCAGCATTTTTATTGGACAGCTTAGACCAATGGTGCTTTACCATTGGTTCAAGGCTCCAAGCTGTCCAGTGTGCTCAGTGCATCTGACAAGAAGTCAGAGGCACTGTGAGCTCATCCTCTGTCTGCTGCAAACAGCTTGTGCCAGCTTGTAATTAAACTGGCTGCACTGTATGTAGCTTCTGACAGGCTACTCAAGAAGCCCCGTATCTCTGGAACCATATGCGCTAGGAGCCCAAAAACGTGGTGGGGTAGGACTTCAGCTACCTAACCCCCAAATTCTCCCCAGAACTTCAAAGCATGATCATTTTTTTTTTTTTTTATGTTCACGAGGTACATCGCACACACATAAAGAGTAACATGTGTGAACTAACCTAAGGGCAGTTTAGCCCAATAATAAAGTTAAGAAGATATTACAAGAAAGGTCATGGGCATAGCAACACGCAAAAACAAAGTCGCCCATAACCCTAACTCGTAATGTGTAAAAAATGGGGAGATATAATTACTAGCTGATAGTCCTCACCCTTCAGTCAAAAAGGATAAAGCGAGGCTGGCAAACCCAGCAGAAGGAGCCAAAAATAGTCCACTGAGAAAGTAAGGAAGAGCGAAAAAGAGGGAGAAGAAAAAGATAGAGTGAGGGTGAGCTAAAGAAGGATGTGTGGAATTATGGAAGAGGGGAGAGGTAGGGAGAGAAACCCCAGAGGCTTAAGGCCCGTACACATGTAGCGATTGTCGGCCGTAAATATTCGGCCACCGACCAATCTGCCGATTGTCGGCTTGTTAGTATGATGCTTCCGACAACCGATTGCGACTTTTCGGCCGAACAGAATCTGGCGTGCAGACTTTAAAATTTTTGTTGGCCAACACCAGAACGACCGATTGTTCCTCAGTCAGTACAGAATTTGGCCGACAAACAGCAGATGAGCAAGACTGGGCATGCTCAGAGAAGAAAAAACACACGGAAAGTTAACCATCACATTACATCACTTCTGCAGTTGGCTGTTGTTGGCCGACAAAATTTGTGTGCAGTCTTTATCACTTTTCAACCGACAGGACAGCACCGGACAAAAGACGGCCGATCGTTCGGCCGACAATCAGTACGTGTGTACGGGGCTTAACTCTGTAAATAGCATAGCAAATATTCTGAGCTCCAGAAAACGCAGTCAACTGTAAGTGTGGAAAGTGGTCAAGCCAAGGCTTTCAAAGCACGTAAAAATGTATTAAGTGTGTCATTAAGAATCACAATGAGTTTTTCATAAATCATTGTACCTTGAATTCAGTGTTTTACCACGTCAAATCTAACAATTGTAAATTTTCACTTCCGCATTCGCAAGGCTCTTTTGGTAGGGACCCTAGGTACTGGTCTAACATGACCTCTTCACCATCTGAGGACCCAACAATGACTCCAGCTGTAGCCATTATTTTACCGGCTGAATCTGGTCCTGCATCTGAAACCTTGGTGGACAATCTGGGATGTACCTCAATCAGTGTTTCCTTGGGGTGGCTACTGTTATGTGGGCCCAAAGACAGGCCAGAATTTCCACCTTCAGTCATTTGTAATCCATGGTAGCAGATGATAGATCAAAATAGGCCTTATGTGGATCCCCAGTGAGAAAAAGAATAATACTTCCAGCCCTCTGGTCTTGGGGCCACCCCTCTCTTTTCACTGTTCTCTCAAAGGTGGCCAAAAATGCCTTCACATGATCACTAGGAGTTCGTTTTGCAGGTAGTTGCTGGCTATCAAGGCTATCTGTTTGCTTGAGGCAACAACTACTTGCTTCCATCCAGGGCCGATCCTAGGGTAACAGACGCCTGGGTGCAGAAATATTTATGGCGCCCCCGTGTGGGCGTGGTCATCTTACTAACTCCTCCCCTTTCCTAATGGGACCTGGATGGGGTCTCTCCAAGGAACACAGAGAGGGCCTCTGTTAGAGAGTCTGTTAGAAAGAGCCTCCACCAGGCCCCATTAGAGACTACAATGGGGTTGTATCATGGGACCTGGAGGGGGTCTCTCCAAGGAACACAGAGAGGGCCTCTCTTAGAGAGTCTGTTAGAAAGAGCCCCCACCAGGCCCCATTAGAGACTACAATGGAATCGTATCATGGGACCTGGAGGGGGGTCTCTCGAACAGAGGTCATCTCTGAGTGCATTTTAAAGTCTATGTTAGAAAGACCCCCCCAACAGGCCCCATTAGAGACTACAACGCAGTCTAATGGGACCTGGAGGGGGTTTATCTTACAGAGGCCCTCTCTGTGCCTATTGGAGAGTCTCTGATAGAAAGAGTCCCCTCCATCCCCGATGAGAGACTACATTAGAGTGTCAACGAACAATATAAAAATAAACAATATTATATTAATTAATAGCACTTTGATGCCCAGGCCCAAGACTAGAAGACTTCACTTACCTTAAATAATGGGTACTGGGGCTGGCTGCTGGTCCTGGGGCCTGGCTTCTGGGACTGGGTCCTGGATTCTGGGGCTTTGCTGCTGGTCCTAAGGTCTGGCTGCTGGGGCTGGCCTGCTGGTCCTGGGGTCTGGCTGCTGGTCCTCCTGATTCCTGGCTGCTGGTCCTGGTTTTTGGGGCTAGGCTGCTAGTCCTGTATTCCTGCTGCTGGTCCTGGGGTCTGGCTGCTGGTCCTGGGGTATGGCTGCTGGTCCTGATTCTTGGCTGCCTGTCCTGATTCCTGGCTCCTCTGTGGTGTGCCGGTCTCTGTGGTATGCTGGGCTGTGGTGCCAGTCTCTGTGGTACGCTGGCTCTGTGGTGCTGGGCTCTGTGGTGGCAGGCTCTGTGGTGCCAGTCTCTGTGGTGCCAGTCTCTGTGGTATGCTGGGCTCTGTGGTATTTTGGACTCTGTGGTATGTTGGGCTCTGTGATGCTGGCTCTGTGGTGTGCTGGGCTCTGTGGTGCCGGGCTCTGTGGTGCCGGGCTCTGTGATGCTGGCTCTGTGGTGTGCTGGGCTCTGTGGTGTTCTGGGCTCTGTGGCGTGCTGGGCTCTGTGGTGTGCTGGGCTCTGTGGTGCTGGGCTCTGTGGTGCTGGCTCTGTAGGCTCTGTGGTGTAAAGCTCTTGTGTGATATCTCAGCGGGGCTGCGGCTGTCACTGTGAGAACGGCGCCTCCATAGTCCTGGCTCACAGGCGGAGTGATATCAAATGCACTCCGCCTGTGAGAGGAGGAGCCGTACAGAGAAAGCAGGCGGCTGCAGTAGAGAGCAAAGCCGCTGCTTCCTCTGTACGGCTCCTCCTCTCCAGAGCTGGTGCAAGGATTTTTGGCGCCCTAGGCAAAATAAAAATTGCTGCCCCCCCCCCCCCATATGCTCGTGAATGTGTGGCACAATGCGCATTATTAGTACACATACACTTCCATAATGTTAATGTGACATCACCATCATGTTTTGGAAGTGTATGTGTAGTGTACATTACATGGTCTGACTGTAACTTATCAAACCCAGTGATCACACTGTGATCAGCCCATACACAGGCAGGCACTTTAATTCATCTGTCAGTGTGGGACTGAGATATGTCCCCTGGTAAAGTCTGCCTCCCTCCCAGGCTCTGCTAATCAGTGTCACAAACTTTATCTGTGGCTGACAGGGTGACCGTTGCAGTGGGGGAGGGGAGGATTCTGACCATGCTTGAATTTCTCAGGCAGTGGGGGAAGATAAAACACTGACAGCAGGCAACTCACACACACAGAGGACACCCAAACTTTGCGATCACACATGACAGATACACAGCTCGGAGGATGTCATCAGTTCCTGTCACTGATCGCTCTGGCACAACCACCAGCAACACTGATAGATCAGCAATGCCAGCACACACTAAAACTTCAGCAGGCTCAGGCTGTCTGATCGCATGGCCGGGTCACACTCACAAACATGCCATGAGACTTCTTCCTCCACAGCTCCGCATGGGAAAAAGGGGCTGGACTGGAACTCTCTGAGCAGCCCCCAGCCTGCTTGCAGTAACAGACTGAGAGGAAGATTGTAAGGAGAGGCAGCTGCTACACTACACTCAGCGATCCATCCGATCAATGTTTAGACCTCCCACCTCACCTGATGATCTGTTATTGTCATGTGCTTGCCTTTTTAAAGCTGGAACTGGAAACCCGGCATCTCCCTCTGTCCTGTCCTCCCCCACCGTCGCCCCTCCCCTCAGCTCACAACTACAAAGGATATAGCAGGCAGCTCCGAGGCTGCAGTGAGAGACTTGCGGCTGGGAGAGGATAGTGCACCCCCCACCAGGCGGCGCCTGTGCGCACTGCACCCTAAGCACCCGCCTAGGATTGGCCCTGCTTCCATCCCTATGAGAGAAGCTGCACTGCTTTCTGTAAGGCAGCCACCTGTGCTTGAGGCTGCTAGGCTGTAAACTGGGCAGCCAGCAAGTGGGTATTTTCCTGCTGTGCTGCTATGGCCTGTGCCAGGGCCTGCTGCTGTTGGGCCATTGCCTCCTTATGGTGACAGTTGGCTTCTGCAGAAGTATAAAGATTAACTGGTGTAGTGTCAAATTGTATTAAATCATACTTTGAAATTCATATGTGATTTACATTCTGCATTACTATAAAACCAGTGTCTATTCATCCTGTCCATATGTGCATATTCTTGTAGTAAATTTATCTCCAAAAAGTGCTGACAATAAAGTGCTTATTCTTTCCCCCTGAAGACGTCACACAGGTTAACAGTAGGCTAAAAGTAGAGGACAGCAGATTCCTACACATCATTAAATAGAAACATTAATCAACTGCCACATAATCCCTAACCTCCTCATTATTTAAGCACAATAAATTCCATTGTGCAATAACAAAAGAAACAATTAAAAACCTTTTTACAATGTAAATAAATATCATAGCATTTAAAGATGCAAAAAAGTCTGTAAACGATTTACACTTAAAGTGGTTCTTAAGGCAAAAGGTTTTGTACCCTAATACATTAAGGTACAAGACCTTCTGGGTGCATTGTACTGTTTTATTTATTCAGTTTGTACGTTATTGGAATATTGTCATCCTTGCTGATGGTTTGTTAAATATTTCCCTTATCATATGAGCTTATCTGTTACTCCTGATAGTGTAGTTAAAGAATAGCACATCACATAGATAAAGATTTTTAAGATTAATAAAATATAAAGGAGAGTGAAGGTCTAAGCAGCAACTTAGTTTAAACATATATTTATATTTTTTGCAGATGCGGCTTTTTGCCTTGAGTGGTTTTAGTCTTGGTCCATTTTCTAGATTAACATTACAGTTCAGGGACCAAAGTGAACAGATCCAGATCAACGCTGTAAAACACTGTGCTAGACATCACTTATCTTAAGAATAAACTTGCCAGAACACATTTTTTGAGGGACAAGCTTTAAAAAGGCACTAATGAAAAATGTATGAATACCCATTAGAGGATAACATCTTTAAGCTTGGCTGGCAATCCAAACTGTGAATATCATGATTTTGACCATTTCCATTGAGCTATGTGCAGTGCAAAAAAAAAAGAGAAACCAAATAAAGAAGCTAGACATATATGACATGCGTGGACCGATGAATATTATTTTCAAATTTAAATTACCCTTTAGAGCCATGCTTTCTTTTATTACCATTTTTTTCTAATTTGTTTTACATGATATGTACTCATATTATCCGTTGTCAGTTCTGCACCATATTACTTACTATCATCTTCAAGTTATACCAAGCTCTTTTTTTTCTTTTTTTTTTTTTTTTTTCTTGTCTATCTGCACTTCTGATTTTGGCCTTTGTCTATTCTTTACTGCTTTTTGCATTGAGTATAGGGACCTTTATTATGGTCATAAATTACTATGACAAATATTATCATATGAGATGGCTTTTATTGATGAATGAATAAAAAAAAGCTGGTTTGGATGGCAGTCTTTGTTATTAAGCCAAGGACTGATGGTGAATCTGTCTCATCTTAACATTAAGGGGCTGTAAAGTCAGAAGGTTTTTTATCTTAATGCATTCTATGCATTACCACTTCAGCTCCAGAAGGTTTTACCCCCTGCATCAGTGGTTTTAAAATGGCTGCTGTATATTTAATGCGCTATGTGCAGCCATGTGTTGCTGCAAAGTGACCTAGGAGTGGTCAAAAGATATGACCACATCCTGTGGGTGGTCTTTTGTGCACAGGACTATAAAAGGGTTAATTTGCATGAGAAAAGTCCCTTTTCCCCTCACCCTGCTCTGGAGGGTCACACAGAAAAGATCCATGATGCAGCCTTGCTTGTTTGTTAGTTTGTAGTTGGGGAAAACATGCGGCGAAGACCTCTTTGTCCTGTTGCTGCAGAGATCTGCTGAGCCCACCACCAGAGCTAAGTATTTATTCAATATTCTTGGGATGTTTAAAGTGTACTTGTTCATGGTAACTTTTATGTGTAAGGAAGCTTTATGTATTATGATGTCCAGTAATGGTAACTTTTAAGATGTGTAAGGAAGCTTTTGTGTTTTATGATGTCCAGTAAAGTTTTTTGTTTTATGCTTTTTTATCAAAACTGCTCTTGGTGCCTGCTTTTTCATTTTAAATATTCACGAGATATGTCAGTGGCTGTCCAGTTGTAACACTCCTGCGTTTTACGTATGATGTGGATTTTCAGCTGCAGAAATATTCCACTTCAGTAGTCATGTAGAGAAACGCTGAGACACCAATCCCAACTCCCAATGACTCATCATGTGTGGAGGATCTCAATTCAGCAAGTAAATACACACACTCAATAAGATGTTTCCTAGAGTGACTTATGTATATAGTAACACAGTGATGATAGGCTGAAGAGACAGGTTGGGTAGAGATGGTAGATGACAGACACTTGAAAGGAAATGTTCTTGAAAGTAAGATAGTAGCAGATGGGATGCAGATAGGTTTAGCAATCATGTATGGTAGCAGATGACAGAGTAGCAGGTGGACATACAAGAGAGATCAACCCAGTGCAAGAACAGGTGGTAGTAGGCTCAAGAGCTAGCAATCTTAGATAATGCAGATGTAGTAATAGTCCTTAGTAGGCAGAGCTAGATAGTGTAAGCTTTAGTATAAAGGTTATAGAGGTTTCCCCTGTGGGGTACTTATCACTAATAGCAATGTAGCAGAGGAGAGGTTCGGCAAGAGCGGATGATCCGGTAGCGGGATACAGGGATCAGCGCAGCGTAGTTCCGACAGCGAGGTATGCTTGCAAGCATGAGAGCTTCAAGACAGGTTAGCATCAAGGCACAAAGCAGTTTGAACGAACACATGTGAGTGAGAGTCGGCGATCTAAATAGCCATCCAGTCCGGCGCACAGTGATGACAGCATCAGTCTTAAAGGTGTATGCGCACCTTACCAAAAGAGAATGGTGGGGCGCATACACTTATGAAAGAGTAATTAGGGTACCCAAAGGTACCAGAACATTACACCAGTATACCTGAATAGTACATTTTGTTGTTATTCACCATTTGATACAACTGGCGTAGTCGGCAGGATACTGCATGGTCACTAAATATAGAATATTTGGATGAAATAGTGTTATATAGAGGGTGTATGAGTAGCATCCATTGAATTGCTGCTAGAGTGAGCAGTTTAGTGGATGAGCCCTAAGCACTGTGTTATTCATTGAATTGCTGCTAGAGTGAGCAGTTTAGTGAATAAGCCCCTAAGGACAGTGTTATAGAGGGTGTGTGTGAGCAGTCATTGAATTGCTGTTAGTGTGAGCAGTTTAGTGAATAAGCCTTGAGCACAGTCACCTTGAGCCAGGACAATACACTAAGATTGTGATTGATTTTGCATTTGTGTTCCCCCTGAGAGTAGAGATGCATAGTCTTTTTAAAAAAAGCAAGAAAACAGGAGGAAAGGAATCAGTTTCTAAGTACGGGGCGATTCCTACATGGGTCTGTTCTGGGTACTGGAAACCCATTGCAGAGGAATTGATTAAATATGCTGCTCCAATCTATCCAGACCTTGGTACTGAACTGGGTACACAGGCTTTGCGTTTAGATTTGAGCATATATTCTAAAAAGGAGTGGAAAGCCGCTGCCACTATGGGGTGGTTGGTCATGCAGGCCTTTTGCAAGGAGGTGCAGAAGAATGAAGTGCTTGAGAAAGAGTTGCAGGAAGTGAAAGAGATGTTGGTTCAAAGTAATGCACGTCAAGTAGTTGCTAGAGAGAATGTGTCCTGTTCTGATGGTAGTGATGCAATAATCACACATCAGAGAAAAGGGAAAATAAATTGTGAGCATGGTGGAGAGAATGGTTTGCGGAATAGGGCTTGTGATGAACTGAATGAAGTGGAAAAGGGGCCTACCCAAATTGAACCCAAGGAGCAGCTTGCAGTGTTGACCGAAGACACTCCAAGCGAGGTAAAGTATTTAGGTAAAGTTAAACCTGAAGTGGCTTTGAAGTGTGTTCAAACTTCTTTAGGCAGAGCTGAAGATTTGAATGAGCGGTGGTCACCCCCCCATTAGCATTAGGGATGATCGAATGGTTCGGGTCCACCATCGGTTCGGCCCGAACATTGGGTGTTCGAGGTTCGGCCGAATTTAGAACTTTTTGCCCAAAAAGTTCGGAATTCGGCAACCAGAACCGACCAAAATGCAATGCTTCAGGAAATGGGCTTTAAAAGCCCGTGATTGGACCAGAACCATTAGCAAAAGCCAATTGAGGGGGCAGGAGAATGCTAGGAATGTGATTGGAGTGACTAGGGGGTCCCTAGACCAATCATTAGTGAATACGCCCCCCAGTATATAAGATCGCCCCCGCCATATTCCTAGCATTGTCATACTGGACATGGAAGAGAGTGGAAGCAGTTCTGTTAATTTTACTTTAAAAGTGTCATTTAGCATTTATTAGTGTGAGGAAAGGGATATCTAGTGTAGTTAGAGTGCTCCTTTACACTTAAGTTAGCTTCAAAATTTTAGTTTCTGTAGGGAAAGTGTTAAGTGTAAGGGGACCGTAGTGTAGTGTAGGGTTAACTGACAGTGACTGCTATGGAAGGGTGACAAAACCCTTCCATAGCAGGGTGACCGCTATAGAGAAATGATCATTTCTCTGAGTTGCTTCGGGACAGGAATGTGGCTTCTCACCAGCAAGCATTTTTCATGCTGCAGTGGTTGCCATTGCCAGTGCTTTTTTGAGGACATGTTTGATGTCAGACATGACATCTGAACATGTGTATAGGGGGTATATATACACATATATGTCTGTATATATACCCCTAGACATATATAGGTGTAATAGTAACAGAAATATATGCTTGCACTAATGAAATCATTTACAGTAATATATTTCTGCTACTATCACACCTATATATGGCTAGGTGTCTATATACATATAATTATGTGTGTATATATACCACTATACACAAGTTCAGATGTTTTGCCTGCCTCAAAAGAACCCCAAAAAATGCCAAAAAAACGCTAGCGTCAAAAAAAAGGTGTGTTTTTGCTGGCATTTTTGGGGGGGTTTTGGAGGCAGGCAAAACTTCTGAACTTGTGTATAGTGGTGTATATATACACATACATATATTTATATACACACCTAGACCTATATAGGTGTGATAGTAGCAGAAATATATGCTTGCGCTAATGAAATAATTTACAGTAATATATTTCTGCTACTATCACACCTATATATGGCTAGGTGTCTATATACATATAATTATGTGTGTATATATACCACTATACACAAGTTCAGATGTTTTGCCTGCCTCAAAAGAACCCCAAAAAATGCCAAAAAAAAGCTAGCGTCAAAAAAAGAATGCCCAGGTGTGTTTTTGCTGGCATTTTTTGGGGGTTTTTGGAGGCAGGCAAAACATCTGAACTTGTGCACAGTACCACTATACACAAGTTCAGATGTTTTTCCTGACTGCAAAGAACCCAAAAAAATGCCTGCTATTAAACCGGCAAGGTGTGAAAATCGAGAAGAGAAGCCAACCCCCTGAGCTGAAAGTGTTCTAATACAAACAATCCTTTTTTTTATGGTTCTGGACATGCTACAGAGCTGAAACTTCACAGGTACACCTTTTAGACCCCCCAGATACGAAATCACACAAAAAAGGTTCTTAAAAATTGTCATTTTTGATAAAAAAGCCAATTATTGAAAAAAAAAAAGAGATTTTTTGATTTTTACTTTGGATTTCAGATCTGGGGGGTCTAAAAAGTGTACCTGTGAAGTTTCAGCTCTGTAGCGTGTCCAGAACCATAAAAAAAAGATTGTTTGTATTAGAACACTTTCAGCTCAGGGGGTTGGCTTCTCTTCTCGGTTTTCACACCTTGCCGGTTTAACAGCAGGCATTTTTTTGGGTTCTTTGCAGTCAGGAAAAACATCTGAACTTGTGTATAGTGGTACTGTGCACAAGTTCTGATGTTTTGCCTGCCTCCAAAAACTCCCAAAAAATGCCAGCAAAAACACACCTGGGCATTTTTTTTTGACGCTAGCGGTTTTTTTTGGAATTTTTTGGGGTTCTTTTGAGGCAGGCAAAACATCTGAACTTGTGTATAGTGGTATATATACACACATAATTATATGCATATAGACACCTAGCCATATATAGGTGTGATAGTAGCAAAAATATATTACTGTAAATGATTTCATTAGCGCAAGCATATATTTCTGCTACTATCACACCTATATATGTCTAGGTGTGTATATAAATATATGTATGTGTGTATATACACCACTATACACAAGTTCAGATGTTTTGCCTGCCTCAAAAGAACCCCAAAAAATGCCAAAAAAACACTAGCGTTAAAAAAAAAATGCCCAGGTGTGTTTTTGCTGGCATTTTTTGGGGGTTTTTGGAGGCAGGCAAAACATCAGAACTTGTGCACAGTACCACTATACACAAGTTCAGATGTTTTTCCTGACTGCAAAGAACCCAAAAAAATGCCTGCTATTAAACCGGCAAGGTGTGAAAACTCCTGTGCTGAAAGTGTTCTTATACAAACGATCTTTTTTTTTTTTTTTTATGGTTCTGGACATGCTACAGAGCTGAAACTTCACATGTACACCTTTTATACCCCCCAGATACGAAATCCAAAGTAAAAATCAAAAAATCTCTTTTTTTTTTTTTTTTTTTTTTTAATTTTTCAATAATTGGCTTTTTTTTATCAAAAATGACAATTTTTAAGAACTTTTTTTTTGTGTGATTTTGTGTCTGGGGGGTCTAAAAGGTGTACCTGTGAAGTTTCAGCTCTGTAACATGTCCAGAACCAGAAAAAAAGATCATATAGGTGTAAAAGGAGGGTCCCACATCCCTGTTCTACTGAAAAATTATTTTTTTTTTCATGGCTCTGGACATGCTACAGAGCTGGAACTTCACATGTACACTTTTTAGACCCCCCAGATACTAAATCCAAAGTCAAAATCAAAAAATCTCTTTTTTTTTTTTTTCAATAATTGGCTTTTTTTATCAAAAATGACAATTTTTAAGAACTTTTTTTTGTGTGATTAATAGTTAATGGGGCATGACCCAGAACCCTAGGGACTTTTTAGGGGCATTTATTGGGTTTTAGGGCTTAAAAATTGTGTTTTTTGATTACCGAAGTTCGGGTCCCATTGATTTCAATGGGGTTCTGAAATCCGGGCCGAACTTTCTGGAAGTTCGGATGTTCTGGCCGAACCGAACTTTTCAAAAGTTCGATCATCCCTAATTAGCATTTCTAATGATGCCACAAAGGACAAAGGCCCTAAGCCTGCAAGGAAGACAAGGCCTATGGTCTCCAGAAGAAACATGTGGACTGATTAAATTAAGGCGGGGGTTCCTAGAGAGAAAATAGATGGGCTCCCTACACCAGCTTTGTTTAAGAAATGGGAACAAGTAAATGGGAATGGTTTATTCAGCCACATTAAGTGTTTCTGCTGTCATAGAATGGGGCATTTTGCTAGATACTGCCATGCTGTGACGATTGGACAACAGCAGGCTAGTATTCGCAGGACAGCACGGAGAGACATGCAAGTTTATTCCTTTCGTTGGAAGTTAAAGCCTTTCAGTGAAAATGTAACCAGGCAACAGTGGGCACCCTATAACAGTTTTGCAGTTAAATGTGAGCAGTGAGCTATGTTTTTTGGCACAGGTGGAAGGAACATATAATCCGCTTTGCCTCTAATTCTATTAAGGTACAGAGCATCGAGAGGTGGACCAGGCAGGGCAGATGACCAAACCGGATGGGATGGGACAGACCAGAAGATGAGAGTCTAAAGAAGATGCAGATGATTTCCTGATGGTGGCATAATTGGAGTGGCCTTACATCTGAGCATTTACCAGGAGGAGGACAAAGAACTTTCATCATTTGGGATTTTCTTTCCAGACTGCCAAGGACATTGCTAACCCTATTTAAAGTAATGTTATAGCTGCCAGGGATTTAATCTGACCGCTCTGATGATACAGGGGTCGAAAGGGAATTTTTTCCTCCAATTGAACGGGGGGTTTATTTTTGCCCTTTCCTGGCAAAGGCTTTTGGAGATGTGGAAGATTCACATGCTATGGTCAACAGGTGGTATGTGCTGCTATGGTCTATTTGTAGTGACTTTATTGCCATAATATGGGGTTTAGATTTTCAGGCCATAGATTCTTGCAAGCTATGGCCCTCCCCATTGAAATGTTTTAGATTTGATAGAATTTTAAGAAGTTTTTTTTTTTTTTATTGCATACACATTGTACATGCTTAAGATAATTAGCTTGTGCATGTTGTAGGCATATTTTTTGTAAAGAAGTAGAAATGTATGTAATTGTTTGTAATGTTGGTAATTATTGCAAATGTATGGGATCAACAGGTGGATTGTATCAGTTGTGGATTTTTCATGAAATGTTCCCATACATGTGTAATAATCTTTCTCACCCACAGGTGGTTTTAAAATGGCTGCTGTATATTTACTGAGCTATGTGCAGCCATGTGTTGCTGCAAAGTGACCTAGGAGTGGTCAAAAGATATGACCACATCCTGTGGGTGGTGTTTTTGTGTACAGGACTATAAAAGGAGCAATTTGCATGAGAAAAGCCCTTTCCCCTCACCCTCGCTCTGGAGGGTCACACAGAAAAACATCCATGATGCAGCCTGGTTTGTTTGTTCGTTTGTATTTGGAGAAGCATGCAGCGAAGACCTCTTGGTCCTGTTGTTGCAGAGATCCATTGTAAAGCTGCTGAATCCACCACCAGAGCTAAGTATTTATTCAATATTCTTGTGACAAGGGTTGTATGATTAAAGTGTATTTGTTCACGGTAACTTTTATGTGTAAGGAATCTTTATGTATTATGATGTCCAGTAATGGTAACTTTTAAGATGTGTAAGGAAGCTTTGTGTTTATGATGTCCAGTAAAGTTTTGTTTTATGCTTTTCTATCAAAACTGCTCTTGGTGCCTGTTTTCATTATTTTAAATATTCACAAGATATGTCAATGGCTGTCCAGTATACCTGAATTATAAATTTTGTTGTTATTCACAATTTGATACACCCCCTTAATGACCAGGCTATTTTTTGCGATACGGCAGTGCGTTGCTGTAACCACTTCCATTACTAGTAATGGCGGCAATCAGCAATTTTTAGTGGGACTGCAACATTGCAGCTGACAAATCTGACACTAAGTGACACTTTTTGGGGACCGGTGACAGCAATACAGTGATCAGTGCAAAACAAATGCACTGTTACTGTATAAATGACACTGGCAGGGAAGGAGGTAACATCAGGGGCAATCAAGGGGTTAAGTGTGCTCCTAGGGAGTGCTTTCTAACTGTAGGGGGAGTGGATGCACTAGAGAAAAAGAGAGATCTGTGTTTCAGCCTAGATGAAAAAAAAGATCTCTCCTTTTCCTCCCGGACAAAACAGCGGTCTGTCTTGTTTAGAGGCAGACCTCAGTCCTGAAATTCCTGCTGATTGGCTCCCGCTGTGTCTCGCTGCGTGCCCCTGAAATCTTGTGCACAAAATCATTTACATTTACATGATTTTGCGCAGCCAGGCCACCCTGCCGCAGTATATATGCGGCAGGTGATCCTAAAGTGGATAAGATAAAAAAAAACTTCTGTGTGTATCCGCCTCCCTCAGCCCCCCTAATACATACCTGAGCCCCAAATCTATCCAACGATGTCTACAAGTTCCTCAGCCATCCGGGGCTTTCCCTCTGGATTGGCTGAGACACAGCCGCAGTGCCATTGGCTCCCACTGCTGTCAATCAAAGTCAGTTAGCCAATCAAGAGAGCGAAGGAGTGGGGCAGAACCACAGCTCCTTTTCTGAATGGACACACAGAGCTGCAGCTCGGCTCGGGGGCACCCATAGCTAGCTCCTTGCTGTGGGCGCACTCAACAGGAGGGAGGGGCCAGGAGCAGCAAAGAGGGACCCGAGAAGAGGAGGAACCAGGCCATTGTGCAAATCCACTGCACAGAGGAGGTAAGTATAACATGTTTGTAAAGTCTATTTTTTTTTTATTTTTTTTAATAACAATCACTTTAACTACAAAAACTTGATGCTATGTTTGCCTCTCATTTGAAATCAGATGTGTCTAGTATAATCTCTGTATCTATTCAACAACTGAAGCCATTGCTTGCTATTTTGATTATACAGAGACTGGCTGACCATGAGGCAAGGGTAGGTACCCTGGTCCCAGGGACACACCATTGAGAACATTCAGGCCTCCACAAATGTTACAACCACCTTCTTGTGCTAGCAGATAAAACTGACGACTTAGAAAACAGATCCTGGCAAATCCCTGAATGTTAAAGAACTCTGCAAAAATACTTCCTGATTCTTTTATATTAAAAGCAGACATGGCTATACTACAAAAGACTAACTTATCTCAGGCAGAAATGTCATGTATGCACAAGGACTGGATGACAATTGTTTTGCCGTATTGACTTTGATCAAATTTTTTTTTTTCATCTTTTCAAATTTGCAATCACTGCTATGATCCTGTCCATGAATGCTACATGTCAAATGCCATGCTACATGTCAAATGCAAAGAACTGACAATAGCGAATATCTATGGGCCGAATCAGCAAAACCAACCTTTTCTCCATACCGTACTTCAGAGCATTTTGCAATTAAATGAGCATATTCTTCTTGTTAGAGGATATTTTAATGTGGCGGGAAACCCCCAGGAGGCCCACCTCTACTCTCTGCCCAGGCCTTCAGATGTTATGAAGCCACAAGATGCCAATCTTTCTTTTTTTGTCATAGCAGAGGGCTTTATGGATACTTGGAGGCACCTTTGCCCCTGCGCTTAGAGTTTATCCACTATTTTCATAAAGTGATGTCTAGCATTGATATTTTTTTGGCAATACAGTCTTGTTGAATAGACTGGTAATTTCAGGTACCCGAGTGACAAGGAATTTCCCTCTATATTTTGCCTCTGACAAAATGTTTGTATCTCTGCTTAAAACCTAGTTGGATATATAATATAATATACATATTATAAATGTAATAGCATCTGTATCTTTGACTCTGTTCTGTTCAAAAAGGCTAACAAGGCTTTCATCAAGGGCAAAATTATAGCATATGTGATCTTCCAAAGAAAAGGCATTCTACCATATTATACAGATGCATGCCAAAAAGCTTGCCTGGTGTATATACAATTTAGAAATAACTCCACTGAGGTCATTTGCATAGTTTACAACAGTCCCAATTTTGGTCTTTCCGTGTCCCGAGAAATATCACGAGAAATTGACTTTGTCACCGGGACAACCGAAGCTTCCAGCTTTGAAAAAAGAGCCACCATCTGCCCCCCCCCCCTCACAATTCTTAGTGAGCTCACCGCCAGAGGTGCAGGGGGAGATTCTGCAAGCACCAAAGTTGCAGGTGAGTGGCCATGGGGTGATCTGCTGGACGTTCTGTGTGTTTGGGGGGGGGGGGGGGGTACAGAGCTGTGTTGGAGGTGCACACCAAGTCCTGTAGCATTTTCACACCCTCTCTGACCGTCTCCTGTACCATGTCCGCATCTCCACCCAGGTTCTTTTTACCCTATATCACACCACAAAGTTGGGCTATGTGGCTGGAAGATCTCCTTTAAAAAATATTGGAGAGGTGATCTCTGTCATTGAACACTTATAGGGGAGTTGGGATTGATCTCTCATCATCCAATGCTATTTTTCCACTGGGAGCCAAGAAAGGCTTTATCTTGGTATTTCACTCTCAAGGTGTATATTTCATATAGGTTGAAACACTGAATTCCTTACATTTTACTTGGAGTGATCCATTAGTTTCATGATTGGACTGCATCAGTTTTCATTGGACTGTATCATTTATGGGACTTTATTTCTTGGTTATTTTAGTGTGTCAATTTTTTGTTTGTACTTGTAGCCCACAGCTAGCCTGAAAAACAAAAAAACAAAAAAACAAATTAGCCCTGTCTAACAGTTCATGCCAGTGACAGCCAAATATATGTGAAAGCCAAAGTGCCTCATTAAGGCTCCTATGTATACTGTGGTCCTAACTCTATAATTTTAAAAGTTTCTAAGTTGGAGCACACATAGCAGTGGTAAATTAAGGGAAGGTTTGCCTGAAGGGGGCCCACTCCCCCTTAAAGACACAGGGACACACCAGATGGCCAGCAAAATCACAATGCCGGCCGAAAGCATCCCATGCACCCCCACGCACAATTCAGCTGGCAAACTGTGTAGATAAGGGGCAATCACCCCAATCTATAACTAGCCTTTGCAGTAAGGTCAGAGCCGATGCAAGGATTTATGCCTACTCAAGCAAAGGTGCATTTTATCGCCCCCTTCCTTTCTTCCTCCTGATGCTCTAAGTTGATTTTCTAAGCAGCCTTAGGCCTCCTGGGTATGCCTTGACCTCCTTGACTGCCACACACATGCAGTATACAGTGGAGGAACAGAGTGCCGTATACAGTGGAGGGAAAGTGCTCTATACAGTAAGGGGATGGCGTGCCATATACAGTAGGGGAACAGCGTGCCATAAACACCGGAGGGACAGTGTGTGATAAACAGTGGAGGGACAATGTGCCATATACAGTGGATGGACAGCATGCCGTATACTGGAAGGGGACAGCATACAACACATACAGTAAAGTAGGGTGACCAGACATCCCCGGGGACAGTACCCGGACTGAGAACACTGTCCCCAGACCAAGTATGTCCCCATTTCTGTCCCCAGATTTAGGGGTGGCACTAGGGGCATACCAATAGGGGGGGGGGTGGACCACCACGGATTCCACACATTGGGGGATGTCAGGTCAGTGCCCCCGCGTAGGATGCCTCATCAGTGTTGCCAACCCTCTGTGAATATACAGATGGCTGCATCTGTCCCATGGTTGATTGTCTGTGTCCTGTTCTCACGGAGGCCAGACAGCACAGCTCCCCCCTCCACTTGAATAGGAGAGGCTGGATCAGCTCTGCTTCTCCCCGCCCTTCCCTCGCTGTGTCCGCCCACACTTCAGCAACCCGTGTGCTGTATGTGAATAGGATGTGTGGGCGGGAAGTTTAAATGGAGCAGCCAACAGCCACATTGTAAACCTGAAGCCATTGTGACTGAGCTATGAGCCTCCAGGGCCTGAAGTGAGTTAGCTGTGACTGGACCCCCCCCCCCCCCACCTCCTTTCCTCTCCTCTCCCCTCTCCTTAACTGCAGCCAAAGAGCTTTGTTTCTTCAGCTTATAACAGTATTTTGTCCTTTCCTTTCACCTGTATCATGCCTGCAGTCTGACCATCTCCTGTATTATAAACAAGCAAAAAATTTGGGGGAGCATACCCATGTATTTCTAAAGCTGGTGCAGCTATGAACCAAAAGACATGTATATTAAAAAAGAATAGCGCACACATGCAAAAGAAACTACCAAATTTGAAGACAATTCATAAATAAAAATGGGGATTTGGTCCCACCATATGGCCATATAGTGCTCAAGCCCACCACTACGTCAAAGTAACCCATTATCAGTGGGTCCTACACTATCCATGAAAAAGAGATGAATCCAGCCTTTCTAACCCTTGGAGATAATACTCCTTGCTGGGAAAGATGTGCAAATGCACTACAGGGGACTCCTCCTATATCCACCTGACAGTGGACACTGATAGAGTACAGGTGTGTGTGGGGGGTGGGGTGGGTTGCTCAACCTCGATAGTCTGGTCAGACCGAATACATAATAAACAAGCAAAAAATTTGGGGGAGCATACCCATGTATTTCTAAAGCTGGTGCAGCTATGAACCAAAAGACATGTATATTAAAAAAGAATAGCGCACACATGCAAAAGACCAAATTTGAAGACAATCCATAAATCCATAAATAAAAATGGGGATTTGGTCCCACCATATGGCCATATAGTGCTCAAGCCCACCACTACGTCAAAGTACCCCATTATCAGTGGGTCCTGTATTATGCCTGCAGTCCCTTACCATACCATACTCCTGTATCGTGTCCACAGTCTCTGACCATCTCCTGTATCATGTCGGCAGTCTCTGACCATCTCCTGTATCATGCCGGCAGTCTCTGACCATCTCCTGTGTCATGGACTATTTGAGGAAAATGCTTATAAAATAGTTTACCATCTGCCCAAAAAAAAAAAAAATGTCCCCGGATTTCATTTTAAAAATCTGGTCACCTTACAGTAAAGGGACAGTGTGCCTTATACAGTAGGGGGACAGCGTGCCATATACAGTGGAGGTACAGTGTGGCATATACAGTGGAAGGACAGGGTGCCATAAACAGCGGAGGAACAACATGCCGTATACAGTAGAGGGACAGCATTCATATATAGTAAGGGGACAGCGTGCAATATACAGTTGAGGTACAGCGTGCTGTATACAGTAGAGAGACAGCGTGCCATATACAGTGAAGGGTTAGCATACAGTGGAGGGACAGGGTGCCATATACAGTGGAGAGACAGCATGCCGTATACAGAGGAGGGACAGCGTGCTGTGCACAGTGGAGGGACAGAGTGCCATATACAGAGGGGGGACCCCCCTACTGTATACGGCGCGCTTTCCCTCCACTGTATACCGCACTCTGTTCCTCCACTGTATACTGCATGTGCACGGCAGTCAGGGACATATCCAGGAGGCCTAATACAAGTTTGTAGCTGCATCTATGGTAATACTCTATGTCTTTTTCCTTAATAAAGTTTCCTGTTTGCAGTTAAGGAGCAAAACTCATATGAACTGTGTATACTGGCTGTCTGTTCTGTAGGGCTATATAGGGAACTTCTACCATGAATGAAAATTTTTCATTCAGAAAAGGAAGAGGCCACTAAATTACATATTTTCCGACCCCTTCCTCCTTTCTCCATTCTGAAGCATCGCCCTGTGCGCCCACAGCAGCAGCTGGTGGGAGAGGAGAGGAGGGAAGCCTTCAATGCTGAGGAGGGGAAGGACCCGAGGGGGGTCTAGCAGCAGTGGAAATTTTATAGTGGACAGGAGGGGGTAATTGGTGTGGCAACTGATCCTCTGTATGGCTCTCTGTGCAGCAACTGAAATGATCACATTTAGTATAAATAACAATATAACAAGGCAAGTGGGGAATATAAGAACCCTAAACTTCAGAAGGGCAAACTTTCCAAAATTGTACTCATTGATGGAAAGGGTAAACTGGGACCAAACCCTGGGATCCCTGACCACAGAGGAAAAATGGGAATGCTTTAGGAACATATTAAGCAAAGGCATCTTGCAGTGCATTCCTATGGGAAATAAATTTAGAAGAGACAAAGCCAAACCTGGCTGGCTAAACCGTAGCGTCAAAAAACTTATTAGGGGAAAAAAATTGGCCTTCAAGAAGTATAAATCAGAGGGCACAGTATCGGCTTTCGAGCAATACAAGGAGGCAAATAAGAAAAGTAAACAAGAAATCAAGATGGCTAAAATCAACTTTGAGAGACAAATAGCAGAGGATAGTAAAAATAACCCAAAGAAATTCTTTAAATATATCAACAGCAAAAAAACTGGGGCAGAGCATATTGCACACATAATTAACAATGATGGGAGGATGGTTACAGAGGACACTGAAAAAGCAACCGTGCTGAATGCTTTTTTCTCGTCAGTCTTTACACAGGAAACGGAGGGGTACACTGACCATGACTGTATGGTTAGTAGTAATACACAGGACTTGCCACTATGGCTAACAGAGGGTGAAATCAGGGAAAGGCTGGATAAACTTAACACAAACAAATCACCAGGTCCGGATGGCATACATCCGAGAGTACTCAAGGAACTCAGTAAAGTTATATCGAGACCACTGTTCCTGATCTTTGCTGACAGTATTAGGACAGGAGATGTACCAGGGGATTGGAAGAAAGCTAACGTGATTCCGATATTCAAAAAGGGCCAGAGGCATAACCCGGGAAATTATAGGCCTGTCAGTTTGACATCAATAGTATGTAAACTTCTGGAGGGGATGATAAGGGGCTATATCGTAGAGTTTGCTAAAGACAACAGCATCATCAGTAGTAACCAGCACGGGTTTACAAATGGGCGTTCTTGTCAAACCAATCTCTTAACATTCTACGAGGAGGTGAGCTGTGAGCTAGATAGGGGGAGACCAGTGGATGTGGTGTACTTGGATTTCGCTAAGGCGTTTGATACAGTTCCCCACAAGCGCTTAATTTATAAAATAAGGTCTGCAGGTATCGATAGCAGGGTTTGCTCTTGGATACGGAATTGGCTTAAAAGGCGTGTCCAAAGGGTAGTAATAAACAGCGCATACTCAGACTGGTCTGAGGTGGTAAGCGGGGTCCCCCAAGCCTCAGTTTTGGGACCAACCTTGTTCAATTTATTCATAAACAACATTGAGGTCGGGATCAGGAGTTCGATATCAGTTTTTGCAGATGACACAAAATTGGCCAGGGCAATAACTGCACAGCATGAAGTAGATATCCTACAGAATGACCTGGACAAAATTACAGAGTGGGCAACGACATGGCAAATGAGGTTTAACGTGGAGAAGTGTAAGGTTTTGCACTTGGGGACTAAAAACATAAAAACACAATACACGTTAGGAGGGGAACCCTTGGGGGAATCAAAAATGGAGAAGGATCTGGGAGTCTTGGTTGATGATAGATTAGGCAACAGCATGCAATGTCAAGCGGCAGCTGCCAAAGCCAGCAGAACATTAGCATGCATAAAGAAAGGGATGTATTCCAGAGATAAGACTATAATCCTTCCACTTTATAAAACTCTGGTCCGACCGCATCTGGAGTATTCCGTCCAGTTCTGGTCGCCAGTCCTCAGGAGGGATGTGTTGGAGCTGGAGAGAGTCCAGAGAAGGGCAACTAAACTAATTAGAGGATTGGAGGACCTTGACTATGAAGAGCGTCTACAATCGCTCGATTTATTCTCCCTGGAGAAGAGACGTCTGAGGGGGGACATGATAGCAATTTATAAATATCTTAACCACTTGCCTACTGTGCACTTAAACACCCTTCCCATCCAGGCCAATTTTCAGCTTTCAGTGCTCGCACACTTTGAATGACAATTGCGCGGTCATGCTACACTGTACCCATATGAAATTTTTATCATTTTTTTCACACAAATAGAGCTTTCTTTTGGTGGTATGTAATCACCTCTGGGTTTTTTATTTTTTACAAAAAAAAAGACAGAAATTTTTTTTTAAAAAAAAAAGTTTTTCTTATTTTCTGCGAGTAAATTTTGAAAATAAATTTTTTTCCCTCACTGATGTGCGCTGATGAGGCGGCACTGATGGGCACTGATAGGCTGCACTGATGGGCACTGATGAGGTGGCACTTATGGGCACTGATGAGGTGGCACTTATGGGCACTGATGAGGTGGCACTAATATGCCGCACTGATGAGCACTGATAGGCGGCACTGATAGGCGGCACTGATGAGCACTGATAGGCGGCACTGCTGGGCACTGAGAGGTGACACTGAGAGGTGGCACTGCTGGGCACTGAGAGGCGGCACTGACGGGCGGCACTGATGGGCACTGATAGGCGGCACTGATGGGCACTGGCGGATGGCACTGATGGACACTGACGGGTGGCACTGATGAGCACTGATGGGCGGCACTGATGAGCACTGATGGGCAGCACCATCAGTGCCCACACTCAGTGCCCATAGTGCTGCCAGTCAGTGCTTAGATGAGCAGGCACTGATGGGCACTGACTGGCAGCACTATGGGCACTGATTGTGGGCATTGATGGGGGCACTGATGGCGGGCACTGTGGGCACTGATGGGGGGCAATGTGTATGGTTTTTTTACCTTTAGTAATCAGGGCACTGGTGATCAGTGCCCTGATTACATTTCTCTGTGTCCCCAGCGGCTGTCGGCTCCCCCTCCTTCCTCACACTGCAGTGTCTGTGTGAGGAAGGAGCGCCGGCGATGAGAGATGATCTCATATGTTTACATATGAGATCATCTCTCATTGGACGGCTTGATCACGTGGTGAATGGCCGCTGTGATTGGCCATTCACCACGATCTGTGATCGGCCGTGTCCAAGGGACACGGCCGACACAGATTCTCCCCGATGCGCGCTCGCGGAAGCGCGCGGGGGGGGCGTGTCACTGGGAGGCCGTTTAAAAACGGCCTCCCGAAAATTCAAGTCCGCGCTGCAGCCGTATATAGGCTGTAGCGCGGATGGGAAGCGGTTAATGGGGATCCCGGCTTAGAAAAAAAGCTGTTCATTCGAAGGGATTGCATGAGGACTCGAGGGCATACAATGCGATTAGAGGAGAAGCGTTTTAACCTCAGGCAACGAGGAGGGTTCTTTACTGTTAGGGCAACAAGATTGTGGAATTCTCTACCACAAGAGGTGGTTTCTGCGGGTAGTATGGTGGCTTTCAAAAGACTCTTAGACTTACATCTCAAGGATCAGAACATTCAGGGGTATGTGAGATGATTACAGCCACACACACCTACACAGGTTGAACTGGATGGACTATTGTCTTTATTCAACCTCACCTACTATGTAACTATGTAACTATGTAACTATGTAACTATGAAGGGAGGAGAAGTTGGCTTTCAGCTGCTGCAGGCTGAGCCATACCTGACACACCCCTATGTCTCTGTCTTTATTACCTCATGTACAACCTTGTCTTCTTGAAATCACAGGTGGAAAAATGTTTCCTACTGTGTTTTTGAGAAATCCAAAAATGTAAATTTAAAGAAAATCAATATATGTAAAGGTACTGCCCACAGCAGCACTGACAGGCACCACTAGAATTATTTATATCAAGGGGTGCTAAATATCATTATCAAAATAACATGTTTTTATATATTATATACTCCACAGAATTGGCACAGTAATAAACAATGGAGAATATATGGAATGTATTATTTTTTTTATTTTATATAGCCAGGTTCTTCAATCAAGTGGATGTGTCTTTGGGAGACAGACCCATTTTACAATCATATAACCTAATTACAAAGTGTATATTTAAACCATAGACACTGAGGTTGATTTACTAAAGGAAAATATTCTGTGCACTAGAAGCAGAGCCGGTGCTTCCATCAGGCAAACTAGGAAGCTGCCTAGGGCTTTGGGCCGGCACTCTCTCTCTGGGAGTGTGGGATATATTGAATGATCCTTGTGAGCTGAGGAGATGGATGGCAAAGGGGGAGGAAGAAGGAACAGAGGAAGATGTCAGGTGTTTGAAGGGTGTTTTCCAGAATTAAAAAGGAAAGGCACGTCAGTGACACTCTGACAGATCATCAGATGAGGTGGAAGATCTAAGCATTGATCAGATCCATTGCCATGCAGTATTGTAGCAGCTGCTGCTCCTTCCAGTTTTCCTCTCAGTCCCCTACTACAAGCTGGCTGGTGGCTGCATCAGATACATTGAGGAGATCCAGTCCAGCCCTTCTTCCCATTCAGAGCTACAGAGGAAGGTATGGTCTCATGTCATGTATGTGAGTCTGACCTAGCAATCACATGTGCGATGTCAGTGATCACATCAGGATTGCACAGGACACAGCCTGTTCAAGTTCTAGTGTGTGCTAGCACTGCTGATCTGACAGTATTGGTGATGGTGGTGTCAGATCGCTCAGCGACAGGAACTGATGATATCCTCTGAGCAGTGGACATGTCACTGTGGAATTGCTTAATTTGGGTGTACTCTGTGTGTGTGGGCTGCCTGCTGTCACAGCGTTTTATCTCCCCCCATTGCCTGAGGAATTTCAGCCTGTGATCTGTCATCCTGCCTGGGATCCTCCACTCACTGCAACTGTCACCCTGCCAGCCACAGATCCAGTCTGTGACACTCATTACCAGAGCCAGGGAGGGAAGGAGGCAGAGTTTACCAAGGGACATAACTCAGTGCCACAGTGACAGCTAAAATAAAGTGCTTGCCTGTGTATGGGCTGATAGTGTAAACAAAGGGTTTGATTACTAGATACTGACCCCTGACAATGACACCATTATTCAAATATGAGAATGGATTCAGCTATGTTCTGGATTATTTTGTTAACCTTTATATCATTGACCTAAATCAGGGGTACGGGGGGGAATTAGGTACCTGTGTGTTTTAGATAGTACTATGAGTACCTGGGACATACAGATAGTACAATGTAAAAGCTGGGTCAGAATGGCTGATAAAAAAACTACATTCTGGAGCCCAATAGCACAATTGAAAGGCAGAAAAAGCTAAGGAGCAAGCAAACCAAGAGGTGTTCCCCTTGAAATACCTTCATACACAGAAAGAAAATCTGGAACAAGAATATGACTGTACTCTTGTTGAAACTAGCACTGGGGAACTGAATGTTTTGCTCCTTCTAAAAGTGGTATAAGCTCTAACATAGACGTTTCCCAAATTGGAAATATTTCTAGAAAATACACACAGAAAAAAAGGATGTCAGGAAAACAGAGTATTGCAAAGTCCTCAAAAGATGATAGTGTTGCTGATTTGGATTACAGTGACCATGCAAAATGGCCATACTCTTGCAGTGATGATTTCCGACAGCTTATAATACAACATGGGCCACAGCAGGTTGTATAATATGATTCTTCAGAAGATTAAAAAAAAAGTATATATATATATATATATATAAAAATATTTTTTATTGTTTTTAAAAGTTTAGAAGTTTTATTTATTTTTTGGGGGGTGTGCAAGTAGCTGGTCTTGCCTAGGGTGCAAAATAGTCTAGCATCGGCCCTAACCGCAATTGCTCTAGATCTGACTGGAAGTTCTGCTGATTTCTATCATCCAATCATGTGCAAGCAAAAATGTAGTTTTTTTATTTTCCTTGCATGTTCCCCTCAGAGCTAGAGCAAATGCAGTGCACTGCACAGACATTTACCTTTAGTAAATCAACCCCAATGTCTTTAAAACAGCTCAAAATCAACAGCCGTACTTCAAGATTAAATTATCCTGAAATAAAGACACTTTTTGCATGATACCTGGTGATGCCAAACATTATATAGTAGAGCTCTCACGTGCTTCACTATGTTTAAAGAGTGCAAATATCACTGGGTGTCAGAATAGGTCACAGTCAAGCATTACTGACAACAAATGTGAAATACACCATTGACAGAGCCTGTCTTGAAGTGTACAGCATTCCCGCTGGCTCTCAGATTACAAATCACGAGAATCTTTTTCTAGGTCAAGTTCCCAAGACTGTAATACTAGGTTTTGAGGATAATGATGCATTCAGCAGCAACTCTCACAGAAACCCATTATATTTCCTCCATTAAAACATAAGCCATGCAGCACTATGCTTGGTTTGACAACAAATATCAGCAAGGCCTTTACAACCCAAACTTCAGAATATATAAGCAATAAGGGAATATATAGGCCTTGTGCACATATCAGGCACAAGGTTCATAGAGAATTGCCCATAGAACGGAGGTAATTATGAAAGGGTACACATTCTTTTGCTTTTTACTTAACACTGAATCAAGAACCTGATTCCCACTTTTCACTGGTGAAAACTGTGAACCTATAAGCTGAGAAAGATGGACAGAGCCTACACTATACATCATTAACATGACAGAATATTCCACAAACTCTAACATCTTAGAAATAAGAGAAGCGAAATATGTGATTATAACTAATGAATAACTTAGAAATTACACGAGTTGTGGATTTAGACCATCAAATGAAACATATTTTAGAAGGTGTCTTTTCATGTAACATGTTACTAAACTATCAAGTAGTACAAAAACAGCAGTGTATATTTTGAACATGGACAATTTATGGCAACGAGAACATCTATGGGTTTTGATTATATTATGTAAAAATAATAGTTCTATATTTCTTGAGAGCCACAGGTTTTCAACAGAGAATCATGTGTTTTCCAAAGACAAAACATTTCTTAAAAATAAATTACTTTACTATACGTTATCACGCTATCAACATAAACATGATATCTTGAGCACAAACCATGGGCATTATTATATACATATATATGTCTTGGGGCCCGCAGTTCCTCAAAAGCGGAATACCCCTGCCTCTTTTTACTGTGACAAAAATTGTCACGAATCAGTGGACTTGTTTTAAACGCATTATGGCGCTGCCTGAGCGTTTCGATTGACGGTATACCTTGAGGAGTCTCTGTTGAGTACGTGGGAAGTCCCACCTGTGGGGGACTCTCAGGTTTTCAGGGTGAATAAATCCACCATAATTCCGGTGGAGGAGTCTCCGGTTTTTAAAAAGATCCTTTTGTCAGGAGAGCCGAGACTTTGGTTTGCTACATATTTTACTGTGGCAGGTTCAGTCCTTGGGCCGATGTTTATCATAGCATTGGTGTTCGTGATTTTCCCAAATGGGCACCACTTTTGCACTGGGATCTGGAAGGGGGAATAGCCTCCACCTGCCCTTGCGGAGCTGGAAGGCTTTTTTTGGTCCAGGGGTTGCAGTTCATCTGTGATGGCTCTCTGAATGTGGCTCCCATAGTCTCTGGGCTGTCCGTGACAGCAATATCCTTCTGCAACATGATTTGGCGAATATGCTATTCTGTGGACCAGGCTGTCTAGAAGGCCTTGTGTGATCTTCCCTTTGGGGGAATTGCCTGTTCGGAGTTTCCCTGGAAGGACCTCTTCTGGAGGTTCCTTGCGGACCTGGTCTGGTATGCCAAGAGCAGGTCCTTCCAGGCCTGCGGACAAGGTCTCTTCTGCCTGAAGGGGTGCAATCACCTGTGTTTTTGGGGTGGTGGAGGATGTCTTTGCTTCCTCTGGACCGGTGGACCTCCCTGATCAGACAGGTGGGTCCATGATTTGATTGGCCAGGCTACAAGATCGAGTTTTCGATCTTCTACTCTAGTGCCGTTCTCTCCTTCCAACCTGCGTTTATCTCCAGACCGCCTGCTAGGTCTCTTCAGGGCAGTGCAAAACATACTACTACAAGGGGTGATTGTTCCGGTCTCAGAATCAGAACGTTTGTTTCATGGCTTTTATTTCAAACATGTTCGCAGGTCCTAGGAAGGAAAGTGTGGTACGTCCAATCTTGGACCTCCAGTTCTCAACCGTTTTTGCGTGGGTACAGATGTTTCGAATGGAGTCCATTTGTACGGTAGTGGGATCCCTACCTCAGGGGAATCTTCTGACCTCTATCGATATTAAGGCTTACCGTCATATTCCGTTATATGTCGGTCATCCGCGCTTCCCCTGCTTGCCACGGGCAAGGAGCATTGTCAAGAGGTATTACCTCAGCTCCTTGGGCTTTCACGAGTGTTTGCCTTGTTGCGTCAGCGGGGGGGTTGTGGTACTGGATTACCTGGATGATCTTCTTCTACGAGCAGAGTCTCCGACTGTTCTGACAGACAACCTGGAGATTACTTTGCAGACTCTGTAGGAGTTTGGTTGGAAATTTATTTTCCAGTTATTGGCCTTGGTTCCGTCCACCTAGTCAGACTATCTGGGTCTGTTCTAGACTCTGCCTCAGCCAGGGTGTTCCTCCCATGGGACAAGTTCCAAGTTCACACACGAGACAAGAGAGCAAGAGAGTTTCTTGCTATGTGAAGCGAGAATCCATCTTCTCTAGATAATCTGAGCCTGTTGAGCCGGGGTACGAGAAGGTCCCTGCTTCAGTGGCTTTGCTCACTGGTGCTTCACCAGGGTGATTCTTCCTTACCCTGTACTGGACGGTGGTCGCCATGGATGCCAGCCTGTCCGGGTGGGGTAGCGTATTTTTTATACGGATTGTGTTTAGGGGGTTTTTAACAACTTGGCTGTTGAAGCCAGGTGCTGCAGGCTAGAGGGTTGTCTGAATCTGTGATTCCCATGCTGCTGCAAGCTAGTAAATCTACTTTTAGGTAGTTACAACAAAATAGGAAACACATGAGGAGCTAGAGAGGCTGCACACACCAAATAAAGAAAGAAGGTAGGAAGGAGTTCCCCCGGGTTTTTTTTTTTTAGCAGCAATACATTAAATCAAACTAGTATATGTTTTTTTTTTCTTTTTTTAAATGTATACATTTTATTAACATTTCATTAAAAATGTGTTCCACATATGATAAAAAAATGAGCTCTGGTTACAATAGCAGAATGACATCCAACAGCAAGAAAAAAATTGTACATGGTAACCTATTGAACTACCAAGGCATTGAGTACTCCTTTTTGACGCGTTTCGACCTATTACAGTCCTGGTCTTCTTCAGGGGGTATTTGTTATCTATAAAGTATATACATGTCATTAGTAATAGTAATGTGACATTTTTTTGCACACTTATTCATACGAACAAAGTGTGTATATATTTACCACTGCTAGATGAAAAAACAACTTGCAACCAGAGATGTCCGTCAGAAATATTCCCTAAGAGATCCCCGGAATTCCTGCTTGTGAAGAATCACAGTCGAGGCAGATAGAAAATGGCGAGGAGCACAACCACGAGGCTCATTCCCCACAAGTTGGCTTAGAAGTAAAAAATAAATTTTTGGTAATCAGGAAAAAGTATTAACAGTAAATATAATCAATATAATAAACTCATGCTGGCTGAACCAAGGGTGTGTTATGAATGGTTGGTGTCCGTAAAGTTAATAAAAAAAAAAAAAACCTGGTAAAGTGCATATTCCAAAATAGGTGATGTTGACAGCATGAGAGAGTGATAAAAATGAATATAAAGGAAAAGAAAAATGAAAAGGATAAAGTGCTTAGGCAAGCCTTAAAAGTATTATTAGAATAATTTAGAAAACAAAGGGCGTATATATTACCCGAGGTGTAACTCACTAATGATTAGATTAGTGGTTAATGGTGGTTAATAGGGATGAGCTTCGACTCGAACATCTGTGGTTCGATCGTTCGTCGAATGACGAACAAATGTGTTTCTTCGCTGGAAATTCGAGATCCCATAATGCACTGCGCGTGCGCGCCGCGCATGCAGCACGTTATGCGATCGGCCAAAGCATGCACCCTGACCTCATGCTTTGGCCAATCACATGATCTCTGCATTGACTGGACTAAAGGCAGGCTGCCTTTAGCCAATCATGGCTCAGGGGCCAAGTACACGCCCCACACTACATAAAGGCTGCCCACACAGCCCCAGCAGGTTGTGTGATTGTGTGGGTGAGGAGACAGGGAGAGGAATGCGTTTGAGGTAGGGCAAGAATAGATTTTTTTGGAGTTTGTCAGACAGTGCAGTGAGACATTCCTAGCAGTGTAGGGAGGGACAGGAACCTGTTTGAGGCAGGGAGAGAATTGTTTCTTTGCAGTTTGTCAGTCTCAGTGCCAGTGAGACATTCCTAGCAGGGAGGGAGAGAGATTTGTGCTTTTTACAAGTTCAGAGATCAGATAGTTAGAAGTATATTCAATAGTGCATACCATAGACCATACAGTATACCATACTTAGATCTCTATCTATGTATATAGGGCTATCAATTACATCATATCAGGTCATTGCATATACTGTATACCCATTACATCTTTCCCTATCTATAGGGCAATTGATTACATCATATCAGTTAGAGCATTGTTAATCGGTCACTTGCGTACATCCTATAACCACCACATCTTTCCCTATCTATAGGGCAATTGATTACAGCATATCAGTTAGAGTATTGTTAATCGGTCACTTGCATACATCCTATAACCACCACATCTTTCCCTATCTATAGGGCAATTGATTACATCATATCAGTTAGAGTATTGTTAATCGGTCACTTGCGTACATCCTATAACCACCACATCTTTCCCTATATATAGGACTATTGATTACATCAGGGTTCGGTTTTGCCACCACGCCTCCAAAAAGCTGGTGCTGGTTCTGCCACATCTGGCTACTGCACCACCTCCTCCTCCTCCTCCTCCTCCATGTCCTCTTCTGCTCAATTGTCCTCTGAAGCAGCATTGCTCCCTAAGCGTTCAAGGGGCCATGCAAGCAGTTGGGCAAAAAGATGCCATGCTGTGCTTCAGTTGGTCTGTCTAGGAGATAGGAGTCAGACCGGTGCAGAGATTCTGTCAGCTCTGCAGGGGCAGGCTCAAAGATGGTTGACGCCATGACAGCTTGAACCAGGAATGGTTGTATGCGACAATGGCACCAACCTTCTCTTCGCCCTCCGACAGGGACAGTTGACATATGTTCCATGCTTGGCACATGTTCTGAATCTGGTGGGGCAGCATTTCTTTAGCAAATACCCGGGCTTCCAAGATCTCCTAAAGCAGGCCAGAAAAGTCTGTGGCCATTTCCGCTGTTCGTTCAAAGCCAGTGCTCACTTATCTGACATTCAACAGGAATTCAGGGGGGCGTGGCCGGATGTGAGCGAGGGTAGACGTGCCTGACCGGAGCTCTCTGGTTATCCTGCTTTAAAACTCAGTTTTCGGTGTGCGGTTGGGCTGCCTCTCCATCCTACCTTGTGGGGGAGACTCCCGGCGTTCCAGCAATGCCATCCTCGACCCCTAAACCGTCTCGGTAGCCGCCCCAGGACCAGTGGCAGACTCGCTCCACTAAAGGCCAGGGTCCGGGCTCGGCCTCCGCCATTTTGGCGCCGCTGTCTCCACAGCGAAGTGGCGGGGTGAGGCATGGAGACTCGGCGGCCTGCGGACTCCCAGCTTACCGGAGCTTCTCAGGACTTAGATCCGGCTTCGGCTGCTGACCAGTGGGTGATAACTACCTCGATCCTGGAGGCCATTGATAGATGCAAGGCGGGGCTGATGGTCCACATGGATCATCTGGCGTCGGAGTGCACGCTCATCCGCCATGATCTTGATAAATTCCGGGGGAGGCTCACTACTGCGGAGGACCGTATTTCGGAGGTGGAGGACTGCTCGCATTCCCACAGCGCTCAACTGACCGAACTGCAGGGCATTGTGAAGTCGTTGTAACACAGCGCTGACGATGCAGAGGACAGGCAGCAATGGAATAATGTAAGAGTGGTGGGGCTCCATGAAGGGATGGAGGGAAATAGACCTGCTCCATTTGCGGAGCAGTTCTTCAAGCAGCTTCTTTCCCTGGAAAATTTACCCCCCACCTATGTGGTGGAAAGAGCTCATAGAGTACCGGCCGGGGTTAGACCTCCTGGAGCCCCCCCCCCCCCCCTCGCCCGTTCCTGGTGAAATTTCTAAATTATAGGGACAGGGATATGCTTCTATCGGAAGCGCGGAAGCACCCTGAGCTTCACTATGAGAATGCACGTGTAATGTTGTTCCCTGATTTCTCTGCTGAGACACGACACAGTCGGCGCTCCTTTACTGAAGTCAGGAAGCGCCTGCGAGCTAAGGAGATCATCTACAGTATGCAGTATCCCAGGAGGCTCAGGGTGCAATACAAGGGCTCTGTGAAATTCTTTGACACCCCGCAGGAAGCTTTCCGACTGGCTGGATGGTCTGCGGTGAGTCCTTGCTGCTTGTGGTTCTGCACATGGTTCTCTTTCTCCTGGATGTGGTCTTGGTCTGATCTCCTGCTGTTTGCTGCTCCTCATCTCATGGATGTTTACACTATTCTCCTGACTGGTTCTTCCTTCTGGATGGCTGACATTTGGGGATTAAACCATAGTGCCTGAAGTTGGGGTCTCCTGTTTTGACCTTTTTTGTGACTGGTCGCTGGGTGGGGGGTGTCTCTTTGCCCTTTCTGCACACCTGTTGCTCCGGTATCTCCAGAGTATCCATCGGAACAGTTATGACATCTTCTCTACCACACTGTTGTTCACACTGGAGACCGTCGCACGTTTCAGTTTTTTGGGCAGTTTGGGGTTCAAGCCGCATACCAGACTATTTTTTTGGATACTTCTCCTTTTTTTACTTTTTTCTTTGTTTGTTGAGTTGGTTTTTGGTATAATGGCAAGGGGACTTTTACACCAGCACCTGACTTTTTTCACTCCTGGGTACTTAGAGGTCGTTGTTTTTGGGTCCCAGTTATTTTTTATTTTGTCTCCGGCCTCCGCCTGTTTTCTGCACCAATTTTTCCTTGATTCTCATGGCTGACAATATCAGACTCCTCTCATGGAATGTGAGGGGCTTGAATAATAAGTTTAAGCGGGCCAGTGTCTTTCAGTATTTAAAGGTTATTAAGCCACATATCATCCTCCTGCAGGAGACTCACCTGGATGGTAACATGATTCTTGCTCTTCGGAGGCCGTGGATACAGAGGGCATTTCATACCACCTACTCCACGTATTCTAGAGGAGTCTCCATCCTCATTAGTAAATCCATTCCTTGCACGATCCAAAGGGTGATCTCTGATCCGGGGGGCAGATATGTGGCTGTGCTTCTGGATATTTACTCTGTTACTATGCTATTAGTTGCTGTTTATGTGCCTCCTCCATTTGGGATACAATTACTATATGATTTGACTGATAAGTTGGCTGAGTACATGCATTTTCCGCTATTGTTCATGGGTGATTTTAATGCCATCCTTGATGCTGCCCTGGATACTTCCAACCCCAATCGGCCGGCCTCTGTGGACTTACTTACTTGGGCCTCCATGGTGGGCGTGACTGAACTTTGGAGATGGAAGCATCCGTTGTTAAGGGAATACTCTCACCTGTCTGCCGCTCACCACTCGTCTGCTCGGATCGATCTGGCGTTTGGCAATGCACGAATGCAATCCCTCTTGACTGCCTCGGAGTACAGGGCCGGGGGGGTGTCTGATCACAACCCGCTATTCTTGACAGTGAACCTCCAGTTGGGGGCTGGAGTGCGGGGTTGGCGTCTGGCTGCCGGCTGGCTCCAACAGGATCAGGTCGCCTCACACCTTGGAAAGTCGATCCAGTCATATTGGGAGGAGAACGTGGACTCGGCGGATCAGAGAGTGGTTTGTGAGGCATTTAAGGCTGTGACGAGGGGAGAGTGTATTTCTGCCATTAAAACTGCTAGAAAGGATCACAACAATGAGGTTCAGATGTTGCAGGAGGAGGAGAGGAGGCGGGCGGGGGAGTACGCAGATTTGCCGTCTGATTCCAGCTATGCTGCGTTGCTGGATGCGAGACGCCTTCTTTCTCTGCACGTCTCCGATCTCGCTCATACTGAGGCTAAAAACTTACGGGCATCTGTGTTTGCACAAGGTGACAAGAATGGTAAATTTTTGGCAACGTTGGTGGCTGACCAACAGCCCCCGGTTAATATCCCACTTATTAGGAACGCTGGGGGAGTAGTTAAGACAGATCCTCGTGACATCTTAGAGACGTTTTCTGACTATTTTGAGGCCCTGTATGTTCCACTGCCGGGCGGCGACTCCGCGGCTGCCCTGCTGGGGAGCGTTACCCTCCCGTCCCTGTCAGATGAGGATAGTGCCCTCTTGGACGAACCGATAACGGCGCTGGAGGTGGAAAGAGCCATTGCGGCGTTTCCGCCACACAAAGCCTCAGTTCCTGATGGTTTCCCCGCAGACTTTTATAAACAGTATTCTGAACATTTGGCGCCCAGAATTAGTTCTTTGTTGCAGCACTGTTTGGAGGCCGGGGAGCTTCCTCCCTCCATGCTGGATGCCTATATGGTGCTGTTGCAGAAACCTGGTAAGGACCCCCTAGACTGCTCCTCTTACCGCCCTATTGCCCTTTTGAATATGGATCTTAAATTCCTGACAAAGGTCCTAGCCATTAGATTGGCTGGGGTCATTCATTCATTGATAGACCCGGATCAAACGGGCTTTATGCCGGGTAAGTCGGTTGATACTAACATTAGGCGGTTGTTCACTCATCTTCAACTCCCCGTGGAGGCGTCGGGCCAGCGGGTGGTGGTCTCCATAGATATTGAGAAGGCCTTTGATTCGGTCGATTGGGCCTTTATGCTCAAGAGGCTGGATCTCATGGGGTTTGGCCCTAACTTCAAGACCTGGATCCGGCTCCTCTACATGGGCCCTAGAACAGCTATACGTTTGGGCTACCTCACCTCCCCGTACTTCCAGGTGGGACGGGGGACGAGGCAGGGGTTTCCCCTTTCCCCGTTCCTGTTTGCCCTCACGCTTGAGCCTATAGCGGTCTCGCTGTGCAGCTCCTCAGCCGTGGGGTCGTTCAAAGTCGGTTCCATTAAAGAATGCCTGGCGCTATACGCCGATGATATGTTGTTGTTCCTCGAGGACCCCGGTCCCTCTTTGAGAGCGGCCCTGTCTATCTTGGACGATTTTGGCAAATGCTCCGGCCTCCGGGTCAACTGGAGTAAGTCCTCAATATTGCCCCTTGATGAGGGTGCCCGACCTGCTACGGCTGGGGACCTGCCGCTTCGCTGGGTAGATAGTTTCACTTACCTGGGTATTAAGGTTACTAGGCGCCCTCAAGATTATTATTCCTTGAACCTGCTACCTTTATTGTCCAAACTCCAGCAAAATGTACTGGCATGGAAGCGACTCCCGCTTTCTTTATTGGGTCGTATTAGTGTCCTAAAAATGAAATTTCTGCCCGTAGTCTTGTATTTCCTCCGAAATTCTCCGTTGTGGGTACCAATGACATTTTTCAAAAAACTTGATAGTATCATCAGCTCCTTCCTTTGGTCACCGGGGGTTCCCAGGATTGGCTCCAGGAACCTTGGGGTAATGGTGGTCTGGCGCTCCCGGATTGGCGCAAGTATTATTTGGCAGGGCAGATGGTGTTTGCGAGGCGCTGGTTGAGGGCGAATGAGAAGGATTCGGCTACGATCTTGGAAGCGGCTCACCTGGGCTCCTTTGAGACCCTCAGGTTGGCACTGTTTAGAGGTCTTTGCTCGGATCTTCCTTTGACGCTTTCCATGAGGGCGACCGTTAAAGCATGGACCCAGTCTTTAAAATTGACGTGTCCCAGTTATGTCGGATACTCTCCTTCAACTCCTCTGTGGATGAACCCTAATCTTCCCCATTTTCGTCGCTTACCTGATCCGATGTTATGGGCAGTGAGGGGTGTAAAAAACTTGGGGGACATAACGGTGGCGGGAGCACTCCTGCCGTTAGAACGACTGCGGGAAAAATTTGACTTACCCAGTGGCTTCATATTTCGATATCTCCAACTGTGTCACGCCTTTCAGGCCCAATTTGCTACTTCTCCGGTGGAGATATCTCCCTCCGACTTAGAATGCGTGTTGACTTGTGATACCACCCTAAAAACCCTCTCCACTGTCTATAAAGATATGTTTCGACTTACGCCCCCCAGCATAGTTAGAGGTAAGGAAAAATGGACGGCTGAGGTGACGGACCTGCAGGGGGATGACTGGGATGAAGTATGGACTGAGCCTTTCAAATATTTAGTTGCTGCCAGGGACAAGCTTATACAATTTAAATTCCTTCATAGAATTTACTACACGCCAGCATGTCTGGCCAAAATTTACCCCATCGGCCGAGTGTTGGCGGTGCTCCGCTTCCCCGGCGGATGCAACTCATGTTTTCTGGGAATGTAGCCAGATACAGCGGTTTTGGACTGCGGTGACTTCCTGTCTCACGGAGGTGTTACTCACTCCGATTCCACGGACCCAGCGAGTTTGTCTCTTGGGTTTGGTGGAGGAGGTGGTTCCCTCGGTGGCACACAGAACTCTACTGATCATTCTCCTGTTCTATGCTAAAAAGGCAATCTTATTGCATTGGAAGAAGGTATCTCCACCCTCGTTTTGTTCTGGAAGGGCTTGGTTAATGCAGTATTACCCCTTTATAAGGCAACTTATGTTTCAAGGGGGTGCCCCAAAAAACTTTAAAAGGTTTGGAGGGCATGGGTTGAATCCACAGATACTGTGGGTTGAAGCATATGTTTATGTATTTGTGCTAGACACTGGCCTGTGGGATGACTTTTAGAACTGAATGACTTTTAGAACTGTACATGTAGCATTTTGTACTGGTGTTCTGAAGCTCCACTTGTATAGATAGCTATTGAGGCTCGCTTGTACTGTATTGATATGATGCGTTCCCGGGGAATGCTGAGGGTGTAATTTCACTTTATTGGGGACCGGGGGGTACTTTCCTCCGGGGGTCGGGGTTGGCCTAGATGTCCCTTGACATTGGCCTTCACCGGCCTCCAGACCTCCACTCTCCTGGCCTTATTAGAGGTGCTGGTGGCTGTTTTTGGGAGGGGGGGGGGTTTTGCGGGTTTCTACGGGTGGACGTTGTTGTTTTATTGTCTGCCTTGTTTTTTTTTTTTGTAACTGTCTGTTATTGTTTCTTGTTCTTCTGCAAAATCAATAAAGAATTAAAAAAAAAAAAAACAGGAATTCAACCTGCCCACCAATCGCCTAATTTGTGACATGCCCACCAGGTGGAACTCAACATTGGCAATGCTGCAGCGGCTGCACATGAAGCAGAGGGCCATTAATGAGTACCTGTGTGAGTACGGCACAAGGAGGACAGGGTCAGGGGAGTTTGGATTTTTTTTTTTGCCACGCCAGTGGCTTTTGATAAAGGATGCATGCGTCATCCTGTCACCATTTGAGGAGGCCACAAGGATGGTGAGCCGGGATGATGCATGCATCAGTGACACTATCCCTCTAGTCTACCTGTTGGAGCACACGCTGCGTGGAATCATGGACAGGGCACTTGAGGCAGAACAGCAGGAGGAAGAGGAGGACTTCCTTTCCACACAAGGCCCCCCTTTATGCAGATATCATTCCTGCAGGGCCACAAAACACACAGGAGGAAGAGGAGGAGGAGGAGGATTTCAGCAGCATTAATGTAGAGAATAGCATTAAGCAGTCTTCAAGGGATGGTTTTGATTCACCAGAAACCCCAGGAGTTGTACGTGGTAGGGGAGAGGTTGCTCCTGCTTACAATGTCCTCCTTAGTGACCCAGAGGACTCAGAAGCTCATGCCTACTCCAACTTACGTTGCATGGGCTCCATGATTCTGCAAAGACTGCAAAAGGACCCGAGGATTCATGCTATCAAGGAGAGGGATAATTTCTGGTTGGCAACCCTTCTTGATCCACGTTACAAGGGTAAAGTTGCAGAGTACATCCTTCCTTCGAAGAGGGAGCAGAGGATGAAACATCTTGAGGCGGCCTTTGAAAAGAAAAAATGTGTAGCACCTTTTCAGACACTGGGAGGTCAACATTCTCTGGACGTGTTTCTGAGACATCGTTCAGCCAAAGGAGGAGCGGTGGAGAAGGCGGCCGGCTGACCAATGCCTTTAAACAATTCTTTAGTCCTCAGCAGTAGAGATGGACGAACATCGGCCAGGGCGGTTCGCGAACGTCAGACGCAAATTTTCTCAAAAGTCCGTGAACTGCAAGTTTGCGGCGGGCCCCATTGACTTTAATGGGAGGCGAACTTTAAAAACCTTTAGGTCATATTTGCAGCCAAAAAAGATGTACTAGCTGTGCACAAATAGTCCCAGCACATGGACAATGTCATAACAGAAGTATTGCAATTGAAAAAGTTGCCCCTAAATTTTTTTTTCATAAATCAGCCAGAACTGACAGCAGCCGGTAAATGCATTGTCTAATACATATTGGGTCCATTCACACATCTGTACAATGGGTCCGCATTCATTCCACAATTTGGCGGAACCTTTACATACCCATTGTTTTTCATTACCAGTCTGAAAAATGAGGCATTCACAGGATAAAGAAGTAAGTGTCGGCCATTCCAGGCCCCAAAAATTAGCCCACATGCATTTATCTGACAGCTAAGAATGTTGCATTCTGTGGCTGAAGGTACATTAGGCATTCACAGGATACAGAAGTAAGTATCGGCCAGTATTGGCCCCAAAAATTAGCCCACATGGGTTTACCTGACAGCTAAGAATGTAGTATTCTGTGGCTGAAGGTACATTAGGAATTCACACTGTATACAGAAGTAAGTGTTGGTCTGTATAGGCCCCAAAAAGTAGCCCACATGAGTTTAACTGACAGCAAAGAACGTAGTATATTTGATGGCTGGAGGTACAGTAGGCATTCACAGGATACAGAAGTAAGTGTCGGCCTGTATAGGCCCCAAAAATTTGCTCACATGGGTTGAACTGACAGCAAAGAACTTAGTATTTGATGGCTGGAGGTACAGTAGGCATTCACAGTATACAGAAGTAAGTGTCGGCCTGTATAGGCCCCAAAAATTAGCTCACATGGGTTTAACTGACAGCAAAGAACTTAGTATTTGATGGCTAGAGGAACAGTAGGCATTCACAGGATACAGAAGTACAGTGGGGATCGAAAGTTTGGGCACCCCAGGTAAAAATTTTGTATTAATGTGCATAAAGAAGACAAGGAAAGATGGAAACATCTCCAAAAGGCATCAAATTACAGATTAGATATTCTTATAATATGTCAACAAAAGTTAGATTTTATTTCCATCATTGACACTTTCAAAATTACAGAAAACAAAAAAATGGCGTCTGCAAAAGTTTTGGCACCCTGCAGAATTTATAGCATGCACTACCTGCCAGTGTCATAGATTGTTCTCAATCATCGTCTGGGAAGACCAGGTGATGTCAATCTCAAAGGTTTTAAATGCCCAGACTCATCTGACCTTGCCCCAACAATCAGCACCATGGGATCTTCTATGCAGTTGTCTAGAAAACTGAAACTGAAAATAGTTGACACTCACAAAGCTGGAGAAGGCTATAAGAAGATAGCAAAGCATTTTCAGATGTCAATATCCTCTGTTCGGAATGTAATTAAGAAATGGCAGTCATCAGGAACAGTGGAAGTTAAAGCAAGATCTGGAAGACCAAGAAAAATATCAGTCAGAACCGCTCACAGGATTGTGAGATAAACAATTCAAAACCCACATTTGACTGCACAATCCCTCCAGAAAGATCTGGCAGATACTGGAGTTGTGGTACACTATTCCACTATAAAGAGATACTTGTACAAATATGGTCTTCATGGAAGAGTCATCAGAAGAAAACCTCTTCTACGTCCTGACCACAAAAATCAGCGTTTGCACTTTGCAAATGAACATATAGACAAGCCTGATGCATTTTGGAAACAAGTTCTGTGGACCGATGAGGTTAAAATTGAACTTTTTGGCCGGAATGAGCAAAGGTACGTTTTGAGAAGAAGGGGCACAGAATTTAATGAAAAGAACCTCTGTCCAACTGTTAAGCATGGGGGTGGATCAGTCATGCTTTGGGGTTTCATTGCAGCCAGTGGCACAGGGAACATCTCACGAGTAGAAAGAAAATGGATTCAATAAAATTTCAGCAAATTTTGGATGGTAACTTGATGCCATCTGTGAAAAAGCTGAAGTTAAAGAGAGGCTGGCTTCTACAAATGGATAATGATCCTAAACACACCTCGAAATCCACGGGGGATTACATCAAGAGGCGTAAACTAAAGGTTTTGCCATGGCCTTCACAATCTCCTGACCTCAACATAATTGAAAATCTATGGATAGACCTTAAAAGAGCAGTGCGCGACAGACAGCCCAGAAATCTCAAAGAACTGGAAGACTTTTGTAAGGAAGAATGGGCAAAGATACCTCAAACAAGAATTGAAAGACTCTTGGCTGGCTACAAAAAGCGTTTACAAGCTGTGATACTTGCCAAAGGGGGCAGTACAAGATATTAACTCTGCAGGGTGCTCAAACTTTTACAGACGCCATTTTTTTTGTTTTCTGTTATTTTAAAAGTGTAAATGATGGAAATAAAATCTAACTTTTGTTGACATATTATAAGAATGTCTAATCTGTAATTTGATGCCTTTTTGGAGATGTTTCCATCTTTCCTTGGCTTCTTTATGCACATTAATACAAATTTTTACCTGGGGTGCCCAAACTTTTGTTTCCCACTGTAAGTATCGGCATGTATAGGCCCCAAAAATTAGCTCACATGGCTTGAACTGACAGCAAATAACTTAGTATTTGATGGTTAGAGGTACATTAGGCATTCACACAGTATACAGAAGTAAGTGTTGGCCTGTATAGGCTGCAAAAATTAGCACACATGGGTTGAACTGACAGCAAAGAACGTAGTATTTGATGGCTGGAGGTACAGTAGGCATTCACAGTATACAGAAGTAAGTGTCGGCCTGTGTAGGCTCCAAAAATGAGCCCACATGGGTTTACCTGACAGCTAAGTACGTAGTATTCTGTGGCTGAAGATACATTAGGCATTCACACAGTCTACAGAAGTAAGTGTCAGCCTGTATAGGCTCCAAAAATTAGTCCACATGGGCTTACCTGACAGCTAAGTATGTAGTATTCTGTGGCTGAAGGTACATTAGGCATTCACACAGTATACAGAAGTAAGTGTCGGCCTGTATAGGCTCCAAAAATTAGCCCACATGGGTTTAACTGACAGCAAAGAACGTAGTGTATTTGATGGCTGGAGCTACACTAAGCGTTCACAGGATACAGAAGTAAGTGTCGGCCTGTATAGGCCCCTAACATTAGCTCACAATGGGTTTAACTGAGAGCAAAGAACTTAGTATTTGATGTCTAGAGGTACAGCAGGCATTCACAGGATACAGAAGTATAGGCCTTTATAGGCCCCAAAAATTAGCTCACATGGGTTGAACTGACAGCAAAGAACTTAGTATTTGATGGTGGAGGTACATTAGGCATTCACAGTACACAGAACAGTAAATGTTGGCCTGTATAGGCCCCAAAAATTAGCCCACATGGGTTTCCCTGACAGCTAAGTACGTAGTTTTCTGTGGCTGAAGGTACATTAGGCAGTCACACAGTATACAGAAGTAAGTGTCAGCTTGTATAGGCCCCAAAAATTAGCCCACATGGGTTTAACTGACAGCAAAGAACATAGTATTTGATGGCTGGAGGTACAGTAGGCATTCACAGTATACAGAAGTAAGTGTCGCCTATATTGGCCACAAAAATTAGCCCACATGGGTTTAACTGACAGCAAAGAATATAGTGTATTTGACGGCTGGAGGTACAGTAGGAGTTCACAGGATACAGAAGTGTCGGCCTGTATAGGCCCCAAAAATTAGCCCACATGAGTTTAACTGACAGCTAAGTACGTAGTATTCTGTGGCTGAAGGTACATTAGGCATTCTACATTAGGCATTCACAGGATACAGAAGTGTCGGCCAGTATAGGCCCCAAAAATTAGCTCACATGGGTTGAACTGACAGCAAAGAACTTAGTATTTGATGGTGGAGGTACATTAGGCATTCACAGTACACAGAACAGTAAATGTTAGCCTGTATAGGCCCCAAAAATTAGCCCACATGGGTTTCCCTGACAGCTAAGTACGTAGAATTCTGTGGCTGAAGGTACATTTGGCATTCACATAGTATACAGAAGTAAGTGTCGGCTTGTATAGGCCCCAAAAATTAGCCCACATGGGTTTAACTGACAGCAAAGAACGTAGTATTTGATGGCTGGAGGTACAGTAGGCATTCACAGTATACAGAAGTAAGTGTCGGCCTGTATAGGCTGCAAAAATTAGCCCACATGGGTTTAACTGACAGCTAAGAACGTAGTGTATTTGACAGCTGGAGGTACAGTAGGTGTTCACAGGATACAGAAGTGTCGGCCTGTATAGGCCCCAAAAATTAGCTCACACGGGTTGAACTGACAGCAAAGAACGTAGTATTTGACGGCTAGAGGTACATTAGGCGTTCACAGGATACAGAAGTGTCAGCCTGTATAAGCCCCAAAAATTTGCTCACATGGGTTTAACTGACAGCTAAGAATGTAGTATTCTGTGGCTGAAGGTACATTAGGCATTCACAGGATACAGAAGTGTCGGCCAGTATAGGCCCCAAAAATTAGCCCACATGGGTTTACCTGACAGCTAAGTACGTAGTATTCTGTGGCTGAAGGTACATTAGGCATTCATAGAAAAAATAATTGTCGGCCCTGAAAGGCCCCAAAAATTTGCCATTCAATGGACATGAAATGCCTTTCATGCCGCTGTATGTAGCGAAGCCAAGGACCAGGAATTGCTGTGGGTGGATGGCGGTCTGGCGGATATTTGTGGCCCGGCATGAGGAATTTCGATTAAACATGGTCTACTGGTCACATGTGTTGAATTTCTCAGAGATCCATGCCTCAATAATTTTTATAAATGTGAGGTAGTCTACACTGTCATGAGCTAGGCGAGTGCGCTTATCGGTCATGATCCCCCCTGCTGCGCTGAACATCTTTTCTGACAGGACACTGGATGGGGGGCAAGCCAACCTTTTCAATGCAAATTGTGCAAGCTCTGGCCAGAGGTCAAGCCTGCCCACCCAGTAGTCCAGGGGTTCACCACTCCTCAGAGCATCCACATCAGCCGTTAACCCAATGTAGTCGGACATCCTGTCGGTCTAGGCGTTCCCTCATGCTGGATCCTGAGTACAGCTGTCGATGGTTCGCTGAAAGAAGGATCTCATATCTGAAGTGACCAAGACCTCTTCAAACCGCCCTCTTCTTGCAGGCGCTGTTGGATTGCTACCCGCAACTGTCTCTCTGCGACTGGAAATTCCTCTGCCAGCGCACGCAAAATCAGAATGCAGCATTTCCCGCAGCATGGCCTGGACGCCCTGCATTCTGACCGCCCTCTGTGATTGTGGTAACATTTCCGCCATTTTGTGTTTGTACCGGGGGTCTAAGTACGTTGCCACCCAGTACTGGTCTTGGCCTTTATGCATTTTATACAGGGGCCCCCCTTAAAACACTGGAGCATGTAGACCCCCATTCGCACTAAACTGGAAGCGGTGTAGTGGCCTGCTTCCAGCTCATTATCCAGGATAATGTCGTCCTCGTTCTCCTCCCCCCATCCACGGATATCACCAGGGATCCCAGAAAGGTTTAAAGCATGCTCTTCTTACTCCTCCTCATCCCCCCCCCCCAGCACCATCCTCCTCTGACTCCTCTTCAGACTCCTGCTGTTGATTTGTCTCAGATGGAATAGCACCCCCTGGGAATTCATCCAACATTGCGACTTCCTCATCTTCCTGCTCCTGCTCCTCGACGGCTTAATCAATGACACGATGCAATGCACGCTCCAGAAAGAAGGCGTAAGATATGATGTCACTTATGGCGCCCTGGCCGTGACTGACCAGTTTGGTGATCTCATCGAATGGTTGCAGAAGTCTGCATGCGTCCCGCATGAGCAGCCACTGCCGAGGTGAAAAAAACCCAAGCTCCCCACAACCTGTCCTGCCGCAGAGTTCGAACAGGTAGTTGTTAACTGCACGTTTCTGCTGGAGCAGCCTATCGAGCATATGCAACGTTGAGTTCCATCACGTCGGGCAGTCACAAATAAGACGCCTGAGGGGCAGGTTGAGTCACCGCTGAATGTCAGCAAGGTGAGCCATGGCTGTGTAAGATCTTTGGAAATGGCGCAATATTTTCCTGGCCTGCCGCAAGACGTCCTGGACCCAGGGTATTTGCCAACGAATCGTTGCACCACCAAGTTCAGGATGTGTGCCATGCATGGCACGTGTGTTATTTTGCCCTGTTTCAGCGCACTCAGCAGATTGGCACCATTGTCGCACACCATGTTACCAACTGTCAAATTCAGCGGTGTCAGCCACTGATCTTCCTGTGAACTCAAAGCAGAAAGGAGTGCAGGACCAGTGTGTCTCTTGGCTTCCAGGCACAACAGACGCAGCACAGCATTGCAACGTCTCACCTGGCATGTGAAATAGGTTCTGGGGATCTTGGGCGGCGCAGGAGAAGAGACGGTAGCAGCGGAAGAGGAGGAGTCAGCCGAGGAGGAGAGGGAGGATGGAGGAGGAGGAGGAGAAGAAGAGGCAGGCCTGCTTGCAATCCGTGGCGGTACAACTAAATCTACACGGGTGCCACGGGTTACATGCTTAACAGCCGTCAGAAGGATCACCCAGTGGGCAGTAAAAGTGATATACCTTCCCTACCATGTGTCTGTGGTCAGATGTATCTTGGCACCAACACTGTGTGCCAGAGATATATTCACTTGCCACTGAACATGGCCATACAGCTCTGGAATGCCCTTTTGTGAGAAATATTTCCTGCCTGGGACCTTCCATTGTGGTATTCCAATGGGCACAAATTTACGAAAGGCCTCCGAGTCCACCAGTTGATATGGCAGTAGTTGGCGGGCTATCAATTCCGACAAGCCAGCAGTCAAACGTTAGGCAAGAGGGTTATCCGGCATCATCATTTTTTTCCGCTCCAACATTTGGACCACAGAACCCTGCCTTTTTCCAGAACAACATGACAACGGCATCATGGAAGGTGGAGTGGAGGGCAAATGTGAGGAGAGAGGAGAAGAAGGGGCTGGACGGTGAGAGCCTGGAGTGTGGCTTTGTGGGTTCTGACAGTGTTGCTCCCACTGGGCTCGATGATGGGAGTTCAGGTGCCTTCTTAAGGCGGTTTTCCCTAGGTGAGTGTTGGGCTTACCGTGACTTATGCGTTGACTGCAAAGGCTGCAGATGGCAACACTGTTGTCAGCAACGGACACATTAAAAAAAGCCCACACTGCGGAGCCTTGTTCCGGCGTCCTGGGAGCGCCAGATGTGACTGTACATGGTTGATGGCTCGCTCCTGATACATTTGCAGTCTGCTTTGTACCTCTTGTGCAATGCAAGTTCTGCCTGCCTCTCCTCCCTATCTGCCGGTCCGTCTCTCCCTCTGAACTCCCTTCCTCTTTTTCTCTTGTGGCCACCCACTTGACATCCATAGACTCGTCATCATCCACGTCACCTTCCCCACCATGAACATTCGAGATCTCGGTGTAGGCAGCAACAGCGGGGACCAACCTTCTTGGGCTGATCTGGGTACTGTCAACAGACTGCTGAACGGCGGCTCTTGCTACCTCCTCTTCCTTATCCGATGACAACAATGGCTGTGCATCGCGAACGTCTTGTGATGGATCGGAAAATAATTCCAGTGACTCAAGCGGAGGGTATGTGGTGGTGGTGTCTTTGGGTATGCACACAGCAGAGCGTGAAGAGGGTGCAGATAGAGAGGATGAGGAGGGTGCAGATGAGGAAGGCTGAGTGAGCCACTCAACCAAGTCTAGTGCGTCCTTTGATGTAATTGCACGCGGCTTTTGAAACTTCACAGTTAGGCTCCGGACTACTGCTCCTGCCCTACCCCTACCGCCCCTGCGAACGTCTCTGCCTCTTCCTCTGCCTGTCATGTTTTTAAATTACCCTGTGACAAAAGTCTCTAGAGAATCGCAGTATATCTGGAAAAAGGTAGATAACACCCTGCTTCTATTTGTGGTATTGGGGGGCCACAGGTTTATCAAACCAGTTCTACAAATAATTGGCCAGTAACTGTTGTCACTGTCACTGTGCCAAATTTTTGCAGGACTAAAATACACTCTTAGAAAAGTATACTCTTAAATAACACCCCACTTCAATATGTGGTATTGGGGGGCCACTGGTTTATCACACCAGTTGCTGAAAAAAAATGGCCAGGGAGTTTGGCACTGTGTGTATCAGACTTAACTCAGCAAAAGAGGCAATATTGTTGCAGGACACAAATACACTTGTAAAAGTATACTCAGATTACACCCCACTTCAATATGTGGTATTGGGGGGCCACTGGTCTATCACACCAGTTGTTCAAAAAATTGGCCAGGGAGTTTGTCACTGTGCGATTGCTGCGGCAACGCTCATTTACCACACCTGTCACAATGCTGCACAGTGCGCAATAATACTACTAATCCACTATAATATGCTTTCTACAAAGCAATACCAAAAAATTTGCAGCCCTTTAAATGACTTTTGTGGACATTAACAGAGCGATTTGTGTCACTGCAGATGACAATCTCTAACTGCCCCTACAGCACAGACTGGATACCTGTCCCTATACTGAAGAGAGACTGGACCAGCAGGTCCCGTTGCTCCATCCAGCAAGAGTATCTGCTAGGGCTTGGGTACGGTGTTCAGGCACCACCAACAGCAAAGGCCCAATTTTTGGCACCTGTATAGTACATGCAATTTCACATTTGTATGGAATTCTTTCCAGCAGGGCCCATTCCTGCGCCCAGAAAGAGTAACTCTGAGGGGTTGCGGTGTTCAGGCACCACCAACAACCAAGGCTAAATTTCAGTTTCAGTTCCTGCCAATACTAGCCTTCTAGGTCCCCATCACTCCAGCCAGTTTACATAGCCGCCACCCAATCTTGGCCAGGTCAGATGACAGCACAGCACCCCCACTAGATCCCTGATAAGAACACATACAACACTTGATCTTTGCCAATTTCAAATTAGTATGCCATTTTTACCAGCAGGGCCCATTCCTGCGCCCAGCAAGAGTAACTGTGAGGAGGTGCGGTGTTCAGGCTCCATCAACACCCAAGGCACAATTTTTCTGCACCTCTATGAGAAGTGACAAGTACATGCGATTTCAAATTTGTATGGATTTTTTAGCAGCGGGGCCCGTTCCTGCGCTCAGCAAGAGTAACTGCGAGGGGTTACGGTGTTCAGGCAACACCAACAACTAAGGCCCAATTTTTCTGAACCTGTATGACAAGTACATTTGGTTTGAAATTTGTATGTATATTTGTGCATGACATTTTTTGCTTTATAAATGTCAGTATTGCTGCAGCAGGCTACATACATCGTAGAGATGCACTACTTTACAGGCACATTCAGTGGACCCCCAGGCATGATATTTGAATGAATTTTTTTTTGTATAGTTTCAATTTAGGCCTCAGTAAAATCAGTAAATCACTGCTCCTTTAAAAACTATGGTTTTTAAAAACTTTTTTTTCATTGCTACATGTTCCCCAGGTCAGTACCCGGATCCCCATACACTTTTTTTGGGCAATACCTTGCATTTAAGCCTTCAAAGTGAGGCTGTTTGATTTTCGAGGTTCGAGCGCCATAGACTTCAATGGGGTTTGTTTATTCGAACAAACTTTTCCTCTGTTTGTGGTGTTCTGGTGCAAACAGAACCGGGGGGTGTTCGGCTCATCACTACTGGTTAATCAAAGCGTTTGTGGAAAAAGCCTGTGTTGGCAAATAACGTAACATAAATGTAAATTGTATAGATAATATGAAGCTCACTCTGACAAAAAAAAGGGAATGAATGTGTACTTACAAAATAATGGTCATCATAACACCCCTGGAGACATCCTTCTCCTGCAAGGCCCAAAGGAATACTGGGACCGTGCAGGGAAGGGAGGTTATTTATGTGTTCCCAAATTGTATTATTGCCATCATGTAGGGAAAAATTGAAGCTATCAGTGTCTCCCCCCCATACAATTCCAAACGATACCTAAGGCCACCATGACGGCCGCTTGGTGGTCCCTCCGGCGTTCCAGAAGGCGTTTGCCCCAACCACCACTATCACTTCTGCCGCAAAGAACGCAGCCCGGTGATGTGGCATGCCGATGCAGCCGCCGCAGTGTGGAGGCGTGCATGCGCACCCAGCTATACGACCCGGAAGTAAACATGGGACGCCGCCGGCTTGGAAGTGCTACCCCCAAGGTCAAGGGGGACGGCCGGGAGATATGCAGAAGGGGGAGGGCAGGAAAAAAATAACTGCAATCCCCCCACCCATGCCGGGAAGCCAGTTAACCCACTCAACTCAAATCTATACATGTTATTAACATTTCATTAAAACATTTTTCCGACTTCCGGTTCCGGCGCCTCATGTGAGAAGACGCTCGGAACAGCGGCTCTGCAGTGATCAGCATAATACACCGCTCCACAGCCCATCCACGCCATCCGACCCGCCGGTGACCCGCCGCATATACTCGGGACAAGGTACAGATGGAGAAGTACCTCCTCCCCGGATATTTACAGCCCCCGAATCCCCGGGGAAACCCCGAGCAGCAGGCCTCCACTGAAGCCAATATGGCGGACGCCTCACAGCCTCCTCACGCTCCCGCCCAAGACACCCAGCCCCCTGTCTTCCCCGAGGCTCACATCGCCAGCCTAGCCCAGGCTGTGGCAACACTCCTGTCTCCTACCATCACGGAGGCAGTGGATAGAGCCATCTCACAGGGGATTACACAGCTTAGGAAGGAGCTGGGGGATCATGCAGGCAGGCTGCAGGAATTGGAGCATCGGGTCTCTGACCTGGAGGACGAGGTGCAAAACTCCTTTGGGACTGATCAACAGGCTAGGCAGACACAAACCTACATCTTAGAAAAGCTGGATGATCTTGAAAACCGCTCTAGAAGAAATAACCTTAGGGTTATAGGTCTGCCAGAAACGTTTTAATTCGGATTCCCTTCATGACTTATGTGTGACTTATGTGTAACTGCAATCACCGCTAGGATGAACGACCCTGCCAATCTAGTTCACTTGTTAACTGAACTTCATTCTATATGTACCATTATAGCTGAGGCTCCTCCGTTCCTTTCTGGATTGCATTTCTCCCCTCTCAGGGCCTCTTTACTGCTATCCGGCCTCCGGGCCATCATGTGGCTATATGTAGGGGTTACATCTCGATTACACTGTTAGATCATAAACACTTATGAGACACAGCATTACCGTTGATAAACGTCATTCTTCCTTTTTATTTATTTACTTTTTATCTTACGTTGTTCTTCTCCTTTACGGGGTCGAACATGTGCCGCCACTAGGTGGCACCATCCTTTATTTTTCTATTCCCAGCAGCCTCGTGGGCGCATATAGGCTATCGGCGGTAACGCTGTTCCTCATCGGGAGTACTGATTGCATGAGGAAAAAAGAGAAGCTCAGGCTTCACCTGGTATGTACTTTCCTTTTTTGTTTCCTGGACCCTAGCTGGGTCTCTCTCCCCTCCCTGTCCCCCCGGATGCTTGATTCCACCACTTTTAATACCCTCAGGCCCTTAATGTTTCTTGCGCTAAGTTCTGCGACTTATAGCTTCCTCGCCCCTTTTTCCCACCTGTGGCTACTGATCAGCCAGACATACCCACAATGGTTCCCTCCATGACTATTAAGGTAGTCAGCTGGAATGTTAAAGGTCTACGCTCCCCTCACAAACGGATGTCCGTACTCAGGCATCTGCGTCGCCTGAGGGCGGGCATTGCGATCCTTCAAGAGACTCATTTACCAGACACTGACCTCCCACGCCTGCGCAAATTGTGGGTGGGCCAGGTATATGGCTCTCCTGCGGTTCAGGGTAAAGCAGGAGTGGCGGTCCTCATCCACAAAAATGTATCCTGCAAACTAATTGGCTCCCACTCCGATGATCTCGGAAGAGTTTTAATACTGCATTTATCTATCCTGAATAAGGAATTGGCTCTTGCGGGCATTTATGCCCCCAATGCCCCCCCAAAACCCTTTCTCCAATCCCTCACCTCCCAACTGGCTCCATTCACCCACCTCCCCCTGTTGGTAGCGGGGGATTTCAATTCCACCATGTCAACAGAGGAAGACAGATCAGGGACTGGAAGGAGCGGATCACCTCCAGTTGCACAGACACTTACCCCTCTTCATGTATTTGCTGACGGTCTCCGGCTTACGGACACCTGGCGACTAGCTCATCCAACCGCACGAGAATACACTTTCTTCTCCCACCCCCACAATTCCCTCTCCAGAATCGACTATCTTTTTGCGAACGACTCTCTACTCCCCAACACCTCTCACCCACACATCCACGACATTGCGGTATTGGACCATGCTCCGGTATCAATCGACCTGTTCCATTTAGCGCCCCAAGGCTCTAAATCCCCATGGCGATTCCCATCATACCTAGCAAAGGACCCTGCCCTTAGCATTACTCTACACCGTGTATGGACTGACTTCCTAGCTTCCAATTCCTCCCCAGACTGCTCCCCCACCCTCCTCTGGGAAACGGGCAAGGCGGTACTGAGGGGTCACATCATCTCCTATGCCTCGGCCCACAAGAAAAAGATAACAGCGGCTTATGCCAAGGCTAGCAACTCCCTCAGAGAGGCACAACGACTGCTAAATGCGACCAACACCCCAGCTTCCAGAGACGCCTGGAGGAAAGCGAAGTCTGACTTCGATACGTGGGCCGCGGCACAGGAGACGCTACATGCCAACGTCCAAGACTGGCGATTCCACAAATTTGGCAACAAACCCGGGAAACTCCTTGCCTCCTTATGCAAACCCCCGTATACCCCTACCCATGTCCCTGCCCTAGTGATGGCCCAGGGGACAAGAGTTGATGCCCCACAAGACATTGTACATGCTTTCCAACAATTCTATGAGACACTATATGGTCAGGAGGAGATAGATGACTCTGTCGCTAACTCCTTATTAAGCACTCTTCCCCTACCCACCGTAACCCACGACCAACTACAACAGCTTAATGCACCGATTACACTCAATGAAGTCAAAGATACCATCAAATCCTTGGCCTCTGCCAAAGCCCCAGGCCCGGACGGGTACACGGCGGAATTTTATGCGCTAACCGTTGACTCTGTAGCCCCTACCCTGCTGGAAGTCTACAACCACATATATCAGGGGGCGGGTTACCTACCCACTGGTTACCAGGCGATCATAAAACTTATTTATAAACAGGGGAAAGAACCTACCAACCCGGGTTCATATCGCCCGATTTCCTTACTAAACCTTGATGCTAAAATCCTGTCTAAAATTGTAGCAAACCACCTTGCATCTATTTTACCTACCATACTCCACCCGGCCCAAGCCGGATTCACTCAAGGTAGATCCGCAACCTCTAATATTCGGAAAGTCATAGCAGCACTAGAATATGCTAACTCCAATCCAGCCACGGAGACTGCCATTGTCACATTAGACGCTGAAAAAGCGTTCGACAATGTCAGTTTCCGATGGCTGGACATGGTCCTTGCTAAATTGGGCTTCTCTGGTGCCTTTGTTCATTTGATTCGTACAATGTACCAGGCTCCTACGGCGAATCTCATAGTTTCAGGCCACTCCTCAAAGGTCTTCCGCCTTTACAAAGGCACGAGACAAGGCTGCCCCCTATCCCCACTTCTCTTTAACATTGCCATGGAACCTTTATCTAGGACGCTAGCAACCCATCCCCTCCTCCACGGGATACCTATTGGCAACCTGGACATCCGCTCCGCACTTTTCGCGGATGATGTCCTCATTTTTACCTCTAACCCGACCTCTGATCTCCCGACCATAAAAACCATTTTTGAACAATTTAGGCGATGCTCGGGGTTGCGCATAAATTTTTCTAAAAGTGAGGTACTCCCTCTGTATTCTCCCCATAACCCGCCGTGGGCCTCCCTCACTGACTTGAAGATTGTTAACTCACACATTACCTACCTGGGCATAAAGATAGGTAAACATCCATCCTCACTGTACACTCTAAATTTCTCTCCCACAATAGACAAACTGATCTCCCAACTCCAAACTTGGCAATCCCTTCCCCTCTCCTTCAAGGGTAGATGTCATCTCTTCAAAATGACCAGTTTCCCAAAGCTCTTATATCCCTTGCAAACTATCCCCCTCCTGCTAAAACATAAGGATGTGAACAGGCTGAATAAAGCAATTTCTGCCTTTGTCTGGCAGGGTCGACGCCCCCGTGTCTCCCTCAAAAAATTATACCTGCCGAAAAGAGATGGTGGAGTCGGGCTTCCAGACATACGCTTATACAACATGTCATGTATTCTGAGAGGGGGCCTAGACTGGATAAGGCGGCAATCTAGGTACACCAATTATGAACTTGAAACGCAAATGGTTGCCCCTTATGACCTTGCGGCCGTGCTGCACTGTGGGAACAGGGACCTTCCACCCGATATCAGGAACAATATCTTGATCAGGGACACTATCGCCTCCTGGAAGGCAGTCAGAAAAAAATTGGGGGTTCCCCAATGAGTTTCCAGATTCTTGCCCATTCTGGGTCACCCCCTGTTTCCCCAGAGTCAGCACACCCGTATCTTTGCCTCATGGGTGCAAAAGGGTCTCACCACTTTTTACCAGTTATTCAACCCGCTAACTGGGAAACCAGCTAGTCTATCCTCGCTGAATTAAAGAGAATGGTGTAGTGAGTCCTGCGCTGTCTAAACAAGAGCGATTAAAAGGGGCTGGTAACCAAACAGTGTCAAAGATATAAATAGGTGGGGGGTACTGCGCTTCTGGGAGGTGTATAAATAAATAAATAAATTGAACCAGGTGTGTGTGCCTATCACAATAAATATAGAAGGAAACTAAATCATACAAAATAAATCCATATTCATAATAAACGTACTAAATATTAGTGCAATACTTTAAAAAATACTTCATGTGTTCAAAATGCTCTAGTGACCAATAAAGTGCTCAGGTGCATATAAAAATCTTAAAAAAATCTTCATGTATGTTGATAGGTTTATACATTATAAAGGCCCTATTCAAGGTATGTAGCCATAAAGTAAGATCCCTCAGCCAACGCGAGTCCTACTGGATCCATACCTTAGATACACTATATCCCAATGGTCTGAATATAGAATTTGATCTAAACTGTTTTATTAGCGACTTTTAATAAAATTTTAATTTTTTAATTTTCTAATTTTACCTGAATATTTTAGACTTTGATTGATCAGTATCGACTAAATATATGCCCCTTACATATTATCCCATTGAGAGACTTCCAATTCCAATTTTTCCCAATTTATAGTTACATCTCCTGTATTTTTTAGAATTGGCTCCATCTAGTGGTAGGAATATATGATACAACATGTATCTCCTGTTGAATAGGGCCTTTATAATGTATAAACCTATCAACATACATGAAGATTTTTTTAAGATTTTTATATATATTATTTATCTATTTATAAATGAATATTTGTTATTTTTATCCTTTTTGGTCTTTTGGATATACAATATACACTTTTAGATAGATGAGTCGATGATTTAGATATTTATGATGTATGTATGGATCGTTATGTGTGATCCAGTTTTTTTGATTATTAATATTTTTCGGGGTCCACTAATTTAATTGTATTTTTAATATGAGAAGCTTTAGATAATTTATTAGTATGTTTTATTATGGACTATGTATTTATGGTAACATGTGCTGCACTCCCGGGACACAGTCCTTTGTAAACAATTCCATTAGAGAGTTTTAGACCTTCAAAATTCTCCATTGCTAATTCGATAGCCATTTCTTTAATTCATATACTCAGCTGGAATTTGGCATATACGAACTAAGTTTATAAAATATCAACTACCTCGGTAGCCCGGAGCGGGCTTCTAGAATATGGCGGAACCGGCACATCCGGTTCTTGGTAAATGAACTCAATACCCACATCCAAAATGGCGATTTGACTACATCCGGCCTTAAGAGTATTAATGAGCGTCACATGCGGCCAATAGCTACCCCTGAAGAAGCCACGTGACGCGGAAGTGGCGTAACGCGTAGGGACGTTCGGACCGGAAGTGACGCACATCGCGGAAGTGAGGACTGCGATCCCACTCCGACGCTATCCTGTTTGCGCCTTGTTTATTCAGCTAATGTGAGTGGTTTTAATTATACTTAATAAAAATACCCGTTATCCATACATACTTGCACCATTTTGAGTATTCTACTTTGAGATCCATTGGGACCGTGGGGATTCTGGAGAGGGAGAGTGAGCCACGTCACCCGCAGCAGCCCAGACATCTGACCCCAGTGGATCACGGTATAAAATTGGAGAGGAGCCCCCAGGATTACTGATAAGGCTTTTACCCTTAGTACTGAAGGTGAGCGGTTAGAGCACCTAGAGGGGATAAGGAGAAGCACCCCACTATTGTCAACACGGTGTTTGGTGAAGGAGTTGCACCTATGGATATATTTTTTCCACTTGAATACCTATTTTAATTATCTGGACTTTATTTACACCCAGACTGTTATATATTTAGTTGTGAAGCACTGAGGACACTTTGCTTTGTATATATATGCACCTGAGCACTTTATTGGTCACTAGAGCATTTTGAACACATGAAGTATTTTTTAAAGTATTGCACTAATATTTAGTACGTTTATTATGAATATGGATTTATTTTGTATGATTTAGTTTCCTTCTATATTTATTGTGATAGGCACACATACCTGGTTCAATTTATTTATTTATTTATACACCTCCCAGAAGCGCAGTACCCCCCACCTATCTATCCTCACTGAATGCTTCTTTCGGGGTACCCGATTCTCAACAATTGTATGTTCAACAGTGCTTGGGGTTTCTCCGGTCTTTCCATATGGACTCCTCCTCTCGCTTCAAACACACAGCAATGGATTTATGGATCTCGACTGACCAGCACAAGATTTCCCATATCTACTCATCCCTGAGTCGCACTCTCAACGAGCCCACTACTGCCCAAGTGGCTCGCAACTGGAATACCGTTCTCTCCTCCACGACGGCTCACTCCCGGGCTCTACAGGGTTATAATGACACTTGCCGCTTCGTTCGTAACGAATTCTGGAGGGAGCAACAGTTCAAAATACTCCACGGAGCTTACCTTCCCTGCTTGAAATGGTCCTCCAACCCTGACCAATTACTATGCTCACTTTGTCATCACAAATACCCCTCTCTACTTCATTAACTGTGGTCATGCCCACGGATTTCGAACTTCTGGGACAGACTCCTTCGGTTTATTCTACAGCTCATTGGCCTTCCAATACCTAAAGATGTATACATCCTACTTTTTGAGGACATACGCCCATTCATGTCTCAATTACCAAGATCCCAAAAACAAATCTTACTACATCATAGATCTTGGCTAATGAACTGCCTAATGATTGCCAGGAGAGCCATACTAAAACGTTGGATCGCCAACTTTCCGCCTACCTTATCCAATGTTAACTCTGAACTCCAGCTTCTATGCCGTAGAGATTGGATGGACCTACATCAAAACACACTATCACGTCCAGACCAGTTTCTCAAAATATGGCGCGTTTTCATTGATGCCTCCATCTCTTACCATCAACATTGTGAAAGCCTAAACTTTAACACCACTCGTGACTTTATGACCTGAGAAACCCCAACCACTACTTTGATGTAATAACTATTCATATCCGTTTTGGGGTCTCTCACGTATGATATCATCTTGATGTATTAGTCTATTTAGACCTGCTAATACCTCCCTCCCCCCCTTCTGGACTTACCGATTACTGCTTCTCCTATCCGTGACCACTGCTAAGACTGGGCCCTGCTCTCCTTACCTTTCCTACAAGCATCCTGGACACATTCTCTAACCGACTAACTATCCCTTTCTTTACCTCTCGCCCTCCCTTTTACTCCCCCCCCCCCCTCCAATAACCTCTTACCATCCCCCTTTTATCTTAAAGGTTAATCAGTTTATTTCTTGTATACCTTTTTGGAAACATAATGTGGCTCGGATGTATTTCTCTTGGTGTAATTCAGGAAGTTACCAGGTACTGAATATTGCTTATTGTTATAGCTTCTGCTCCGTACAATATTGTTACACTCTGTATTGCTATCCGAACTACAATAAAAAGTTATCAAAAAAAAAAAAACATTTTTCCACATAGGATAAAAATTTGAGCTCTGGCTGCAAAAACAGAATGACACTCAACAGTAAGAAAAATATTGTACATGGTAACATATTGAACTACTCTATGCCTTGGTAGTTCAATATGTTACCATGTACAATGTTTTTCTTGCTGATGTCATTCTGTTATTGTAACCAGAGCTCATATGTTTATCCTATGTGGAACAAATGTTTAATGAATTGTTAATAAAATGTGTACACAAAAAAAAAAAGTACTAGTTTGATTTAATGTATTGCTGCTAAAAAAAACCCTGGGGGAACTCCTTCCTACCTTATCTACTTTTAGATAGTTTTACCATCGCCTTTGAGGAGCATACTTTGTGGTTGTGAATCCCCTAGGGCTCACTCCCTCTCCTTTTCGGTGATCCGGAGTTGGTTTCCTGTTGAGCAGAACCTGGCCTCAGGTACCATCAAGGGCCAGGTTCGGCCATTAGCAGTTTGCTTTCTTCGTCTTTTGGCCACACTTTCTGTGGCTCGCACATTTTTTCAGGGGTTTGCCCACTTGGCTCCCCCAGTACAGTCTCTGTTGCCCTTGTGGGATCCCAACTTTGGTGCTGTCGGTTTTCAGTAACCACCGTTGGAAAATATTCGCGAGATTCCTGTGCTTACATTGTTTTAGAAGGTAGACTTCTTGGTGGCTTTTTCTTCTGCAACGAGGGTGTCGGAGCTGGCAGCTGTCTTGTTGTTCACCTTACTTGGTGGTTCACTGAGATAGTGTGGTGCTTCATCTCTGTCAGTTTCCTTCCTAAAGTCATCTCTGTTTTCTATTTAAAATAAAAGCATTGTGTTGCTTTCCTTGTGTTCTAAGCCTAAGCATCCTAAAGAGATTGCCTTACATTCTTTGGATGTGGTTCGGGCAATCAGGGTGTACCTGGCGGCGACTGAGTTGTTCCAAAAAATATGATTCCCTGGTTGTCCTTATGGATGGTTCCCGTAAGGGGCTTGCCACATCTGGCCTATTGTGGTGGTGCAGGCCTATTGTATTAAAGGTCAGTGTCCTCTGTTTTCCTGTTAAGGTGCATTCTACGAGGGCGCTTAGAGCCTCTTGGGCCTTCCCTCATCTGGCGTCAGTGGTGCATGTTTGCAGGTGGCCACCTGGTCGTCTGTGCACACTTTCACAAAATTTTATAGGGTAGATATGTTGGCATCTGTTGATGCTGCCTTTGGCCGCAAGGTTTTGCAGGCTGCTGTTGGAGACAATTAGTCATCTTTGAGGGTGTAATTTTTGCCAGGTGAGCTTAAGTTGTTTCCTTGTGGAGCTCTTGTTTTACCTGTTTGGCTACATTTAGCCTTTGAGAAGTATGTTTACTGCTGTGTTCTTCTCACCCCTCATATTGACACTGCTTTGGGACATCCGCAGGGTCAAAGAAGATATGGAACTGTGTCCGTCAATGAACGAAAGAGAAAATTGGATTTTTGTCTTGTCTTACAGTAAAATACTTTTCTCTGATCTTCATTGACGGACACAGCACCCGCCCCTTTATTGAGTTGGAGGTTTATGGTCTTCTGACACTGCTTGTTACAAAACTGAAGAGCTAGAGCAGGAAGTGGGAGAATACCCCCTAGAACTGCCCTATGTGCGTATTTAAACTCGTTTTCCGCCTAGTGTTCTACTCCCAATAAATATAAATACTGATGTGGTGCCACCCATCAACTGATTGTGGGATATGGATTGTGACGGCACCTACTGCTAGCAGCATGGGTACTGTATAGGGTCTCGTTGTCTCCTACCCACCCTGGACCTACAACAAGGCTCCAGGTTCCCATGGGTGAACCTCTCTTTCCCCAGAGAGAGCAGCATGAACAAGCTCTTACAAGAGCTTAGTGGTTATCTAAGGGAGTATGGAAGACCATAGTAATCCCTTGTAGCAGATTCCCCCAATAGGAGACAGGACTCTATATTGAGGGTGAAGTAACTCTCAAACTACTTTATTGAACAGAATTATATACAGTTTTCACCCACAAGGTTACCACCCAGGTGGACCTTGTTGAAGACTGGACGTAACATTCACCATCCAATAGGAACAGAGCTTTACACTCTCATACAGTGTACACAGAAATATATAATGTGGGACAATCCCCCCTCCCCCTTAGCATCCAATCCACATACTTATAAAAAATCCCATAATAAGTTTCTCTTAAGGCAGACAGACAGAACAATGGGAGGTCATTAACACTTAACAATGAGACCGGGCAATCCACATTCCCTCCCAATACACAAAAAAGGAGAACCTGTCTGACATTGAAAGATATGTAATATACACAGCATTTAGGAAAAGAACAGATTTCATGGCAAATGGGAATAAATCTTTATATTCCTATATGGAGATATTGCTGGCAAATATGACCGTCCCATCTGAAGCAATTCAAACCATTAATTATCTGTGTTTAACTTCCAGTGATGGTGAATACTGTCGCAGTCTCTATCTTTATTAAGGGAGAAGTACAGCCACTCGTTTGGCTGTACTTCTTCTATGGATCAAAGGAGTGCTGTTCATTTTGCACTCCTGTAACCCATTTGCAGCACACAGCGGATGGAAGTCCGCTGTCTGCTGACATCACAAGGCTGGTCCAGACTCAAGCAAGATCATGATCATGGAGTCGGGATCCACCCACATGCCTGGACTGACACCCAGCTCAGCCTCTCAGTGAGCTGCTAAGAGCCTGAGCCAGCCACTCCCACCCCCTCCACAGCCCAGTGCTCCAGTGAGTGAGGAGCAGCAGAGCTCTCTGCTCAGTGTCTGAGCTGGCAGGGGACAGATGCAGCATCCTGCATCCACCTAGGTCTGTATTAACCTAAAAAAAAAAAAAAAAAAGTCCATACTTTAATTGCAAGGTTGGATTGAATTTTAAAGATAGATATGTAGAGCGATCTACTTAATTGTCTCAAAGCCTCTTAATGATACTGTTCCTTTTTTAGGGCCATTATCTGTCTCCCTAATCACCAAGTTTTTTGGACATTTTTAAAGCAAGTAGAACATCATGTTCCTGCTTGGTGAGATTAACGCCATGTGAAACAGTTTTTAGCTTTAATTCTGTCAGTTCTTGTTCCACTATATTTTGGAAGGAGTCGACAGCAGAGCTCCTTGGCCTGGAGGGGATAAAAAAATGTATCACCCCCCATTCAGGACACAGCTGTCAACCCCATAAGGACTTGCACCTGAAGCTGCTTACAATTGTTCTAAATTAAACTTTGCACACAAATCAGAAAAAAACATAACAGCGGAATGATTATCAAAACCAAAAGTGTTTTCTCTGATCTTCATTGACGGACACAGCACCCGCCCCTTTATTGAGTTGGAGGTTTATGGTCTTCTGACACTGCTTGTTACAAAACTGAAGAGCTAGAGCAGGAAGTGGGAGCATACCCCCTAGAACTGCCCTATGTGCGTATTTAAACTCGTTTAACTCTTTTCCGCCTAGTGTTCTACTCCTAATAAATATAAATACTGATGTGGTGCCACCCATCAACTGATTGTGGGATATGGATTGTGACGGCACCTACTGCTAGCAGCATGGGTACTGTATAGAAGTCAGCCAGTGCTGATTCCTCTGCGGTTCCTACAACAACTCACAGGAAGGATAAGGGTGAGGTTAAAGAAAGTGATACGCCAGTGCCCATAGTGAATGCTGCAATGTAGCACATACAGTATCTGTTTTTTAAAGTCCTTAGGGGGCATGTGTAAATAAAGTGCTTATGGAGAAAGTCTGATACAGAGAGTACATGGATATTTTTACCCCTTTTGCCACTTTTCAATTAAAAAATTGGAAAAGTCCTACGGGATGTCAACATGGACTCCTAACAGGGCCCTGTTAATAAGTAATAAAGTCCCCTTATTACTTATTACATAATAAGTTTCTCTTAAGGCAGACAGACAGAACAGTGGGAGGTCATTAACACTTAACAATGAGACAGGGCAATCCACATTCCCTCCCAATACACAACAAAAAGAGAACCTGTCTGACATTGAAAGATATGTAATTGTAACGCTCCTGCGTTTTACGTATGATGTGGACTTTCAGCTGCAGAAATATTCCACTTCAGTAGTCATGTAGAGAAACGCTGAGACACCATTCCCAACTCTCAATGACTCATCATGTGTGGATGATCTCAATTCAGCAAGTAAATACACACACTCAATAAGATGTTTCCTAGAGTGACTTATGTATATAGTAACACAGTGATGATAGGCTGAAGAGACAGGTTGGGTAGAGATGGTAGATGACAGACACTTGAAAGGAAATGTTCTTGAAAGTAAGATAGTAGCAGATGGGATGCAGATAGGTTTAGCAATCATGTATGGTAGTAGATGACAGAGTAGCAGGTGGATATACAAGAGAGATCAACCCAGTGCAAGAACAGGTGGTAGCAGGCTCAAGAGCTAGCAATCTTAGATAATGCAGATGTAGTAATAGTCCTTAGTATGCAGAGCTAGATAGTGTAAGCTTTAGTATAAAGGTTATAGAGGTTTCCCCTGTGGGGTACTTATCACTAATAGCAATGTAGCAGAGGAGAGGTTCGGCAAGAGCGGATGATCCGGTTGCGGGATACAGGGATCAGCGCAGCGTGGTTCCGACAGCGAGGTATACTTGCAAGCATGTGAGCTTCAAGACAGGTTAGCATCAAGGCACAAAGCAGTTTGAACGAACACATGTGAGTGAGAGCCGGCGATCTAAATAGCCATCCATTCCGGCGCTCAGTGATGACAGCATCAGTCTTAAAGGTGTATGCGCACCTTACCAAAAGAGAATGGTGGGGCGCATACACTTATGAAAGAGTAATTAGGGTACCTAAAGGTACCAGAACATTACAGTACCCCCCCTTAAGGCCGGCTCCTGAAGGCCTCTGGAGCTGGTTTGTCTGGGTACTTCGCATGAAAATTGCGGATTAATCTAGAGGCATGTATGTCAGAGGTGTTTAGCCAGGTGTCGTCTTGGGGCCCATAGTTCTTCCATCGAACCAAATACTGAAGTCTTCCTCTGTGGATACGAGAATCCAGAATCTCTTTTATCTCATATTCTTCTCCACCTTCAACTTGTACAGGAGGAGGAGGTGGGATAGTAGGCCTTATTCCTTGGTCAGGAACATGGGGCTTCAGTAGCGACACATGGAAAATGGGATGTATTTTGAGGTCTATTGGCAATGTAAGCTGTACTGCAGCTTTTCCAATAAGTTTCTTGATTGGGAAAGGTCCCAAGAACAGAGGTCCAAGCTTTTTGCTAGGGATTTTCAGTCTTAAATTTTTTGTTGAGAGCCAAACGAGGTCCCCGATAGCGTACTGAGGAGAAGGTCTTCTGCGAAGATCATAGTACTTCTTTTGTTGACTATGAGCGTGTGCAATGGTAGTATTAAGCAAACCCAGAGAGTCCTTTATTTGGGTAAGATAGTCTGAGGCTACTGGGTTATTTGAAGGAAGGATGCGTGGTGGAAGAATAGAGGGATGAAACCCATAGTTCAAGTAGAACGGACTCTGCTTGGTCGTACTGTGGGTTGCGTTGTTGTAGGCAAATTCTGCCAGAGGGAGAAGATCCACCCAATCATCCTGTTGGTAAGAAGTGTAACAACGTAAATATTGCTCGATGCATTGGTTGACTCTTTCAGTCTGTCCGTTGGTTTGCGGATGGTAAGGAGAAGTGAGCTTCCGCTCGATCCGTAGTATGTGACATAGTTCTTGCCAGAACTTGGAAATAAATTGTGATCCACGGTCAGACAGAAGAGTTTTTGGGATACCATGTAACTTAAAGACATGTTTCATCAGGAGTTCTGCCGTTTGTTTGGACGAAGGTAGTCTGCGAATAGCAATGAAATGTGCCATTTTTGTCAGATGGTCCACTGACACTAAGATGGTATTAAATCCTTTGGAAGGAGGCAATTCCACTATAAAGTCCAAGGACACAACTTCCCATGGAGTTTGGGGTATTGGTAGACTGCATAGTAGACCGGATGGTCTCGTAGTGTCAATTTTGGACCTGGCACAGACATTGCATGAAGAGACGAATTTTTGTATAGATGTTTTCATGTCAGGCCACCAGAATTGTCTGGTAATCAGATTAAGAGTCTTTGTCATACCCATATGTCCTGCCATAGGCACATCATGCGATAATTCCAAGATCTTGGTGCGTATGGTAGGTGGTATGTAAAGTTTGTCGTTGTAGTAGAGGAAGCCTTCTGCATCAGTATTTAGTTGTGGTGGGGGTGAATCCAAACTTATACCATGCAAAACCTCTTCCTTCAAGGAACGGACAACTCCAATAATGCGTTTGTGAGGTATTATAGGAACGGAAGGGATTTCGAAGTAGTTTTCTTCAGTTAGTCGTGATAGTGCATCCGCCTTTTTGTTCTTATCTGCAGGTGTGTAGGTCACTAGGAAGTTAAACCTTAGAAAGAATAGTGACCATCGTACCTGTCGGTGAGAGAGAGTTTTGTTAGTCTGAAGATATTGGAGATTTTTATGGTCCGTGTATATAAGTATTGGTAATTGGGTGCCTTCGAGTAGATGTCGCCAATTCTCCAGAGCCAATTTTATAGCAAGCAGTTCCTTTTCACCCACGGGGTAATTTATCTCTGGACTGCTTAGGGATTTAGAAAAAAAGGTGACTGGATGAAGTGGTGAAGTGTGAGTTGGTCGTTGGGAGAGTATTGCCCCTACTGCCATGTTTGACGCATCTACTTCCAGAATGTATTGGAGGGATGGGTCTGGATGGCGTAATATGGGAGCAGAAGTAAACCTTGTCTTTAACAGGTGAAAAGCTTTATTTGCTTCATCTGACCATTTGAATGTTTTTTTAATGCTAGTGAGCTGTGTGAGGGGTCTCACAATGGCAGAGAAGTTTCTGATGAACTTCCTGTAGAAATTTGAAAATCCAAGGAATCGCTGTAGCGCCTTGCGTGTGGTTGGTGTAGGCCAATCCTGAATGCAGGATATCTTACTCATGTCCATCTCGATTCCTGTTTTGGATATGATGTAGCCTAGAAACAGTACCTCTTCTTTATGAAACAAGCATTTTTTCAGTTTCACATAAAGGTTGTGTGCAAGCAATCTCGATAATACTAGTCTTACATGTCTTATGTGTTCAGACAGGGATCGTGAATATATAAGTATATCGTCCAGATATACCACAACACAGACATCTAGTAAGTCTCTGAAAATATCGTTTATAAATCGTTGAAAAACTGCAGGGGCGTTGCATAGCCCGAATGGCATTACAAGATATTCGAACAATCCGTATCTGGTTCTGAATGCAGTCTTCCACTCGTGTCCAGCACGGATTCGAATGAGATTGTATGCTCCTTTCAGATCCAATTTTGAAAAATAGGTAGCTCCACGCACCTGCTCAATGAGCTCAGGGATAAGCGGTAGAGGATAGCGATCTTTTATTGTAATAGCATTCAATTGCCTATAGTCGATGATAGGTCTGAGACTTGAGTCCTTATTGCTGACAAAAAAGAGTCCTGCTGCTGTGGAAGAAGTGGAAGGTCTAATAAAACCTTTCTTCAAATTCTCATCCAAATAGTCTTTGAGATGGGAAAGTTCATCCTGTGAAAGAGGATAAACATGACCGAACGGCAATTTGCTATTTGGGAGTAGATCAATGCTACAATCATAGTCTCGATGGGGAGGTAGTGCTTGAGCATTTTTCTCAAGAAAAACCTCAGAGAGATCCTGATAACATAGTGGTGCAATCTCATCTGTCACCACAGACAGGATCTTCCCGAAAGACGGGAGGTTACACGTACCCTCGCAATAGCAAGAGAGGAAGGCCAGGGTCCGTTCCTTCCAATCTATGGTTGGTTGATGTGTGTGCAACCAGGGAAGTCCCAACACAATGGGAAAGTGGGGTGAAGGTATTAGATCGAAGGTAGTGGTCTCCATATGAGACCCGTTAGTAGTGAGTATGGGGGTGCCTGTGTCTGATCAGTGATCGGACCAGAGGATAAAGGAACACCGTTAATAAGACTTACTGAGACAGGTTTAAGTTTAGAAATAATAGGAACTTTATTTAAAGCAGCAAAACGTATGTCAATATAATTTCCACAAGATCCTGTGTCAATCATGGCCTTAGTAGTAATCCTGTTCTGGTCCCACTGTAATGTTAAGCAAACAGAAAGGTAAGGGTTAGTGATTGAAGTTGTCAATCCCCCTAGGAGGACATGTGAACACTCACCCTTCTTTTTGTAGACTAGGGGACAGACGTTTATCTTGTGATCCGGGGATGCACAGTACAAGCAGAGATTACCAGATCGTCTTTTGGCTCTTTCCATAGTTGATAGAGGTGGGCGTATGGTTCCTACCTCCATAGGAACGGGGTCAACGGCCGAAATCCGAGAAGAACTGGATAATGGCATTCCCATTTTCTCAGCCTTTCTTTCTCGTAGTCTTCTATCTATGGTGATACTTAGTTGTATCAATGCATCCAGGGTTTTTGGCAGATCCGCTCGGGCGAGCTCGTCTTTAACGGCCTCTGATAGGCCAAGCCTAAATTGGGTTTTCAGAGATGCATCATTCCATTCTGAATCAAGGGTCCATCTCTTGAATTCTGCGACAAAGTCTTCTACGGGTCTCCTACCTTGTTTCAAGGATCTTAATTGAAGATCGGCAGTACTCTGCCTATTGGGATCATCATATAGGCTAGTGAGTTCTGCTAGGAACAAGGCATAGGAGTTGAGAAGCTGGTCGTTTTTCTCAAAAAGAGAGTCTGCCCAGGCCTGAGGATCGCCTGTTAGGTAAGAAATAATAGTACAAACCTTAATGTGATCAGTAAGGTAGGTACGGGGTTTTAGCAAGAAAAGTAACTCACATGCGTTTTTTTAAATTCGCGAAATTTTTTGCGATCGCCTGTAAATACCAAAGGAGGATTTATTTTGGGTTCAGGGGACTGAGCAGAGGTAAGTTGTGTCAGTCTAATTACCTGCTGCGACAGAGCCTGATTTTTTTCTTTTAATTCAGCAAGTGCGTGTATTAACGCAGTTACTTGCTGTTTTAATTGTGTCATCTGAGTGGTTATTTCTGCTGAATCCATTTGGGGTTCGTTCAATCTGTAACGCTCCTGCGTTTTTCGTATGATGTGGATTTTCAGCTGCAGAAATATTCCACTTCAGTAGTCATGTAGAGAAACGCTGAGACACCATTCCCAACTCTCAATGACTCATCATGTGTGGATGATCTCAATTCAGCAAGTAAATACACACACTCAATAAGATGTTTCCTAGAGTGACTTATGTATATAGTAACACAGTGATGATAGGCTGAAGAGACAGGTTGGGTAGAGATGGTAGATGACAGACACTTGAAAGGAAATGTTCTTGAAAGTAAGATAGTAGCAGATGGGATGCAGATAGGTTTAGCAATCATGTATGGTAGTAGATGACAGAGTAGCAGGTGGACATACAAGAGAGATCAACCCAGTGCAAGAACAGGTGGTAGTAGGCTCAAGAGCTAGCAATCTTAGATAATGCAGATGTAGTAATAGTCCTTAGTATGCAGAGCTAGATAGTGTAAGCTTTAGTATAAAGGTTATAGAGGTTTCCCCTGTGGGGTACTTATCACTAATAGCAATGTAGCAGAGAAGAGGTTCGGCAAGAGCGGATGATCCGGTAGCGGGATACAGGGATCAGCGCAGCGTGATTCCGACAGTGAAGTATGCTTGCAAGCATGTGAGCTTCAAGACAGGTTAGCATCAAGGCACAAAGCAGTTTGAACGAACACATGTGAGTGAGAGCCGGCGATCTAAATAGCCATCCAGTCCGGCGCTCAGTGATGACAGCATCAGTCTTAAAGGTGTATGCGCACCTTACCAAAAGAGAATGGTGGGGCGCATACACTTATGAAAGAGTAATTAGGGTACCCAAAGGTACCAGAACATTACAGTAATATACACAGCATTTAGGAAGAACAGATTTCATGGCAAATGGGAATAAATCTTTATATTCCTATATGGAGATATTGCTGGCAAATATGACCGTCCCATCTGAAGCAATTCAAACCATTAATTATCTGTGTTTAACTTCCAGTGACAGTGAATACTGTCACATATCTTCCCCCCAAAGGTAGACGAACCAGGTACCAGACCTCCAATCGGTCTGTGCCTGAGTTAGTTGGGTAACAAGTCCCAAAGAGTCCATCCATCATGGCAGCTTCCTTGACAAAGTTCCACATAGTTTGTAAGTTTGTCTTGGCAAGGCACATGGAGCTCTCATAGCCGATCAGTCTGTGAAAGTCTGGTTTGGGCAGGCCAGACTGGGCTCCCTATGTCCCTAAGAGACACAGGGTGATTTAGACATAAGAGGAGCCTAGTAGGCTGAGAGAAGAACTTTCCGACCTCTCTAAGGTAGGCTGTGTTCCACAGGCCCTCCCAATGTCTGCACCCACCCAGTACCCCAAACAAATTGTCGGGAAAACAGTGTTACTCACCCAGCCAACCTCTGCCTCTCTTGCAGAACATACCTGCTGCTGGGGATAGTGTGGACTGGCCCTTCTCCTGTGAGTCCTTTCAGCCGCTGGAGAGAAGACAGGGTGGTGGGGCTCACTTTGTCAGGCTGTTGGGGATCTGGGCCGACTGTCCAGCATCCCTGGGGTTTACAAATGAACACTTTTCTTTTTCCGGTTGCTGGGCAGAGGTTGGTAGCACTCTGCACTGTTGCCAGCTCTTCTGCTGGGTTGGGGTTGGCGAATACTACCCCCAGAACCTGGTTGGGGGTCGGCTGTAGAGAGGAGGGATCGCTTGCCTCCTCCTCCTGGTATTCCTGCGGGGTAGGTTGGGGATCTGGACCGGCCATCCAGCATCCCTGTAGGTCTGGTGCAGAGACCGCAGTCCCATCTGCACCATTGGGGTCAAGTCTGTTGTCTCCCTGTGGTTGGGGGAGAAGGATTTGTTGTCTCCTCTCCCTGGATACAGGCCCATCCTGTTGGATCAAGTGTTGCTGCAACCTCCAGAGAAACTCCTCCTCATATGGGGACGCTGCACGGGTGTTAGCTTGCTCCATAAGGTCACCGGTGTCTCCGAGCTGCTTCTCATCACACTAGGACACCATCCCACCGCTTGCCACCAATGTAACGGAACAGGGCACCCCTGACGGGGTACCTCCGTTGACAGATGCTTCTAGTGCTTTCCGAGGGGCTCCAAGCACTCCACCAGACACCGTAACTACTTCAGACCCCACGAACCGCCGCAGCTTGGTTAGGGTCTCGTTGTCTCCTACCCACCCTGGACCTACAACAAGGCTCCAGGTTCCCATGGGTGAACCTCTCTTTCCCCAGAGAGAGCAGCATGAACAAGCTCTTACACAAGCTCTTACAAGAGCTTAGTGGTTATCTAAGGGAGTATGGAAGACCATAGTAATCCCTTGTAGCAGATTCCCCCAATAGGAGACAGGACTCTATATTGAGGGTGAAGTAACTCTCAAACTACTTTATTGAACAGAATTATATACAGTTTTCACCCACAAGGTTACCACCCAGGTGGACCTTGTTGAAGACTGGACGTAACATTCACCATCCAATAGGAACAGAGCTTTACACTCTCATACAGTGTACACAGAAATATACAATGTGGGACAATTCCCCCTCCCCCTTAGCATCCAATCCACATACCTATAAAAAATCCCATAATAAGTTTCTCTTAAGGCAGACAGACAGAACAATGGGAGGTCATTAACACTTAACAATGAGACCGGGCAATCCACATTCCCTCCCAATACACAAAAAAGGAGAACCTGTCTGACATTGAAAGATATGTAATATACACAGCATTTAGGAAGAACAGATTTCATGGCAAATGGGAATAAATCTTTATATTCCTATATGGAGATATTGCTGGCAAATATGACCGTCCCATCTGAAGCAATTCAAACCATTAATTATCTGTGTTTAACTTCCAGTGATGGTGAATACTGTCGCAGTCTCTATCTTTATTAAGGGAGAAGTACAGCCACTCGTTTGGCTGTACTTCTTCTATGGATCAAAGGAGTGCTGTTCATTTTGCACTCCTGTAACCCATTTGCAGCACACAGCGGATGGAAGTCCGCTGTCTGCTGACATCACAAGGCTGGTCCAGACTCAAGCAAGATCATGATCATGGAGTCGGGATCCACCCACATGCCTGGACTGACACCCAGATCAGCCTCTCATTGAGCTGCTAAGAGCCTGAGCCAGCCACTCCCACCCCCTCCACAGCCCAGTGCTCCAGTGAGTGAGGAGCAGCAGAGCTCTCTGCTCAGTGTCTGAGCTGGCAGGGGACAGATGCAGCATCCTGCATCCACCTAGGTCTGTATTAACCTAAAAAAAAAAAAAAAAAAAAGTCCATACTTTATTTGCCAGGTTGGATTGAATTTTAAAGATAGATATGTAGAGCGATCTACTTAATTGTCTCAAAGCCTCTTAATGATACTGTTCCTTTTTTAGGGCCATTATCTGTCTCCCTAATCACCAAGTTTTTTGGACATTTTTAAAGCAAGTAGAACATCATGTTCCTGCTTGGTGAGATTAACGCCATGTGAAACAGTTTTTAGCTTTAATTCTGTCAGTTCTTGTTCCACTATATTTTGGAAGGAGTCGACAGCAGAGCTCATTGGCCTGGAGGGGATAAAAAAATGTATCACCCCCCATTCAGGACACAGCTGTCAACCCCATAAGGACTTGCACCTGAAGCTGCTTACAATTGTTCTAAATTAAACTTTGCACACAAATCAGAAAAAAACATAACAGCGGAATGATTATCAAAACCAAAAGTGTTTTCTTAGAAGCAAACTTCTGATAAACATGTTGGCAATTTAAAGCTTATAGCCAAATTATTAAAAGCAAAAGCAAGGGCTGTATGATTTAATAACCACAAATGTAACCTATGTTTTGCAGGGTGCTTGTAAGCTCTTTTAGCTGGCTGATTTTGGTGACATGATTATAATGTGCAAAACAAATATACATTAACCGCTTAAGCCCCGGAAGATTTTACCCCCTTCCTGACCAGGGGGTATTTTACGACTCGGCACTGCGTGACTTTAACTGACAATTGCGCGGTCATGCAATGTGGTACCCAAACGAAATTTACGTCATTTTTTTCCCACAAACAGAGCTTTCTTTTGGTGGTATTTGATCACCTCTGTGCTTTTTATTTTTTGCGATATTAATAAAAAAAGAGCGAAAATTTTGCAAAAAAATGACATTTTCAACTTTGTCTTTTAAAAAATATCGAATATACTCAATTTATGTATTTTTTTTTGGCCAAAATATATTTAGCTACATGTCTTTGACAAAAAAAAATTCAATGAGCTTATTTTTATTGGTTTGCGCAAAAGTTAGAGCGTCTACAAACTATGGTGTAAATAGTGAAATTTACGCAGCTTTAATTTCTGACTGCCTATCTCATTTCATGAAGTGCTAAAATGGCGGGGCAGTACAAAACCCCCCCAAACTACCACTTTTTGGAAAGTAGACATGCTAAGGAATGTTCTGAGAGGCATGTTGAGCTCATTGAATATTTCATTTTTTTCTCACAGGTGTTTGAATAATGACTAAAATTTTTTTTTTTTTTTTACACAAAGTCGTCATTGAAATTATATATTGCTCACACATGCTATGGGTATATGTGTAATTACACCCCAAAATATATTCTGCTGCTTCTCCTGAGTACAGGGATACCACATATGTGGGACTTTTTGGGAGCCTAGCTGTGTACGGGTCCCCAAAAACAAATCACCACCATCAGAATTTCAAAGGGCGTACATTTTTCATTGCATTTTCTCACTACCTCTAACGGTTTAGGAGGCCCTGAAATGTCAAGATACCACAAAACCCCCCCAAATGACCCCATTTTGGAAAGTAGACATTTTTTACACAACGTTGTCACTAAAAGATAAAATTCTCACACATGACATGGGTATAAGTGGAATGACACCCCAAAATACATTCTGCCACTTCTCCTGAGTATGGGGATGCCCCATGTGTGAGACTTTTTGGGAGCCTAGCTGTGTACAGGACCGCGAAAACCAATCAACACTCTCAGGTTTTCTAATGGCGTAAATTGTGCATGTCACCTCTGCACTACCTGTCACAGTTTCGGAGGCCCTAAAATTCCAAGATAGCACAAACCCCCCCCAAATGACCCCATTTTGGAAAGTAGACACCCCAAGCTATTTGCTGAGAGGCATGGTGAGTCCATGGAATATTTTATATTTTGCCACAAGTTCCGGGAAATATATATATATATATATATATATATATATATATATATATATTTTTTTTTTTTTTTTTTTTCACAAAGTTGTCAGTAAATGAAATATTGCTCACACATGCCATGGGTATATGTGAAATGACACCCCAAAATACATTCTGCTGCTTCTCCTGAGTACAGGGATACCCCATGTGTTAGACTTTTTTGCAGTCTAGCCGAGTACAGGTCCCCGAAAACCAGTCCCCGCTTTCAGGCTTTCCAAGGGCGTAAATTGTTGATTTCACTCCTGACTACCTATCACAGTTTCGGAGGCCCTAAAATTCCAAGATAGCACAAAACCCCCCCCAAATGACCACATTTTGGAAAGTAGACACCCCAAACTATTTGCTGAGAGGCATGGTGAGTCCATGGAATATTTTATATTTTGCCACAAGTTCCGGGAAATATATATATATATATATATTTTTTTTTTTTCACAAAGTTGTCAGTAAATGAAATATTGCTCACACATGCCATGGGTATATGTGAAATGACACCCCAAAATACATTCTGCTGCTTCTCCTGAGTACAGGGATACCCCATGTGTGAGACTATTTTGCAGTCTAGCCGAGTACAGGTCCCCGAAATCCAGTCCCCGCTTTCAGGCTTTCCAAGGGCGTAAATTGTTGATTTCACTCCTGACTACCTATCACAGTTTCGGAGGCCCTAAAATTCCAAGATAGCACAAAACCCCCCCAAATGACCCCATTTTGGAAAGTAGACACCCCAAGCTATTTGTTGAGAGGCATGGTGAGTCCATGGAATATTTTATATTTTGCCACAAGTTCCGGGAAATATATATATATATATATATTTTTTTTTTTTTACACAAAGTTGTCAGTAAATGATATATTGCTCACACATGCCATGGGTATATGTGAACTGACACCCCAAAATACATTCTGCTGCTTCTCCTGAGTACAGGGATACCCCATGTGTGAGACTTTTTTGCAGTCTAGCCGAGTACAGGACCCCGAATCCAATCATCGCCTTCAGGCTTTCCAAGGGCGTAAATTGTTGATTTCACTCCTGACTACCTATCACAGTTTTGGAGGCCATGAAATGCCAAGACAGCACAACCCCCCCCCCCCCCCAAATGACCCCTTTTCGGAAAGTAGACACCCTGAGCTATTTGCAGAGAGGCATGTTGAGTGTTTTGCAGATCTCACTTTTTGTCACAAAGTTTTGGAAATTGAAAAAAGAGGAAAAAAAATGCATTTTCCTGTTTTTTCTTCATTTTCCAAAAAAAATGAGAGCTGCAAAATACTCACCATGCCTCTTAGCAAATAGATTGGAGTGTCTACTTTGCAAAATGGGGTCGTTTGGGGGGGGTTTGTGCCATCTTGGCTTTTTATGGACTTCAAAAGTGTGATAGGTAGTAAGGAGTGAGATCAACAATTTACGCCCTTAGAAAGCCAAAAGGTGCGCATTGGTTTTCCGGGTCCTGTATGCGGCTAGACTGGCAAAAAGTCTCACACATGGGGTATCATATTGTACTCAGGACAAGCAGCAGAATGTATTTTGGGGTGTCATTTCACATATACCCATGGCCTGTGTGAGCAATATATAATTTACTGACAACTTTGTGTAAAAAAATAAAAAAAAAATAAAAAAAAATTTTTCCCCCGAAACTTGTGGCAAAATATAAACTATTCCATAGACTCACCATGCTTCTCAGCCAGTAGCTTGGAGTGTCTACTTTGCAAAATGGGGTCATTTGGGGGGGTTTTGTGCTATCTTGAAATTTCAGGGCCTCTGAAACTGTGACAGGTAGTCAGGGGTAAAATCAGCAATTTACGCCATTAGAAAACCTGAAGATGTGGATTGGTTTTCGGGGGCGCGTACACAGCTAGGCTCCCAAAAAGTCTCACACATGTGGTATCCCTGTACTCAGGAGATACAAAAGAATGTATTTTGGGGTGTCATTTCACATATTCCCATGGCATGCATGAGCAATATATCATTTAGTGACAACTTTCTGTAAAAAAACAACAAAAAAAAAATAATAATTTTCCCGAAACTTGTGGCAAAATATAAAATACTCCATGGACTCACCATGCCTCTCAGAAAAAAGCTTTGGGTGTCTACTTTTCAAAAAGGGGTCATTTGGGGGGTGTTTGAACTGTCCCGGCATTTTATGCTCAATCTTATCCACACATCACCCACTCTTCTAACCACTTGAAAACCAAGCCTTTTCTGTGCCTTTTTGTTTACATGAAAAATTTTTTTTTTTTTACTAGAAAATTACTTTGAACCCCCAAACATTATATATTTCTTTAAAGCAGAGGCCCTATAGAATAAAATGGTGGATGTTGCAAATTTTTTTGTCACACGGTATTTGCGCACAGATTTTCCAAACGCAATTTTTGCGAAAAAAATATATTTTTTTAATTTATTGCACAAATACACTATATAATTCCAATTTTTTTGGTAAAATTTAAAAGATGATCTTATGCTGAGTTCATAGACACCTAACATGACATGCTTTAAAAATTGCGCATGCCCGCGCAGCGGGAAAAACATACGTACATTTTTAGAAACTTTTAAAAGTCTCTACAGGTTACCACTTTAGACTTACAGAGGAGGTCTACTGCAAGAATTACTGCACTCGATCTAGCGATCGCGGCGATACCTCACATGCATGCTGCAATTGCGGTTTACATATGACACTAGACCAACGCTTGCGTGCGCCATTGCGCGCAAGCACGGGGGGAAAGGGGGGGGGGGCTCAATTATTTTTTTTTTCTTTTGCTTTTTTATGTTATTTTGACACCTTTCCTTTAATTTTTTTTTTTTTAAATCATTTTTATTGTTATCACAGTGAATTTAAATATCCCCTATGATAGCAATCTGTGGTGACAGGTACTCTTTTTTTTAAAAATTGGGGTCTTTTAGACTCTAGATCTCTCCTCTGACCTTAACGCATCTGACCACACCAAAATTGGTGTGATAAAATACTTTCCCAATTTCCCAATGGCCCTGTTTATTTCTGGCGAAACAGAAGTCATAAAATGCTCGTAGCCTCCGGCATCTTAGGCCATAGAGATGATTGGAGCCATTCTCATCTCCAATTAGCTCTATGGTTAGATAATTGAACCACCGGTTGCACTCTCGGGTTAACCGGTGGGACAGGAGAGCCCGAGAAAAACCACGGAAGGCTGCGGAAGGTGGCGGTGGGGGGGGGGGAGGCCCCTCCCACTGCATGTAAAAGCAGTCTAGCGGCCAATTACCTGCTAGGATTGCTTTTACATGTAAGCCGACCGCTGGCTGTAAAAAACGATACCAAGATGATGCCTAAATCTGCAGGCATCATCCTGGTATAACCACTCAACGTCCAGCAATGCACCAGTACATTGCTGGTCCTTGTTTGGCATATAGGTTTTTTTTTTTTTCATGCAGCCTGTGGGCTGAACGAAAAAAAAGAGAACCTATCAGAAATCAGCACAGGAATAATACGTAGTATTACTCATCATTAACCACCCAAACAACCACCCACTGAATTTAATGATGGGTATACACAACACTATCCATGTATACCAAAATAGGATTTTAACTGCAGTGCTGAAATCAGAAAATCACCACAGCTGCTATCAGCAAAGGTATCCATATATGCTGAGCGCAAACACTGTTTGTGTCAGAATATATAAAATCAATGCGTGGTAGCAGACGAGTACCTGCAAGAGAAACAGGTCACAAAAGAATGAAAAAACAAAGTACATTAAAAAAGCACATTAGGAAGAGTAGAAGGACATATAAAATGACTGACAACAACAGTTTTTGGATTCTCATCATTAACCGCCCAAACAACCACCCACTGAATTTAATGATGGGTATACACGGCACTATCCACGTATACCAAAATAGGATTTTAACTGCAGTGCTGAAATCAGAAAATCACCACAGCTGCTATCAGCAAAGGTATCCATATATGCTGAGCGCAAACACTGTTTGTGTCAGAATATATAAAATCAATGCGTGGTAGCCGACGAGTACCTGCAAGAGAAACAGGTCACAAAAGAATGAAAAAACAAACAAAGGACACTAAAAAAAAGTACAGTAGGAAGAGTAGAAGGACATATAAAATTACTGACACAACAACAGTTTTTGGATCCTTTTATTTTTCTTTCTAACTGTTTCTTGATTTGGGAGGGACTGCGATCTTCTGCGATCTTCTCTTCCAGCTTGGGTCTCTCAAAATGTCGATGGACATCCAACATCCTTCGAGACCCTGTGTTTGTGTGCCCCACACTGTGTCGTGCTGTACCCTACACTAATACTCCACTAGTGTATGGTAGCGCTCGAAACATTCCCCGATGCAGAGACCAGGTTGGTCAGGACATTTGGGACAATAATAGCGGGTGTCACTCCTAAATCCGCGCCTGCTACAGACGCTACATCTTCTTTGGGGCCATCTTTGGGTAGGGGTACTCGGGAGGACATGTGAAAAATGCCTCTCATGCAGCCGGCTCACTGCATCTGGAAGGGGAAGTTGGGCAGGCATGCCTCCTGGGTACAGGTAGGCAAGGATGATCTCTTCCTGGAATTCCCGGAAAGATCCAGTTCGTCCTGACGCCCTGTATAGGACAAAGGCGTTCAGCATCGCCAATTGAAATAAATAAACAGACACTTTTTTGTACCAGCGTCTGGCTTTACGGGCAACTAAATACGGCGCCAAAAGCTGGTCGTTAAGGTCCACCCCTCCCATATTAAGGTTATATTCGTGGACACAGAGGGGTTTCTCCATAACGCCAGTTGCCGTAGGGATTGGGACTGTCGTGTCTGCGTGAAGGGAGGACAGAACATAAACATCCCGTGTATCCTTCCACTTCACCGCAAGCAATTTGTCCGTTTTCAAGCAGGCTCTCGCCCCCCGACTAAGACGGGAATCTACAAGCCGTTGGGGGAAGCCCCAGCGATTAGGTCGCACGGTGCCACATGCGCCAATTTGTAATTCGAGCAGGTGACTAAATAGTGGCACGCTTGTGTAAAAGTTGTCCACGTACAAATGGTACCCCTTTCCAGATAAGGGTGACACCAAGTCCCAAACAATCTTACCGCTGCTCCCTATGTAGTCTGGGCAGTTGGGGGGCTCCACACAGCTATCTTTTCCCTCATAGACCCGGAAACTAACTGTATAGCCTGTGGCCCTGTCACAGAGCTTGTACAGCTTGACCCCGTACTTGGCACGCTTGCTGGGGAGGTACTGTTTCATAGCAAGGCGGCCAGTAAATTTAATCAGGGACTCGTCAACGCAGACAACTTGTTCAGGGGTAAACAAGGCTGCAAACCGCTGATTGAAGTGGTCTATGAAGGGCCGAATTTTGTGGAGCCGATCATATGCAGGGTCTCCCCGAGGACGACAGATTTCATTGTCGCTGAAATGCATAAATCGCAGAATTTGCTCATATCTCGCCCTGGACATGGAGGCAGAGTACATGCGCATATGGTGAAGTGGGCTAGTGGACCAATATAGCCGCACTTCACTCTGTTTAGTTATGCCCATGTTGAGGGAAAGGCCCAGAAAGATCTTAAATTCGGAAACCGTTATAGGATTCCAGCCGAATGGTCTGGCAAGGTGTGAATTTGGGTTGGCGGCGATAAATTGTTGAGCATATAAATTTGATTGATCCACAATAGATCTGAAAAGATCTTCCGTGAAGAACAGCTCAAAAAAGTTCAGGGGCATAAAACCAGCTGTCTCCACGTGGATTCCAGGTTGGGCGGTGAATGGGGGAAGTACTGGCGCTGTAGTATCAGTGGGTTGCCAATTAGGAAATGCCAGCGCATCAGGGAGGGCACTATGGGCTCTACGGCCTGTCTTCGAAAACGCGGTGGCTGCGGGCCACTACTCGTGCTAGCCACCGCACCAGCTTCAACTGCACTTAGGGGACTCGCCACGTCACCAGGTGATACTGCAGTGCTGGTTGTACTAGGTCCAGGGTGTACTAGGCCGCTGGCGCTTGCCAGGTCGCCAGAAAAATTAGCGGCACTAGTAACCACACTCTGCTCCATACGAGCACCCTGCGATTCCTGCATCTCAACAACTTCAGAATGGGGTCGGGTACGCCTGGGTCTAACAGGGACCCATCTGTCGTCAGAGCTATCTGTCAGGGAGCCGCTGCTGTCATCTGGTTCGTATACTGACCCTGATTCTGCCGGTGAGGCTTCCCCATCGCTCTCACCTGACATGGTCATTATACTGTAAATAGCTTCATCACTGTACGAACGTTTAGACATTTTGGTAACTAAATTTACCCGTACAGTGATGCGACTCACAGGTAATAAAAGCACCTGGTTGTCGAAGACTATTTCAAGCGCTACCAAAAAAACTGCTAATGCTAGCAGGGATCAGGCCTGACTCTGCTAACACAGCGGTTTTGTGTCTTGTGTTTTTTTGCAAGTGACAGTAATCTATTGATTACTACACTTGCCTGGGTGAAAGGGTTAAACGCAGGTGCTGGCCGGAATCAGTGCTGATCGTGCAAACACCGCGTTTTGGGAACCCTAAACTATGGGGGCGCTAGTATAGTTCTGATCAGATCAGATATTGATCTGTTCAAACACTATACTAGAAATGGAAGTGTATGTGCGTGCGTGCGTGTGTGTGTGGCAATCAAGGGGTTATTTCTAAACTATGCGCCGGGGATCTGGGGGGGTGGCGGGGACCCTAAACCTCTTTTGGGAAAGAAACTAGCTAGCTAGCGCAACCTCAAGTCACAATGACACTAATACAAAATACAGTTAAAACAGTATATTATGTGTGTATTAGTGCTAATGTGACAGAGGGTGTAGGGGTTAACGGGATGTGATCAGGGGGGGATCAGGGGTTTAAATCTTTATTGGAAGGGGCTGGCGGGTATCCTACGGATAAAAGAAACGGTGGCAAGCGCTAAACCTGGTCACAAGTCACACTTATATGGGTATATAGAAAATGCTATATACTGTATATGGTGTGTGTTGTGGCAGGGGGTGTAGGGGTGATCAGGGGGGGGTCAGGGGCTTAAATCTTTATTGGGCGGGTGGGGGGGACCCTAAACCTCCTTGGGACAGAAACTTAGTCGCCTGCGCTAATTCTGATCATAATGACACTAATACAAAAATACAAAAACACTGTATATTATGTTTGTATTAGTGCTGATGTGACAGAGGGTGTAGGGGTTAACTAGCGGTGATCAGGGGGGGATCAGGTGGGATCAGGGGCTTAAATCTTTATTAGGGGGGGTGGCGGGTAAATCAAGTGGAAAAGGGGGGGTCGCAAGCGCTAGACCTGACCACAAATCACACTTATACGGGTATATAGCAAAATGCTATATACTGTATACGGTGTGTGTTATGGCAGGGGGTGTAGGGGTGATCAGGGGGGGGTCAGGGGATTAAATCTTTATTGGGCGGTTGGCGGGGACCCTAAACCTTCTTGGGACAGAAACTTAGTCGCCTGCGCTAATTCTGATCACAATGACACTAATACAAAAATACTGTATATTGCGTTTGTATTAGTGCTGATGTGACAGAGGGTGTAGGGGTTAACGGCGGTGATCAGGAGGGGGTCAGGGGGGATCAGTGGGTTAAATCTTTATTAGGGGGGGTGGGGGGTAATTTGAGTGGAAAAGGGGGGGTCGCAAGTGCTACACCTGTTCACAAATCACACTTATACAGGTATATAGGTAAATGCTATATGCTGTATATAGTGTGTGTTGTGTCAGGTGCTGTAGGGGTTAATCGGGGGGGCGATCGGGGGTGAAATGTGCCTATCTAAGTGTGTATGTACGTGCTTTGTGCTGTACTTACAATTAGATGTGCTCTCCTCTCACGCTGGATCCAAAAAGACCGTTGTGAGGGGAGGGCACATCTCCTCTAAGCCTGTGTTTACATTTCACAGGCTTAGAGTGACATTTGATTGGGCAGGACCGATCAACAGGTCCAGACCAAAAATGATTGGCCTGGACCTGATGACTGATCGGTTCTGAACCTAATCGAGTCATCGGCGGCGGCGGCGGGGGCGCGGGAGCGCGCACAGGGCCGGCAAAAAGTGCTGACGTAGGCCTACGTCAGTTTGCCTGGCCGGGGCTGAGTGCCGACGTAGATCGTCGTGCGCCGGTCGGGAAGTGGTTAAAATGGACATACTGTATCTGTTATCCCGCTGGTCAGCTTTAATGATGTTGACTAGTCTGAAAAATATTTAAATCTGAGCATTAAACGTTTTTACCACAGTCAGAGTGATTGGTAACATTTTAGCATAGGGAATGATTCTAAACTTCTGTACATTTTACACCATGATAATCATTACTAGAGCATTTAGAATATGAAAGGGTTTATTGAAGATTTTTTTTTTTGTGATCGGTCCATCTCCGGGTTTCATGACAAGAATAACTTTCCCTGTCAGTACTTTTGTAGAGCTTGTCAGAGAGAATTGTAAAGAAACTGCAGATGTGATGTGTCCTAGTTGTTGATTTTGTTCTCAGCCACTGGTTTAGAAATTAATAAACATTTGGCAGCTGATGATAAAGTAATTTGTAAGTTTAAAACATTTTTTGTGAAGCCTATTTCCACCATGTCTGTCGTAAAAGTGAACTCAAATACAATGGTTTGCACTGTAGTGTCAGGCGCAAGTTTTCAAGTCTGATCGTAATGTCTAACCTTACTGTACATCCCAAAAAATGCAACAAATATATAATTTATGACATTGGGTTTATGAAAGAGACAGCTAAACAAATTCCTGAATATATCTATGCAGCAACATTCTGCAACACAGCTTCCTGGGAGTTTGAGGGGGGGACATGTGTAAAGAACTTTGTTCAGTTTTTTGTCAGCAATACATGTAAAGGACAGTGGCGGAACTACCAGGGTCGCAGCAGTTGCACTTGCGACTGGGCCCTGGCATTCTGCCACTGTGGGGGGGCCCCAAGACCCAGCATCTACCGCTGTACCTCTGGCTGGCAGCTAACTATATAGCAGAGGGGGCGGTCAGCAGTTCTGTGATGTCCACGGGATGTCCCTCCGCCTAGCAGTTCACTTCCCAAGTGTCAGCGTACACAGCGGAGAGGGTCGGGGCCTCTGACCTGAGCAGGAACCAGATGCAGTGCCCAATGGAGTCGCTTTTGATGTACACTCTTGCCGATACCTGCCCGGGTCAGAGACCCCTCCCCTCTCCACTGTATACACTGACACTCAGAAAGTGAACTGCTAGCCGGAGGGACATCCCGCAGACATTACAGTAAGGCAGTATGTACAAGGGCTTCTCTCCTGTAAGGTAAACCAGGCACCTGTCACACTGCCCCCCCACCTGTTACACTGCCTCTCTCTTATCACACTTCCCCCCACCTGTCAGACTGCTCCCCTCTTATCACGCTGCCCCCCACCTGTCACACCCCCCTCTTATCACACTCTCCCCCCACCTGTCACACTGACCCCCCTCCCACGCTGCTCCCCCACCTGTCACACTGCCCTCACCTGTCACACTGCCCCCCCACCTGTCACACTGCCCCCCACCTGTCACACTGCCCTCCCATCTGTCACACTGCCCCCCACCTTTCAGGCTGCCTCCCTCTTATCACACTGGCCCCCCCACCTGTCACACTGCCCTCCCATCTGTCACACTGCCCCCCACCTTTAAGGCTGCCTCCCTCTTATCACACTGCCCCCCACCTGCCACACTGCCCCCACCTGTCACACTGACACACCTGTCACACTGCCCCCTACCTTTCAAACTGTCTTCCTCTTATCACACTGCCCCCCTTCCTGTCACACTGCACCATTCTTATCACACTGCCCCTCCACCTGTCACACTGCCCCCCACATGTCAAACAACCCCCCACCTGTAACACAACCCCCCTTTTATTACACTGCCCATATTACACTGTCCCCATCACACTGCCCCCCATCTGTCACACTATCCCGGTCACACTGCCGCTTGTCACAATACCCCCCTGTCATACTGCCTACCTTGTGTAACACTGCCCCTCCATCATTCTGTCCCCTCGTCACACTGCCCCTTGTGTCATATTTACCCCCCTCCTGTCACACTATCCCTGTAATACTGCCCCCTCTTGTTAAACAGTACCCCTACTTTCACAGTGCTCTCTCATTACACTGCCCCCCTCCTATCACACTGCTTCCCCCTCCTGTCATACTTCCCAGGTACCCTTTTCCTTTCCCTCTGCCCCCTCTTGTCACAATATTCCCCTGTCATACTGCCCCCTCTTATCACACTGCCCCCCCCCCCTGTTATACTGCCCCCATCACACACCCCCTATCATACTGCCCCTTCTTGTCACACTGCCCCCCTTCTTTCACAATGCCCCCTCTTATTACACTCAACCCTACTGTCGTACTTTTCAGATACCCTTCTCCTGTCACACTGCCCCCCCCACCTGTCATACTGCCTTGCTCCTGTCACAATACCCCCACCATACTGCCCCTTCCTATCACACTTCCCCTATCATACTGCCCCTGTCACACTGCCCTCTTGTTACATTGCCCCCCTACTGTCACAGTGTTTGTTGTTTTTTTGTTTTTTTTATTGGTTGAGCCAGATGGACTTGTGTCTTTTTTCAACCTGACTAACTATGTAACTATGTAATACCCCCTGTCATACTACTTATCCGTCACACTACCACCTTTGTCATACTGCCCCCCTCCTGTCATACTATCCCTTCTTGTTACGCTAACCCCTCCTTTCACAGTGTCCCCCCTCTGGCCCCTTTTTTTTTCTGAATGGACACAATGAGTGATCAGTACCGCACTCACTGTGTCCATTCATAACTGAAGCATAGTAACTGTTTACTATACTTCAGTTTGTAAATGAATGGGAAGCTCTGTACAGAGCTTTCCCTGTCCATTTATTTTGTGCAGCTGAGGCTGCAGAGATGGAGATTAAGGGCCCTGGACTCAGAGGACCTGCCCTGGACCCTGCCTTCATGGTTTCTTGCACTGGGGCCCTGAAGGTTCCAGTTACGCCTCTGGTAAAGGATATTCCTATGTTCTTATTTCACAGTTCATAGTTCAAGAAATGATCAAAGAAAAACTTCAATATGGTAATCGGTCGTCTGTCTTTAAAAAATTTGTTAAATTTCCAGTCCATGAAGCTCCATATATTACCAAAAGCTATGGGGTTTCCAGGTGTGAAAGGTCACTTTCCATGTTTTTTAATACAGAAAAAACAGGGGTGTATCAGGCCTTAGCCCATCATCGAGTATTATTGCAAGAAATGCATGATGCCCAAGGAGAAAACAGAGTTCATGGACTGGTGCATGAAAAAAGGCACAAAACTTTTTACTTTCAGGAAAAACGTAAAGTGATTGTAAAGTCTCGTTTTAAAAAAAAAATAAAAATAAATAGCAAACATGTTATACTTACCTCCTCTGTGCAGTTGGTTTTACACAGAGCAGCAAATAGTCAGGGAGAGAACGAACCGCTCCGGGGAGGAGGCAATCCCACAGAACATTCAATACAGGTGCAGGCAAGGATCCACAATCCAGGTAGTGGTAGTGTGAGAGTACAAAAAGCCGCACTGCTGGTTGAAAATGTGAAACGTAAAATCCAGATTTATTGAAGTCCAAAAGATAAAAACATGCAAAATATAACCACAACAGTCAGAGACATGGGTCTCTCAATGAACGTCTGGGTGAGTGGCTCGATGGCCAGCTCCAACCCATTGTGCACAATTTACCCAGCTATCTGAAGGATACTACCCACCTATTAAGTGTGGTTAATGAGGTTCATTGGCAGCCAGATTATCAATGGATCACATGCGATGTTGCCAGCTTATACTCCTCGATCCCCCACAATTTAGCCCTAGAAGCCGTCCATTTTTCACTGACCCACTACACTAATTTAACTGAGGTGGCTAAATCGTATATTTTTGAGGTTTTAGAATATCTTCTCAAGCATAATTACTTTATGTTTGACGGGGTTTTCTATCTCCAGAGGTGTGGGGCAGCTATGGGGGCTATTTTTTCACCCTCCCTGGCCAACCTCTACATGGGTTGGTGGGAGAGGGTCCACATCTTTGGAGATAGGAACCCCTTTAGAGACCACATTGTCTTATTCTTTCGTTATATAGATGATTTGATTTTCATCGGCAGATGAGGTCTGCCCTTTGATCTATTTTTGAACTATCTTAACAACAATCAACAGAATCTGACATTCACGGGTCAATCAAATACCGAAAGAATTGACTTTCTGGATGTTACTTTGGAACACAGAAACGACCAGGTGGTTACTAGCCTCTATAGGAAGCCCTCAGCTGGCAACAGTCTGTTGCATGCTGACTCCAGCCATCCTTTCCACACTCTTAAGGGTATCCCAGTAGGTCAATTCCTCCGTATAAGAAGAATATGCAGTGACATAGCCACGTTTAATAAAGAGTCTATACAACTGTACAAACGGTTTTTGGCCAGGGGGTATCCCAAATGGACTCTGGATAGGGCTTATTCCATTGCTCTTAACAGAGATAGAAAAAGCCTCCTTACGTCAAAAAAATCTTCTAGGAAATCTATGACTGATGTCAAGAAAGGCCCCATCAATCTTACTATCCCATACAGTCTTGAATTCAATAGGATTAAACAAATAATAAATAAACATATCCCTATTCTGTATGGTGACAAGGATTGTGCTAAGATCTTAGAGGGGGGAGTGAACATCGTTGCCAAAAGGGCTAAAACATTAGGGAACCAACTATCTCCCAGCCTTTTTACTAGCACAACCAAGAAAACATCTGATACTTGGTTGCATTTGAAGGGCAATTTTAGATGTGGTGCCAAGGATTGTATCACATGCCCTCATGTCTTAGGGGGGGACATGTTCCGGTCCTCTATGGATAATAAGATGTACAAAATTGAAATTTTTTTTAACTGTAATACCTCATTTTTGATTTATCTCATCACCTGTAGGAAGTGCCTTGTCCAATATGTAGGTCGCACTACACGTAAGCTTAAGGACAGGTTTAGGGAACACTTAAGCGATGTCAGACTACGGAAATCCACCAATGTAGCACGACACTTTAACTCAGAACATGGTGGTGACCTGTCCCTAATATCGGTACAAGTGATCGAACGTGTAATCTCCCCATTGAGAGGGGGTGATGTGTTCCGCCTCCTTTGTAAGAGGGAAGTTTTCTGGATTCATAGACTCCAGACCCGAATCCCTGGCGGTTTAAATTTTGAATGGGACGTCACCCACTTCTATTCATAATAATAGTGCACATACCTCGGGGTACGAGAATTCTACTATACATAGTTTCTGACATATAGTCTGTGTATCCATGAGACCTATTAACATTCTCTAGATCTTATCAAAAAAATTTTTGAGACTTACCCCTCATATATATATATATATATATATATATATATATATATATATGTATATGTCCACACCTTCACATGTACAGTTTGCAGATTACATTCTGGCATATCTTTGTTGGGTGTTTTCTATATTGGGGTTTGTTTTAGAGTGGTATTACTTGCAGATTTGTCTTCCAGTAGTCATTTTTTGTCATACATCTTGACTATTATTCTGGTCGTATCTCTGGCATATACTTCGTTTATATACTACTTTTATTGACTTTTGTTCTCCCTAGCCCGTATTTATGTGCATTCTGTTCCTGTTGGGTAATATGTGTATTAGGAATACCTTTGGAGGATGTCAATAGTCATCCTTCATTTCCTTTTCATTTAATTTAATGTCTTTCCTCTCAAAACAGTATCTTTAATCTGTAATCTCTAATATTAACATTGATTGGTATTTGCCTTTGTATGGGAAACGATTACACTACAGTGGCAGAATGCGTATGATGGAAATATCTAATACATATATGTGTTGGATAGGGTGTTCTAACAATATTGCGATATATGGACATGGGCTTAGGTCTTCATGTAATCTGCTACTCGTTTCCCAGGAGCATCTGTGCATGTTCTTTTTGATCGGCCATTCTGTGTCTCCATGATGTTCTTTTCTAGTCTTTTGTCTTTCACTCTTTTTCTTGCTCTTTTCTTTTCTGTTTTCCCCCCTTGTACATTTTGTACCCTGTATTTTTTCCAGTCTGGTTGGGATGGTTATATTGAACGATATCATACATAATGGGCTTTTCAATTAATTCCAATTTATCGCAACATGTATGGAGATCTTGCGATATTTTGGATGTCCATTGTGATATACAGTGATTTATATCCAGGATTCCTATGAGTTTGGATATTCCATTAATCATTACCCATGTTTGACACATTGAAGCATGCATATATTTCTGGTTATTATTCAATTTGAACTTTACCTATATCTATGTGTGTAAAATGTGGGACTGTTAACCATGTATGTATATATATTTTTCTATGAGAACTATGTATGTTGGATTTATTATATATTATATATGTACATATGTGTATGTGATATACCCTATATATTTTTGTACGAGTGTGTTAATTACCTATTATACATATATGTTTGGTATATCGGGAGGATCATATGTTTATCTTTTAATTAATGATATATCGTGTCTCATGGATCGTTTTTTGATTTCGTTTTTTGATCTTGATTAATGATATATCGTGTCTCATGGATCATTTTTTGCTTGTGCACACGATTGTCGGGACATCTTCTATGGATGGTGCCATGCTCTCCAGAGCTTTCTATTATGTTTTCTTTGGGTATATATATTTTTTATTATATATTTTTTATATATTTCGTTTATACATCCCTTTTTCTTCCAGCTTCCCTTCCTCCCTCTTATTTTTTCTTCTTCTTTTTTTCTCTTTATTCTTTTTTTTTGCTTCTCTTCATTTTATTTTATTTATTTACACTTTTTCTTCTTCTCTTTTTTCTTCTTTCTTTTTTTCTTCTTTCCTCTTAATCTTTTCTGGTCTTTCTATATATTCTCCTCTTTTTTGGGCTTCACTTAATTACCAAGTTTTTTACATCCATTATATTTTTGTTGGTGTATTTTGTTATATATTTGGTTTGGGGTGAAGCTGAAATATACAAACAATTCCTGCTGGGCTGTCTGTATGCATACGTGAATACCTGCAGCTGTGTGCCCAATCAATCTACGATCTAGGAGGAGCACAGGAAATGTTTTCCTCCATTTAAAGCAGTGTTTTGTAATGTTTGTGCATGGTTACGACTAAGCGGACGTTTCCGTGAAACGCGTTAACCGATGTGTTTTTTTCCCCATGTCTCTGACTGTTGTGGTTATATTTTGCATGTTTTTATCTTTTGGACTTCAATAAATCTGGATTTTACATTTCACATTTTCAACCAGCAGTGCGGCTTTTTGTACTCTCACATTTACACAGAGCAGCCAGGATCCTTCTCTTCCCGGGTCCCTCTCGCTGCTCATGGCCCCTCCCTCTTGTCGAGTCCCCCCACAGCAAGCAGCTTTCTGTAAGTATTAGGGGGTGCTGGGGAGGCTGCTGCACCCAGAAGGTTTTTTTTTTTTTCAAATATAACTTTATTTTATTTTAGAACACAAAAGGGCATACAGTAGAACAAAGATAAGTACATATCAACCAAACCATCATAAAAAACCAGGCAATAATAAAAAGTAATTTCTATCATCACTGCCCCCTCCATGGACTCACACAAGAGGGTCTCATTAAATTTATATACCTTCCTACTACATATAATCAGGGCTGGCAGTAAGGTTTTTATCTTAATGCACAGAATGCACAAAGATAAAAAAAAAAAACCTCCTGACTTTACAACTCCTTTAATTCTTACTACCTACAGGATATTGAGCTTTCAATGAATGCCAGCGATCATTACAGGAACTTTGTTGTTGGCACACACACTGCTTTTCAATTTCAGGAATGTTTTTACCAAGGGTGCTCCATTTGTTATAGTCAAAAAGATTCTACTGATGTTACTGAATCCACCCAAAAACAGTTATATACAGTATGAAAAATGTGAGAAAGTGCGCTGATATGTGTGAATAAGCAGCAACCAAAGATCCAATAATGCTAGAATACATTCAGCGGCGCTTCAGCACACACAATGTATGTGTGCAAGTATATTAGTCAGTTCCTGCAGTGCTTCAGAGCCTGCAATTGCAAACTAGTCCCAACTTCACAGGATGAGCAGTCACAGCCAGCAAAAAGATTTCTCCTCTGATGTTCAGCACCAGTGATTGTACACACAGTATCACTAATCCTTCACCACACCGACTGTGCACCCCTATGAAGTGGCCACTCACCAAATTGCCCTTGAAATATCGCCTTTATGCATAAGCTGCATGAGCCCTTGCTTCTGGTCGGTCTGTCGTCTCTTGAGCACGTCCAGATCCTATCCGTCCACCAGGGGTCACTATCAGGCTGTATATCTCCTCAGTGCAATTTGTAAGCAAACGACATGAGGAAGAGAGTAGTGTAATACTGTTTCGACTTTATTAATAAAACTTCCCTCCCCTTCAGCGTATATGCTTACATTTCAATCACCCTTTGAACGCATATCATAGACACAGAGGCTTTGAAAGGTACCGCCGCTCGCCGACCGCGAGCTAGTCCCTGCTGTGGATTACAGCGCTCCTGCGGCTAACAGGCAAGATCCAGAACAACAGCGGTATCCTCCCTTCGTCTCCTCAGCAGCAGCGTACGTGCATCCTCAGGATACGCTGAAGGGGAGGGAAGTTTTATTTAATTAATAAAGTCGAAACAGTATTACACTACTCTCTTGCTTCATGTCGTTGGCTTACAAATTGCACTGAGGAGATATACAGCCTGATAGTGACCCCTGGTGGACGGATAGGATCTGGACGTGCTCAAGAGACGACAGACCGACCAGAAGCAAGGGCTCATGCAGCTTATGCATAAAGGAGATATTTCAAGGGCAATTTGGTGAGTGGCTACTTCATAGGGGTGCACAGTCGGTGTGGTGAAGGATTAGTGATACTGTGTGTACAATCACTGGTGCTGAACATCAGAGGAGAAATCTTTTTGCTGGCTGTGACTGCTCATCCTGTGGAGTTGGGACTAGTTTGCAATTGCAGGCTCTGAAGCACTGCAGGAACTGACTAATATACTTGCACACATACATTGTGTGTGCTGAAGCGCCGCTGAATGTATGATATAACGAACTGAGACGCACAGATTGGGCTATTATTATACATTTGATTTTGCAAGTTTTACGTTTACAGTGGCAGCTAGTGCATTAAAAGGATGCACAGAGTGACATGTTTTACATGATTTTATCTACATGATTTTATTTACTATTTATTCATGATTTGAGTAGATATATTTATTTCTTTATACCTCACACTGATTTATATATATATTTTAGCGCCGGGCGGGTGGTTGACGTTTTTTAGCATCAGTTACCTTTTACAATGCTAGAATACAGATAAATGAAAAAAGTCTGGTGCGCTAAATGTGAAGTGTTATAAACAAGTAAAATGTTGCGTAAACACAAAATAAACATCAATCCAATATTAATCAAATAATAACATGTGTTTCTTAAACAATTATTTACACCATAGTGAATCCATATGCTGAAATGGATGTGAAAGGGATACAAATCCCCAAAACTGGGGGGTGAAGCAATTAGTCCCAAAATGATCAACTCAAAGTCCAGATATCCTAGATTATAGTTGACGTGAAAAACGGGGAAATAAACTGGTGCTAGAAAAAACAAACGATGCTCCAAAGTAGGATGTGACAGTTTCCCACCCCTTTACAGGTTTGCTTCTTACCAGCAAATGTAGTATAAAGGGCGTAAAAAAGGCAGACACCTTTAGAGAGTGGACCTCTTGTGACAGGACAGATGGAGTAATCAATTCCCACACCTTACGACAGGCAAATGGGGCATCTTACCAGATAATAAAATTATTGGGCGTAAGAGTATACTCCTTCCGTCTCTCCTAACTTCCTTTGGGATGGATAGGATGAAAGTCCCCTAGATCACACACTCGGTTCGATGTCCAGATACTGTAAACTCCAGCTGGCTGTTGAAAAAAACCTCTCCATTACTTCCTGGACAGACCTTGGGACATGACACAGGAAGGAGTTTATGGATTCACTATGGTGTAAATAATTGTTTAAGGAACACATGTTATCATTATTTGATTAATATTTGATTGATGTTTATTTTGTGTTTACACAACATTTTACTTGTTTACAACACTTTACTTTTAGCGCACCAGACTTTTTTCATTTAGTTATATACAGTAGTAGTTGTCTAAAATGCATTGCTTACAACAGTGTTGCTTTACAGTGTCCACTGAAAGCATAAAGGGGGATGAAATGCTTCAAACCGATTGCACTCTCAAAGCATTTATTCTTAAATTACAATTTCCCAAACCTTTGGATTCTGTGATGCCCCCTATGGCGGGAAGAAGAACCAACACCATCAAATAGTGTCACAAAAGAGTCTCGGGTACCCTCTAGGATCAGTTGGGCTACATAAATATACCTTTTCCACCCTTAACCTCCTTCACTTATTTTCCTTCTCACCCTCATTCCCCTTTCCTTACAATAACAAATTGGAAATTATATGACATTAAAATACTGGTACAGCAAAAGCACAGGTATGTGAAATTGAGTACAATGCAAATCTCTCTCAATTTTGTATTAAGGTCACCAGAGAAATGCATCAAATATAGAATACAGAAAATGTAACTTGTTCCAATGTAACTGTGATAAATCATTTTATTTAAGAATATGTACAGTATGTATGAGTATTGGATATACGCAAAGACAACTCTCTCTATATTTCTCTGCAAATTTTGTATAATTTTTATTACATTCTTGTAACCCCCTTTTTGTTTCAAAACAAAGTATGTTTTAAAAAAAAAAAAATGACAGGGGGAGTCTTTAAATTACTATGATTTTATCAGTCTTTACCCTTTAGTCAACAAGACCAACACATACTCTGTTGGAAACCTAAACTTTATTTGTGATCATTTGATTAAAAAAAAAATAATAATAATTTTGGCCCTGCCTGAGTAAATGTCTACCTGTTGTGGGAATTATTTTTTTGCTAGTTTTACCTGTGAATAAATGCACACTAAATTCCCAATCAGTGCCATGTGAACACAGCAATGAGGAACATTCTCTAGCAAGGAGAATATAGGAGGGGAGGCTCCTTCCAGGCTTACCTTTTCCTTACCTATCCATTACAAATGAATGGACTTCCATTGTGGAGACTTACAGAAGTTAGGGACTGCATGGGCCTGCACCTTACTTTTGTATTTGCAATTGTGTGCAACTAAATACCTGTTCTTAACGCATATTGTTAGACAGGTCAATTTGGTTGGTGGTTGGCTGGTTGATAAGTTTGAGCCTGGAAATCTCTTTGTATTTGTTGATATTCTCTAGCAAGTACATGGTGCATCTTGGAAAAAAGAGTTAGCTTACGAAAAAGGTTATAGACTAGCATTAATTTATGAGGTCTTGGACTTTATTAGATCCACAGTCAAAATCAAGACAGCTCAAATTCAATTTCATCTCAGGGACAAACAGGAGGCTTGAGGTTTTTCCAGTTGGTGCAATAGTGACCATAAGGAAAAAATATATATACTGTAGGTTCATTTTTATCAAAAATAGGGAATACAGTTATGGCCTGAAAACAGTTGGGATCCCATATAAAAGACAGATATCCACATTATTTTTAAATTCCTTGTAAAGAAAGTCTGGATAGAGAATTTATCACAAACAAGCATTGCTACAGACCCTGACAAGTTGTTTGGATATGCCTTTTCTTTCATACTATAACGTTTCTGAGTTGAATTAAAAAATTGATTGAACCTCTGGTCCCAGTTACCAGTAGGATCCTGTAAGGGTGGGACTTTACCGGGTAGGTAACATAGTAAGGTAAGCGTATATATAAAAAATATAATTTTATTACAAAATCACATAAAAACAAGCATCAGTTGATACAGCCAAAACAATGTTGCAAGACATACAAGAAATGCATAGATGAGTAATAAAACAACTTGGTCCACTCATTCAACGCGTTTCGCGGGTTGATATACCGGAAATTGCTTCATCAGGAATGAGTAGGAAATTCTATTCATCTATTATGCATACATTGTGGATACATTTAAGCACAAATTCAAGTTCAAACGGACTCCAAAACATGGAATGACTCCCATCTATAGGTAGTTGAATATCTTTTCCACCGTTAAAGCATGCGGGAGCACGGTGGAAAAGATATTCAACTACCTACAGATTACTGGGTAACCCACTAGGAGGTCCTTTTCCCGCCACGGATTTACACCGTTACGATTGGCTGATCCAGGCTGTACCATTATGGCTGACTCTCAGCAGACACAATAGGACCTGTTGGGTAGCTTCGGCCGAATTGTGGGCATGTTGATTCCATGTTTTGGAGTCCGTTTGAACTTGAATTTGTGCTTAAATGTATTCACAATGTATGCATAATAGATGAATAGAATTTCCTACTCATTCCTGATGAAGCAATTTCCGGTATATCAACCCACGAAACGCATTGAATGAGTGGACTAAGTTGTTTTATTACTCATCTATGCATTTCTTGTATGTCTTGCAACATTGTTTTGGCTGTATCAACTGATGCTTGTTTTTATGTGATTTTGTAATAAAATTATATTTTTTATATATACGCTTACCTTACTATGTTACCTACCTGGTAAAGTCCCACCCTTACAGGATCCTACTGGTAACTGGGACCAGAGGTTCAATCAATTTTTTAATGCTAATCAGGGATGTGGGAAAGTTTCTATGGACAGCACTGAACCACTAATCAAGTTTCTGAGTTGAATATCATAGGTGATCAGGCTGCAACTGTCAGTTGGAAATATACTAAAGACTGCTTTATGGTGAACAAATATTCTAATATTTATATAGCCTGTTTCATGACTTCCTATGCCAGATTGGAATTGCATCTGCTTCTTGACAAATATCAAGAGCGATGTCTCTACCACAACACAGACTCACTTTGGGAAGTAAAGAGGGTGATTGGTGTCCACCTTTGGGTTATAAAACTAAATACCAGGTATGGATTTTATTATATAGTTACAATTATCCAGCTTAGATCTATGTAAGTATGCATAGGCCACACCTGTGGAACTGATATGGAAGGGGAGAATGCCTTATGTAGGTGCTACTACAGTGAGCACTGCTGTCTTCCAGTCTTTCCACGTTCCGGGTACAGGAATGTGAGATGGAAGCAATGTCAGGATACAAGCTGAAGTTGGTAAAAAGGCATAAAGACAGGGGCAAGGTCAATCACAGGCCGGGGTCACAGGTAGGCAGGCAGAAATGCAAAGGAGAGTCGAGGGTAAGCCGGGTCAGTACAGGTAATCCAGAAGCAGGTCAGGGCACAGGTAAACAGGAACAAGCTGAAAGACCACTCAGCAATGTGCTGCTGTCACTGCTCAGCTTAAATAGGCCATTTGGCGCCAAATGCGTGTGCGCGTTTGCGTACGCGCATGCGCACACACACATTTCTTCCTGTATACCCAGTAATGTGCCTGGGCATGCGCACCAATGCCTGTTTGGATCCAGCTGAACGTCTCTTTCATTGCCCCCCCCCCCAATGGGCAACCTCCGGATGCTCACCTGCAACATCTTCTCAGGATGAGACTGTAAAAAAGCTTGTATTAGTCTTTTAGCATGAAGGTTAGTTTCTGGTTCCCATTAAATTTTCCTCTGGGCCATAGCCCCTCCATTTAATCAAGTACTGGACAGTACCTCCTCTGTTCCTACAATCCATAATTGTCTCAACTTCGTATTCCTCATTGTGGAAAACAAATAGTGCAGCGCTATCTTGAAAAATTAATATAAAGAATGAATTTAAAGACTTGAGATCATAAATTGTAAACAAAAATGATAAATTTACGAATAAATTGGTGCAACACTGAAATAATAAAGTGTAACCATAAGTGCATAAATTAACAGTCATCCGACGTGCATATAAAGTGAACAAAAGTCCAAAGAAAAACTTCCCGAATGAATATGCAGGTCCCAGAATGGATAGTAGGTGGAGAGGAAGCTGAAATCCCAAGGAGATGTTACAGCTGGAATACACCCGTGACTAGGGTTGAGCGAACACCGACTGTATTATTCGTGTTCGTACCGAATAATTGGATTTTTGTTACCCGAACACGGACCCGAAAACTTTACTGTATATTCGGGTAAAAATCCGTGTTCGGTCATTTTATTTCCGGCTTTCAACAGCCAATCAACAAGCGTTTAACTGGTGTGCCTTAAGCCATCCGAGCCATGCCTACAAATGTATTAGTAGCTGTGATTGGCCATCTGAAGCATGTGACCAAGTCTTTATAAGTTCGAGCCAGCGCCGCTGCGTCATTATGCTGTGTAGTTCAGGGACAGAGTACACATCATACGTGCTGGCTGCTGATTAGGGACAGACAGGCAAAAATCATTTGTGTCCGGATAGAATTGAGGGACAGGTCGGAGTGTGTTAGGCAGGGCGAGTTGTAGGGCATTTTAGGGCGAGGCTGCTGATTTTTAGGGTCAGTGTTCTACAATCGATTTTGCTGTGTGTGGGGGGGGGGGGTTTGCAGTGACCGATCTTATCAATCCTTTTAGGGAGAGGCTGGAGATAGGCAGGTGTCAGTGGTCCACATCGATTTTGCTGTGTGTGGGGTGCAGTGAACACAATCTTTTTTTCCCACTGAGGAGGAGGGAGAAAAGTATTTTTCTATCAGTCACTGTGTGCAGCGTTTTTCCTTCAGTGCTGTGCTGTGCTGACTGTGATAATACACTGCTGTGTTCACATGTGCTATTATTGAGAGATTTCAAAAGTTATACACTTTTTTCTATTCCACTATTCAATATACACCCTTGGGTTAAAAAAATTAAATTGTGGCATAGTCTGTACTAATCTAGTTAAAAATTACAAACTTAAAAGGGGAATTTTTTTTTCCCTCCATAGCCTGCAGCAGAGCTGGTCCACATCGATTTTGCTGTGTGTGGGGTGCAGTGAAAACAATCTTTTTTGCCCACTGAGGAGGAGGGAGAAAAGTCTTTTTCTATCAGTCACTGTGTGAAGGGTTTTTCCTTCAGTGCTGCTGTGCTGACTGTGATAATACACTGCTGTGTTCACATGTGCTATTATTGAGTGATTTCAAAAATTATACACTTTTTTCTATTCCACTATTCAATATACACCCTTGGGTTAAAAAAATTAAATTGTAGCATAGTCTGTAATAATCTAGTTTAAAATTACAAACTTAAAAGGGGATTTTTTTTCCCCTCCATAGCCTGCAGCAGAGCTAAATGATATAAGACACTGCTGTTCACATGTGCTATTGATAAATCACACCAATTTTATATCATATTTTCTATTCCGCTATTCAATAAAAACCTTTGGGTATAAACAATTAAATTGCGGGATAGTCTGTGTTGGTACGTGTGAGATACACCTTTCCAATTTTTGTGGTGCATCTCATACTTTTGAAGATTAGAGGGTGCTGCCTGTTCCGAACTCCTCCTACTCCTCATCCTGCCTTTGAGGGTACAAAAAATAGTAATTGGGGCCTAGTCTGGTTCTGTACGTGTGAGAAACATACATACACTTTTTTTGATAATATTTTCTATTCCGCTATTCAATAAAAACCTTTGGGTATAAACAATTAAATTGCGGGATAGTCTGTGTTGGTACGTGTGAGATACACCTTTCCAATTTTTGGGGTGCATCTCATACTTCTGAAGATTTGAGGGTGCTGCCTGTTCCGAACTCCTCCTACTCCTCATCCTGCCTTTGGGGGTACAAAAAATAGTAATTGGGGCATAGTCTGGTTCTGTACGTGTGAGATACATACACTTTTTTTGATAATATTTTCTATTCCGCTATTCAATAAAAACCTTTGGGTATAAACAATTAAATTGTGGGATAGTCTGTGTTGGTACGTGTGAGATACACCTTTCCAATTTTTGGGGTGCATCTCATACTTCTGAAGATTTGAGGGTGCTGCCTGTTCCAAACTCCTCCTACTCCTCAGCCTGCCTTTGGGGGTACAAAAAATAGTAATTGGGGCCTAGTCTGGTTCTGTACGTGTGAGATACATACACTTTTTTTGATAATATTTTCTATTCCGCTATTCAATAAAAACCTTTGGGTATAAACAATTAAATTGCGGGATAGTCTGTGTTGGTACGTGTGAGATACACCTTTCCAATTTTTGGGGTGCATCTCATACTTCTGAAGATTTGAGGGTGCTGCCTGATCCGAACTCCTCCTACTCCTCATCCTGCCTTTGGGGGTACAAAATATAGTAATTGGGGCCTAGTCTGGTTCTGTACGTGTGAGATACATACACCTTTTTTTGATAATATTTTCTATTCCGCTATTCAGTAAAAACCTTAGGGTATAAACAATTAAATTGCGGGATAGTCTGTGTTGGTACGTGTGAGATACACCTTTCCAATTTTTGAGGTGCATCTCATACTTCTGAAGATTTGAGGGTGCTGCCTGTTCCGAACTCCTCCTACTCCTCATCCTGCCTTTGGGGGTACAAAAAATAGTAATTGGGGCCTAGTCTGGTTCTGTACGTGTGAGATACATACACTTTTTTTGATAATATTTTCTATTCCGCTATTCAATAAAAATCTTTGGGTATAAACAATTAAATTGCGGGATAGTCTGTGTTGGTACGTGTGAGATACACCTTTCCAATTTTTGGGGTGCATCTCATACTTCTGAAGATTTGAGGGTGCTGCCTGTTCCGAACTCCTCCTACTCCTCAGCCTGCCTTTGGGGGTACAAAAAATAGTAATTGGGACCTAGTCTGGTTCTGTACGTGTGAGATACATACACTTTTTTTGATAATATTTTCTATTCCGCTATTCAATAAAAACCTTTGGGTATAAACAATTAAATTGCGGGATAGTCTATGTTGGTACGTGTGAGATATACCTTTCCAATTTTTGGGGTGCATCTCATACTTCTGAAGATTTGAGGGTGCTGCCTGTTCCGAACTCCTCCTACTCCTCATCCTACCTTTGGGGGTACAAAAAATAGTAATTGGGGCCTAGTCTGGTTCTGTACGTGTGAGATACATACACTTTTTTTGCTAATATTTTCTATTCCGCTATTCAATAAAAACCTTTGGGTATAAACAATTAAATTGCGGGATAGACTGTGTTGGTACGTGTGAGATACACCTTTCCAATTTTTGGGGTGCATCTCATACTTCTGAAGATTTGAGGGTGCTGCCTGTTCCGAACTCCTCCTACTCCTCATCCTGCCTTCGGGGGTACAAAAAATAGTAATTGGGGCCTAGTCTGGTTCTGTACGTGTGAGATACATACACTTTTTTTGATAATATTTTCTATTCCGCTATTCATTAAAAACCTTTGGGTATAAACAATTAAATTGCGGGATAGTCTGTGTTGGTACGTGTGAGATACACCTTTCCAATTTTTGGGGTGCATCTCATACTTCTGAAGATTTGAGGGTGCTGCCTGTTCCGAACTCCTCCTACTCCTCAGCCTGCCTTTGGGGGTACAAAAAATAGTAATTGGGGCCTAGTCTGGTTCTGTACGTGTGAGATACATACACTTTTTTTGATAATATTTTCTATTCCGCTATTCAATAAAAACCTTTGGGTATAAACAATTAAATTGCGGGATAGTCTGTGTTGGTACGTGTGAGATACACCTTTCCAATTTTTGGGGTGCATCTCATACTTCTGAAGATTTGAGGGTGCTGCCTGTTCCGAACTCCTCCTACTCCTCAGCCTGCCTTTGGGGGTACAAAAAATAGTAATTGGGGCCTAGTCTGGTTCTGTACGTGTGAGATACATACACTTTTTTTGATAATATTTTCTATTCCGCTATTCAATAAAAACCTTTGGGTATAAACAATTAAATTGCGGGATAGTCTGTGTTGGTACGTGTGAGATACACCTTTCCAATTTTTGTGGTGCATCTCATACTTCTGAAGATTTGAGGGTGCTGCCTGTTCCGAACTCCTCCTACTCCTCAGCCTGCCTTTGGGGGTACAAAAAATAGTAATTGGGGCCTAGTCTGGTTCTGTACGTGTGAGATACATACACTTTTTTTGATAATATTTTCTATTCCGCTATTCAATAAAAACCTTTGGGTATAAACAATTAAATTGCGGGATAGTCTGTGTTGGTACGTGTGAGATACACCTTTCCAATTTTTGTGGTGCATCTCATACTTCTGAAGATTTGAGGGTGCTGCCTGTTCCGAACTCCTCCTACTCCTCATCCTGCCTTTGGGGGTACAAAAAATAGTAATTGGGGCATAGTCTGGTTCTGTACGTGTGAGATACATACACTTTTTTTGATAATATTTTCGATTCCGCTATTCAATAAAAACCTTTGGGTATAAACAATTAAATTGCGGGATAGTCTGTGTTGGTACATGTGAGATAAACCTTTCCAATTTTTGGGGTGCATCTCATACTTCTGAAGATTTTAGGGTGCTGCCTGTTCCGAACTCCTCCTACTCCTCATCCTGCCTTTGGGGGTACAAAAAATAGTAATTGGGGCCTAGTCTGGTTCTGTACGTGTGAGATACATACACTTTTTTTGATAATATTTTCTATTCCGCTATTCAATAAAAACCTTTGGGTATAAACAATTAAATTGCGGGATAGTCTGTGTTGGTACGTGTGAGATACACCTTTCCAATTTTTGGGGTGCATCTCATACTTCTGAAGATTTGAGGGTGCTGCCTGTTCCAAACTCCTCCTACTCCTCATCCTGCCTTTGGGGGTACAAAAAATAGAAATTGGGGCCTAGTCTGGTTCTGTACTTGTGAGATACATACACTTTTTTTGATAATATTTTCTATTCCGCTATTCAATAAAAACCTTTGGGTATAAACAATTAAATTGTGGGATAGTCTGTGTTGGTACGTGTGAGATAAACCTTTCCAATTTTTGGGGTGCATCTCATACTTCTGAAGATTTGAGGGTGCTGCCTGTTCCAAACTCCTCCTACTCCTCAGCTTGCCTTAGGGGGTACAAAAAATAGTAATTGGGGCCTAGTCTGGTTCTGTACGTGTGAGATACATACACCTTTTTTTGATAATATTTTCTATTCCGCTATTCAATAAAAACCTTTGGGTATAAACAATTAAATTGCGGGATAGTCTGTGTTGGTACGTGTGAGATAAACCTTTCCAATTTTTGGGGTGCATCTCATACTTCTGAAGATTTGAGGGTGCTGCCTGTTCCGATCTCCTCCTACTCCTCATCCTGACTTTGGGGGTACAAAAAATAGAAATTGGGGCCTAGTCTGGTTCTGTACGTGTGAGATACATACACCTTTATTTGATAATATTTTATATTCCGCTATTCAATAAAAACCTTTGGGTATAAACAATTAAATTGCGGGATTGTCTGTGTTGGTACGTGTGAGATACACCTTTCCAATTTTTGGGGTGCATCTCATATTTCTGAAGATTTGAGGGTGCTGCCTGTTCCAAACTCCTCCTACTCCTCATCCTGCCTTTGGGGGTACAAAAAATAGTAATTGGGGCCTAGTCTGGTTCTGTACGTGTGAGATACATATACTTTTTTGATAATATTTTCTATTCCGCTATTCAATAAAAACCTTTGGGTATAAACAATTAAATTGCGGGATAGTCTGTGTTGGTACGTGTGAGATACACCTTTCCAATTTTTGGGGTGCATCTCATACTTCTGAAGATTTGAGGGTGCTGCCTGTTCCGAACTCCTCCTACTCCTCATCCTGCCTTTGGGGGTACGAAAAATAGTAATTGGGGCCTAGTCTGGTTCTGTACGTGTGAGATACATACACTTTTTTTGATAATATTTTCTATTCCGCTATTCAATAAAAACCTTTGGGTATAAACAATTAAATTGCGGGATAGTCTGTGTTGGTACGTGTGAGATAAACCTTTCCAATTTTTGGGGTGCATCTCATACTTCTGAAGATTTGAGGGTGCTGCCGGTTCCGAACTCCTCCTACTCCTCATCCTGCCTTTGGGGGTACAAAAAATAGTAATTGGGGCCTAGTCTGGTTCTGTACGTGTGAGATACATACACTTTTTTTGATAATATTTTCTATTCCGCTTTTCAATAAAAACCTTTGGGTATAAACAATTAAATTGCGGGATAGTCTGTGTTGGTACGTGTGAGATTCACCTTTCCAATTTTTGGGGTGCATCTCATACCTCTGAAGATTTGAGGGTGCTGCCGGTTCCGAACTCCTCCTACTCCTCATCCTGCCTTTGGGGGTACAAAAAATAGTAATTGGGGCCTAGTCTGGTTCTGTACGTGTGAGATACATACACCTTTTTTTGATAATATTTTCTATTCCGCTATTCAATAAAAACCTTTGGGTATAAACAATTAAATTGCGGGATAGTCTGTGTTGGTACGTGTGAGATACACCTTTCCAATTTTTGGGGTGCATCTCATATTTCTGAGGATTTGAGGGTGCTGCCTGTTCAGAACTCCTCCTACTCCTCATCCTGCCTTTGGGGGTACAAAAAATAGTAATTGGGGCCTAGTCTGGTTCTGTACGTGTGAGATACATACACTTTTTTTGATAATATTTTCTATTTCGCTATTCAATAAAAACCTTTGGGTATAAACAATTAAATTGCGGGATAGTCTGTGTTGGTACGTGTGAGATACACCTTTCCAATTTTTGGGGTGCATCTCATACTTCTGAGGATTTGAGGGTGCTGCCTGTTCCGAACTCCTCCTACTCCTCATCCTGCCTTTAGGGGTACAAAAAATAGTAATTGGGGCCTAGTCTGGTTCTGTACGTGTGAGATACATACACCTTTTTTTGATAATATTTTCTATTCCGCTATTCCATAAAAACCTTTGGGTATAAACAATTAAATTGCGGGATAGTCTGTGTTGGTACGTGTGAGATACACCTTTCCAATTTTTGTGGTGCATCTCATACTTCTGAAGATTTGAGGGTGCTGCCTGTTCCGAACTCCTCCTACTCCTCATCCTGCCTTTGGGGGTACAAAAAATAGTAATTGGGGCCTAGTCTGGTTCTGTACGTGTGAGATACATACACCTGTTTTTTTGATAATATTTTCTATTCCGCTATTTAATCTACACCTTTGGGTAAAAACAATTAAATTGCGGGATAGTCTGTGTCGGTACGTGTGAGATACATACACCTTTTGATATCATATTTTCTATTCTGCTATTTAATCAAAACCTTGGGTATAAACAATTAAATTGCGGGATAGTCTGTGTCGGTACGTGTGAGATACATACACCTTTTGATATCATATTTTCTATTCCGCTATTCAATCTACACCTTTGGGTAAAAACAATTAAATTGCGGGATAGTCTGTGTCGGTACGTGTGAGATACACCTTTCCAATTTTTGGGGCGCATCTCATACTGCCGAGGATTTGAGGGTGCTTTAGTCTGCCTCCTGCCTGTTCTGAACTCCTCCTACTCCTCATCCTGCCTTTAGGGTACAAAAAATTGTAATCGGGACCTAGTTTTTTATTTGTACGTGTGAGATACACCGTTTTGTAAAATTTGTCCTATTCCGCTATTCAATATACACCCTGTTTGAGTGTAAAACATTAAATTGCGGGATAGTCTGTATCGGTACATGTGAGATACACCTTTTTAAATTTGTTTGGCGCATCTCCTTCTACCGCCGAGGATTGCAGGGCGCTTCAGTTTGCCTCCTGTTCCCAACTCCTCCTACTCCTCTTCCTCATCCTGCCTTTAGGGTACAAAAAATTGTAATCAGGGCCTAGTTTGTGTTTGTACGTGTGAGATACACCGTTTTGTAAAATTTGTTCTATTCCGCTATTCAATATACACCCTGTTTGAGTGTAAAAAATTAAATTGCGGGATAGTCTGTGTCGGTACGTGTGATATACACCTTTTAAATTTGTTTGGCGCATCTCCTTCCACCGCCAAGAATTGCAGGGCGCTTCAGTTTGCCTCCTGTTCCCAACTCCTAATACTCCTCTTCCTCATCCTCCCTTTAGGGTACAAAAAATTTTAATCGGGGCCTAGTCTGTGTTTGTACGTGTGAGATACACCGTATTATAAAATTTTTCCTATTCCGCTATTCAATATACACCCTTTTGGAATGTAAAAAATTAAATTGCGGGATAGTCTGTGTCGGTACATGTGAGATACACCTTTTAAATTTGTTTGGCGCATCTCCTTCTACCGCCAAGGATTGCAGGGCGCTTCAGTTTGCCTCCTGTTCCCAACTCCTCCTACTCCTCTTCCTCATCCTCACTTTAGGCTACAAAAAATTTTAATCGGGACCTAGTCTGTGTTTGTACGTGTGAGATACACCGTTTTTAATCCTTTTTCCTATTCCGCTATTCAATATACACCCTTTTGGGGTAAAAAACATTAATTTGCGGCATAGTTTGCATATTTGACTGTGAGATACACCCGTGCGATACTGTTGTTGTTTTGTTCCCCTATTCAATAAACACCTTTCTAGGGCAAGATCATAAATTACAGAAATATGAGGAGACCGTCAAATAGGGGCCGTGGCCTGGGTCGTGGTGCTGCTGGTAGAGCTCCTGTTGCAAGGAGAGGACGTGGTCGATCTGTGCCAGCTACATGCACAAGTGAAACACCTTCCTCAAGTGTGAGTAGGCGACAGAACCTGCATCAGTATTTGGTAGGGCATCATACGCCTCTAGAAGTGATGAGGCCAGAACAAGTAGAGGCGATAGTAGATTGGTTTGCTGCTGACAGTGCCTCCAGTTCCTTCACATTGTCTCCCACCCAGTCTACTGCAGAAAGGTCAGAGTTGGCACCTGCAGCCGATGTCCAACCGTCTTTCACCTCACCCCCTTGCAAATCAGGCAAGCAGTCTGAGCCCCAAGCCATACAGCAGTCTCTTCTTCTTTTTGAAGAAAAGAAGAAAGATCCGCGCTTAGGATAAGCTATCTATAAAATAGTGCGTAAAATTTCTATAAATAAAACACTAATGGCTGCTGCCCACTCCAAAAGATGCACCCCCAATGGGGGAGCGTCAGGTGTAAATGTCAAAAAGGGAAGTGATTGGCGCTGCCAGGAAAGTAGGTTAATGGGAAATCTGGGTAAGGCTCCTATAGTTCAAGACCAAGTTCAACACATGCAAATGCACATAGAATGTATGTGGGAGTGAGAACTATATAAGTAATAGGATATAAAAACACAATGGGTGTGTAATATGTGTGTAAAATTAACACTGTGCTGATACCAAATCAATAAATAAATAAATGTGTTCAATACCTAACGGACTTATTGAGACTCAACATAAATATGCAAATATATGTAAATGTAGGTACAAAAATATAAAAATATAAAAGCATATAAAGATAGTATTAATAAATTATGGTGATATAGAGAGTTAGTGTGCAAAGGTGCTAAAAAATAAATATAGTGCACTAATCAAACTAAATAAGGTGCATTCCGAATAGTCATAACCATCTATTCAATAAAGTGCAACTGCATACTCATAAGCAATGAAAATAAATAAGTGGGTGAACTATGTGCATCCCACACTGGTGACAATATAAACACTAGTAAATAAATAAGTGCAGCTGTGCAAATAACTATATAAATTATGAAAGTGAGAACCATATAAATTCAAAGGCTCAAAAAGCAGGTTCTGTGTATTTTAAAATTGTCCCAAAAATAGTGCAATCAGAGCTGGTACAGAAATCATAAAGTTCTATAGTCCATATAAGGATGGAGTAAGGTGCTCTTTTTTTCTATGAAGCCGGGAGTGCAGTGAGTGGTTGGAGTGGGTGCTCCCCCTCTCCTGGGGTCCTGTGCTTACCGGATGTCCGTACCCCTACAGGGGTAAATGGCGGGTCGGGTCCTCCAGATGACGTCAGTGTGACAAAACGCGTCGAGAACGTGACCACATCACTTCCGTCTGAACGATCCCGAGGCTAGGAACGCATATCCGGCGGTTGGGACGCACGCTGATGCCAGGCGAGCACCGCGAACGAGGTAGTTGCGGACCCTATGCCATACGGATGCGCTGCATGTTGATTTTATGTGAGTACATGTCTTTTTTGGAATCTAAATAAAAGTTTTAAAGGCAATCCTGCACTATCGGAGGCTTCTGTTTTTCCCTTTTTTCATATACCCGGGAATTGTACTGGAGCTCTCTCCCTGATGCTTTAACCCCTATGTGTACCGGAGCAAGGAGTGGATACGAGTGGTAATAGGAAGGATAGGACGGAACCAGATTGCCGGTGTATGGGAGCGATCCCTGTTATCGACCCGCCATTTACCCCTGTAGGGGTACGGACATCCGGTAAGCACAGGACCCCAGGAGAGGGGGAGCACCCTATCTTCCAACCACTCACTGCACTCCCGGCTTCATAGAAAAAAAGAGTACCTTACTCCATCCTTATATGGACTATAGAACTTTATGATTTCTGTACCAGCTCTGATTGCACTATTTTTGGGACAATTTTAAAATACACAGAACCTGCTTTTTGAGCCTTTGAATTTATATGGTTCTCACTTTCATAATTTATATAGTTATTTGCACGGCTGCACTTATTTATTTACTAGTGTTTATATTGTCACCAGTGTGGGATGCACATAGTTCACCCACTTATTTATTTTCATTGCTTATGAGTATGCAGTTGCACTTTATTGAATAGATGGTTATGACTATTCGGAATGCACCTTATTTAGTTTGATTAGTGCACTATATTTATTTTTTAGCACCTTTGCACACTAACTCTCTATATCACCATAATTTATTAATACTATCTTTATATGCTTTTATATTTTTATATTTTTGTACCTACATTTACATATATTTGCATATTTATGTTGAGTCTCAATAAGTCCGTTAGGTATTGAACACATTTATTTATTTATTGATTTGGTATCAGCACAGTGTTAATTTTACACACATATTACACACCCATTGTGTTTTTATATCCTATTACTTATATAGTTCTCACTCCCACATACATTCTATGTGCATTTGCATGTGTTGAACTTGGTCTTGAACTATAGGAGCCTTACCCATATTTCCCATTAACCTACTTTCCTGGCAGCGCCAATCACTTCCCTCTTCTTCTTTTTGATGACTCTGTCAGCAGGGTTTCCCAGGGCCATCCACCTAGCCCTGCCCCAGAAGTGGAAGAGATTGAGTGCAGCGATGCCCAACCACTTATTTCTCAAGATGAGTACATGCAAGGACCATCGCAGCACGTCTCCGATGATGACGAAACGCAGGTGCCAACTGCTGCGGCGTTCAGAATTGTGGAGACCGACAAGGAGGGCAGGGGTGAATACTGGGTGGAAGATGATGTGGAGGACGATAAGGTCCTCGACCCCACATGGAATGAACTTCATGCAGGTGACCTGAGTAGTTTGGAGGAAGAGGCGGTGGTCGCACAGAGCCACCAGCACAGCAGAAGAGGGAGCAGGGTGCAGAAGCGAGCGGCCGTGCCCTAGACACTACTCCTGCTACTGCCCAACGCAGCAAGGAAACGAGCGCAGCAAAGCCAGCCCAAAGGAGTTCTCTAGCGTGGAAGTTCTTTAGAAAATGTGCTGATGACAGGACACGAGTGGTTTGCACCCTGTGCAATCAGAGCCTGAAGCGAGGCATAAACCTTCTCAACCTGAGCACAACCTGCATGATCAGGCATCTAAGTGCAAAGCACGAGCTGCAGTGGAGTAGACACCTTCAAAACCAAGAAACGTCTCTGGCTCATCCTGCTTCCTCTTCTGCTGCAGTCTCGGCCGCTCCATCCACATCTGTAGTGATACCGGCACCTGCCACCCCGCAAACAGACGATCTGTCAGCAACACCACCACCTGGGTCACCAACCATCTCCACAATGTCCCGTGGAAGCGTTCAGCTTTCCATCTCCCAAACACTTGAGAGGAAGAGGAAGTACCCCCCTACCCACCTGGCCCTGAATGCCAGCATTTCAAAATTCTTGGCCTTTGAAATGCTGTCATTCTGTCTGGTGGAGACGCACAGTTTTAAAAACCTTATGTCGGTGGCTGTCCCACAGTACGTCGTGCCCAGCCGCCACTACTTTTCCAGGCAAGCCATCCCTTCCCTGCACGACCAAGTGGAGGAAAAAATCAGGTGTGCACTGCGCAACGCCATCTGTGGCAAGGTCCACCTAACTACCGATACGTGGACCAGTAAGCACGGTCAGGGGCGTTATATCTCCCTAACGGCACACTGGGTAAATGCAGTGGTGGATGGGCCTGAGGTGGATAGCAATTTGGCGCATGTCCTTCCACCACCGAGGATTGCAGGGCGCTTCAGTTTGCCTCCTGTTCCTAACTCCTCCTACTCTGTTTCCTCATCCTCTACCGCCTCCTCATCCGGACAGCGTAACACCTTCACCACCAACTTCAGCACGGCCAGGGGGAAACGACAGCAGGCAGTTTTAAAACTTGCCTGTTTGGGGGAAAAACCACACACCGCGCAGGAGTTGTGGAGGAGCATGGAACAGCAGACAAATGAGTGGTTGCTGCCAGCGAGCCTCAAGCCCGGCCTGGTGGTGTGCAATAACGGGCGAAATCTCATAGCAGCTCTGGGCCTAGCCGGTTTGACGCACATCCCTTGCCTGGCGCTTGTGCTGAATTTGGTGGTGCAGAGGTTCCTTAAAAACTACCCCGATATGTCAGAGCTGCTGCAGAAAGTGCGGGCCGTCTGTGCGCACTTTCGGCGTTCTCACCCTGCTGCTGCTCGCCTGTCAGCGCTGCAGCGTAACTTCGGCCTTTCCGCTCACCGCCTCATATGTGACGTGCCCACAAGGTGGAACTCCACCTTGCACATGCTGGAAAGACTGTGCGAGCAGCAGCAGGCCATAGTGGACTTTCAGCTGCAGAACGCATGCGTGAGTCGCTCTGCGGAACAGCACCACTTCACCACCAATAACTGGGCCTCCATGCGAGACCTGTGTGCCTTGTTGCGCTGTTTTGAGTACTCCACCAACATGGCCAGTGCCGATGACGCCGTTGTCAGCTTAACTATCCCACTTCTATGCCTCCTTGAAAAAACAATTCGGGCGATGATGGAAGAGGATGTGGCACAGGATGAGGAGGAGGAGGAGGAGGATGAAGAGGTAACATTTCCAAGGCTTTCAGGGCAGTCATTCACAAGGGGCTCCGAGGGTGGGTTCCTGCACACACAAACGCCAGGGACACAATTGTCCAGCAGGGGCACAGTTCTGGAGGATGAGGAGGATGAGGAGGAGGAGCTGGAGGAGGAGATGCAACCATGTTCACAGCAGGGTGGCACCCAGGCCAGCTCATGGCCATCACTGGTGCGTGGCTGGGGGGATACAGAGGACACAGACGTTACACCTCCCACAGAGGACAGCCTTTCATTGCCTCTGGGCAGCCTGGCACACATGAGCGATTACATGCTGCAGTGTCTCCACAACGACCGCCGAGTTGCCCACATTCTAACTTGTGCTGATTACTGGGTGGCCACGCTGCTGGATCCTTGTTACAAGGACAACGTACCATCCTTAATTCACTCACTGGAGCGCGTTCGCAAGATGAGCGAGTACAAGCGCACGCTGGTAGACGCGATGCTGCTGGCATTCCCACCTGACAGCGGGGCCACAGTGGAAGCACAAGGCAGAGGAGGAGGAGGAGGAGGAGGAGGAGGAGGAAGAGATCGCCAACGCAACCAGGGCACCGCCAGCACCTCAGAAGGCAGGGTTAGCATGGCCGAAATGTGGAAAAGCTTTGTCAGCACGCCACAACAAACAGCAGCACCAGCAGCTCATATGGAACGTCTTAGCAGGAGGCAGCATTTCACCAACATGGTGGAGCAGTATGTGTGCACACGCCTAGACGTACTGAATGACGGGTCTGCCCCCTTCAACTTCTGGGTCTCCAAATTGGGCACATGGCTTGAGCTTGCCCTTTACGCCTTGGAGGTGCTGGCGTGCCCTGCAGCCAGTGTATTATCTGAACGGGTATTTAGCACGGCTGGGGGCGTTATCACAGACAAGCGCAGCTGACTGTCCAGAGACAATGTGGAAAAGCTCACGTTCATTAAAATGAACCAGGCATGGATCCCACGGGACTTTTCCGTACCTTGTGCAGAATAGCGATGGATACCGACCTTACCCAGCCATTGTTCTATTTTTGCTCTTTCTCACTCTTTTGGGGTGTACCCTCATTTAAAATTTCTGAAAAAAAGCAGTGTTGGCTACCTCATCCTCCTCAGGGCCAGATTAACATAGGGGCTATTGGAGCTGCAGCTCCAGGCCCCTACCTTTAATATAGGCCCCGGGTTGGCCATATTCACTGTTACCGCTCTTCTGTCACTTGTAAACACAGAAGTCTGGCTTCTATGCTCGCTTCCCCAGGCAGCTCCCACAGAACCTCCCCACACAGCATGAAGGCCGGACAAGGAGGGACAGTTGCCGATGCATGGATGTGTTTATGGGCTTCAGAGACAGCATTCCATGTTGAATTAGGCATGCATGGCTGCACCCTTCCTCCTCTGGGTGCATGCCAAGCCACGGCCCTTAAGGCCCTTCAAAATCCTCAGCACCAAGCCCATGATGCTCTTAATCCGGCCCTGGTCCTCCTCAACCGCCGCTTCCACCTACACCGCCCATAGGTGTGCGCAGCCTATTGCATTAGGGTGTGCACCCCAAAGTTTAAATACACATGCATGTGTTTGCCTACATGTACATGGCCCCGATACATTACTCTCCCTGCTGGCAAAGTGAAATAGAGCAGAGTAGGTCCGAGGGAGATCTTTCCCATCTCCTCACTGGCAAGCAGAGCGATAATGCTATGTGCCCTAGGTGATTAGGGTGTGCCCAGGTACACCCGGCACACCCTGTGCGCACGCCTATGACACCGCCACATCCACCACCACCTCAACCTCCTTCCTACTCCATATGTGCCTCGTCCTTCAGAGATGAAAAACATTGTTTTATATTTCTGTTTTTTTTGTTGTTTTAAGTTATTTCCCTACCCAATTGTTTGCAGAGCACTTGCCATGCTCTTAACTACATTTTGCTGCCATTTGCAGCACTCTAGCCCTTTCCATTGGTGTTTTAGAGCCATTTTAGTGCCTGAAAGTTCGGGTCCCCATTGACTTCAATGGGGTTCGGTGTCCGGGAAAAGTTCGGCAAAAGTCCGGGACACGGACCCGGACTTTTTTTTCAAGTTTGGCCGAACCCGCCGAACACGGACATCCAGGTGTCCGCTCAACTCTACCCGTGACAAATGTGTAATTAGGCTGCTTACCAGAAGCTACGGCCCCCAAATCAATGGTCAGGCCACAAACGCTGAGATGTATTGTCTGTAAACTCCTTCCTATAGAACCCTGGGTGGGAAGTCTGTCTCCTCCAGATCCAGTATATCACAGATCCAGGCACATATACATCAGATATATGGGGAAGAGACAAGGAGGCCCATAGCTTAATCCAGTTTTGTGTAAGCAATAACATTTATTCTAAGTTGCACTTACATTTAGAAGATAAAAAGAATCGCATCAATGAATCCTATAAAATCCGTGGCGTCCCGTGTGTAGTATAGAAGCCAGGCGTCTAGGGGGCGTGGTGATTGAGCGTCAGGAACCGCCCGACCTATTTCGTCATACGTGACGTCGTCCGTGATCCGACTCACAATCATTGAATGGGTTTAATCTTGTAGGCTTTAGCAAGGATACATGAAATACAGGGTGACACTTGTATGTTTCCAGATGTAAAAGTTTATAAGCTACTGGGTTGATTTGTCTCTTTATAGAGAATGGACCGATATATCTAGGCCCTAGTTTCTTGGATGGGCCGAATGAACTGCAAATTCCGCCAGGGGTAGAAGCAATGCCCAGTCATCCTGTGAAAAAGATGAAAAACACCGGAGATATTGTTCCAGGGTTTGGTTTGTTTGCTCCGTTTGGCCATTCGCTTGTGGATGATAGACTGAGGAAAAGCAAGTTTCAATTTTCAATATTCTGCAGAGGTCCCTCCAGAACCTGGAGGTAAATTGTACCCCCCCGATCTGAGGTGATGCTGCTGGGTACCCCGTGAAGCCGAACCACTTCTTTGATGAAGGTACGGGCAGTTTCCATTGCTGAGGGGGTTCCCGACATAGGGATGAAATGGGCCATCTTGGTTAATCTATCGACAACCACAAAGATGGCAGTGAATCCTTCGGAAGGAGGGAGCTCAACAATAAAATCCATGCTGATCATCTCCCAAGGCCGCTAGGGAATGGGCAAGGGCCTTAGTAGACCCCAAGATTTGGTCTTGTTGTTCTTGTTCCAGATGCAGATTCCACAGGTTCTGACATAATCCCGGCAGTCGGACCTCAGACCAGGCCACCAAAAGGAGCGTTGTACAAGATCAATCGTCTTGGATATCCCAAAGTGCCCTGCCAAGGGATGATCGTGACAAAAGCCAAGGATTTTGGAACGTAGACTCGGGGGTACAAACACCTTTTGGTTAAATAGAAATAGTCCCTCTTGTTCTTGAAGACACAGACCTGGTGGTAGAATATCCCTTATGGATGCCTGCTTCAGCTGAGTAATCAGATCTGCTTGCAGAAGTAGGAAGCTTTGGGCCGGCAGGATTGTGTCTACATTCTCCATCCTCTGGGTACATGCGGGATAGCGCATTGGGCTTGCCATTCTTGGAACCTGGTCTGTAGGCAATGTGAAATGTGAAGCGGGAAAAGAACAGTGCCCACCTGGCTTGACGTGGTTTTAGTCGTTTGGCAGTACTGAGGTACTCCAAATTTTTATGATCGGTAAAGATCAGGCTAGGATGAATTGCCCCTTCTAACAGGTAGCGCCATTCCTCTAGGGCTGTTTTTATAGCCAGCAGTTCCCGGTCCCCCACATCATAGTTCTTTTCTGCTGAGCTGAGTTTCCTGGAAAAGAAGGCAACAGGATGAAGAAGGGACTTTGTGCCTTGACGCTGTGACAGGATGGCACCTACGGCATTTTCTGAGGCATCCACTTCAAGAACATATGGTAATGCAGGATTTGGATGTCGTAGAATAGGTGCTGTGGTGAATAGGGTTTTAAACTGGTCAAACGCAGCTTGTGCTGCCGGTGTCCATCGAAAACGAGTACTTTGCTTTGTTAGCTGGGTAACTGGAAGGATAATGGCAGAGAAATTCATAATAAACTTGCGGTAAAAGTTGCCAAATCCAATGAATCTTTGCGTGCTCTTCCTGTCTGTGGGAGTGGGCCATTCGAGGATAGATTTAACCTTCTGGGGATCCATGGAGACCCCAGAGGTAGAAATGACAAGTCCCAAGAATTGGATTGTTTCTCTTTCAAATTCCCATTTCTCTGCCTTTGCGTACAATCCATGGTCTTTTAGGCGGCCGAGGACCTTTTTGACATGTTCACTGTGCAATTCGATGGATCCTGAAAAGATAAGAATTTCATCAAGGTAAACAATCATGAATAGATCAAGAAAGTCTCTGAAAATATTATTTACAAAATGCTGAAAGGTGGCTTGAGCATTGCACAATCCAAAGGGCATGACAAGGTACTCAAAGTGACCGAATCTTGTGCGAAAGGCGGTCTTCCATTCGTCACCTGGGCAAGTTCCTCTGTATTCACGGACACTGTTTTTCCAGAGTCACCGTTGCCTCCAAACTCCACTTGTCAGCATCCACTGGACCTCTGTGTTCAGCAACACCTTCAGGTTCACCAGGCCGACTGCCTGTGACCACCTTTCCCAGCTGCAGAAGGAGACACAGCCGTACTCTCCTTCTGGGACTTGGCTTCCCACCCAAAGACACCCTGCCACTTGTGCCTCTGGCTTTTATAACATATCCTAGGATGCACCACTGCTTGTGCCAACCCACTGGGACAGCCACAAAAGCCTGTGTGTCACTGGCTGGGTTTCCTCCATCATTGTCCAACAGGCTCCCCTATTGGACACAGTGGGGATATTCCCTCAGACCAGATGAATCACACATGGACATTTGCAACAGGCCTGACTAGAAATCCTGCTCCCCTGATAAGCAGACAGAGCAACTCGGTTTTACCTGCCACTCTCCTGATAAGCAGGCAGAGCAAATTACACTCCCTAACTAGCACCTATCTAGGATGGTGCTACATTTGTTTCTGCAAGTCCCAAGAATTATGGTTACAAACTTGCTCCTGGATTACTTGCAAAATCTAGATCTTAATTGTGGAAACCATATCTTAAGTGGTTCTAAAGCCTTAAGGATTTTTACCTTAATGCATTCTCTGCATTAAGATAAAAACCCTTCTGTGCTGCAGGATTAGTGATGGACGAACATCGACCGGGCGGTTCACGAACGCCTGCCGCAAATTTTCTCAAAAGTCAGTGAACCGCGAGTTTGCGGCGGGCCCCATTGACTTTAATGGGAGGTTAACTTTAAAAACCTTTAGGACGTATTTGCAGCCACAAAAGACGTACTAGCTGTGCACAAATAGTCCCAGCACATGGACATGTCATAACAGAAGTATTGCAATTGAAAAAGTTGCCCTAAATGTTTGTTTGTTTTTTTACAGCAAAAAATATATATTTTTTTTTCATAAATCAGCCAGAACTGACAGCAGCCGGTAAATACATTGTCTAATACATAAAGGGTCCATTCACACATCTGTAAAATGGGTCCTCACCCATTCCACAATTTGGGGGAACCTTTACAGACCCATTATTTTTCATTTCCAGTCTGAAAAATTAGACATTCACAGGATAAAGAAGTAAGTATCGGCCATTCCAGGCCCCAAAAATTAGCCCACATGCATTTACCTGACAGCTAAGAACGTAGTATTCTGTGGCTGAAGGTACATTAGGCATTCACAGGTAACAGAAGTAAGCGTCGGCCATAAAAGGCACCAAAAAATAGCCCACATGGGTTTACCTGACATCTAAGAATGTAGTATTCTGTGGCTGAAGGTACATTAGGCAATCACAGGATACAGAAGTAAGTGTTGGCCTGTATAGGCCCCAAAAATTAGCCCACATGGGTTTACCTGACAGCTAAGTACGTAGTGTTCTGTGGCTGAAGGTACATTAGGCATTCACACAGTATACAGAAGTAATTGTTGCCCTGTATAGGCTGCAAAAATTAGCTCACATGGTTTGAACTGACAGCAAAAAACTTAGTTTTTGATGGCTAGAGGTATGGTAGGTGTTCACAGTACACAGAACCGTAAGTGTCAGCCTGTATAGGCTCCAAAAATTAGCTCACATGGTTTGAACTGACAGCAAAGAACGTCGTTTTTGATGGCTAGAGGTACGGTAGGTGTTCACAGTACACAGAACCATAAGTGTCAGCCTGTATAAGCTCCAAAAATTAGCTCACATGGTTTGAACTGACAGCAAAAAACATAGTTTTTGATGGCTAGAGGTACGGTAGGCGTTCACAGTACACAGAACCGTAAGTGTCGGCCTGTATAGGCTCCAAACATTAGCTCACATAATTTGAACTGACAGAAAAAAACGTAGTTCTTGATGGCTAGAGGTATGGTAGGCGTTCACAGGACACAGAACCGTAAGTGTCGGCCTGTATAGGCTCCAAAAATTAGCTCACATGGTTTGAACTGACAGCAAAAAATGTAGTTCTTGATGGCTAGAGGTATGGTAGGCGTTCACAGTATACAGAACCATAAGAGTCGGCCTATATAGGCTCAAAAAATTAGCCCACATGCATTTACCTGACAGCTAAGAACGTAGTATTCTGTGGCTGAAGGTACATTAGACATTCACAGGTAACAGAAGTAAGCGTCGGCCATAAAAGGCACCAAAAAATAGCCCACATGGGTTTACCTGACATCTAAGAATGTAGTATTCTGTGGCTGAAGGTACATTAGGCAATCACAGGATACAGAAGTATGTGTTGGCCTGTATAGGCCCCAAAAATTAGCCCACATGGGTTTACCTGACAGCAAAAAACTTAGTTTTTGATGGCTAGAGGTATGGTAGGTGTTCACAGTACACAGAACTGTAAGTGTCAGCCTGTATAGGCTCCAAAAATTAGCTCACATGGTTTGAACTAACAGCAAAGAACGTCGTTTTTGATGGCTAGAGGTACAGTAGGTGTTCACAGTACACAGAACCATAAGTGTCAGCCTGTATAAGCTCCAAAAATTAGCTCACATGGTTTGAACTGACAGCAAAAAACGTAGTTTTTGATGGCTAGAGGTACGGTAGGCGTTCACAGTACACAGAACCGTAAGTGTCGGCCTGTATAGGCTCCAAAAATTAGTTCACATGGTTTGAACTGACAGCAAAGAACTTAGTATTTGGTGGCTGGAGGTACATTAGGCATTCACAGAAAAAAATAATTGTCTGCCCTGAAAGGCCCCAAAAATTTGCCATTCAATAGACATGAAATGCCTTTTATGCCGCTGTATGTAGCGAAGCCAAGGATCAGGAATTGTTGTGGGTGGAGGAATTTCCATGAAACCTGGTCTACTGGTCACATGTGTTAAATTCCTCAGAGATCCATGCCTCATTCATTTTTATAAATGTGAGGTTGTCTACACTGTCATGAGCTAGGCGAGTGCGCTTATCGGTCCCCCCTGCTGCGCTGAACGTCCTTTCGGACAGGTCACTGGATGGGGGGCAAGCCAACATTTAGATTGCAAATCGTGCAAGCTCTGGCCAGAGGTCAAGCCTGCCCACCCAGTAGTCCAGGGGTTCATCACTCCTCAGAGCGTCCACATCGGCCGTTAACCCGATGTAGTCGGACACCTGTCGGTCTAGGTGTTCACTCATGCTGGATCCGGAGTACAGCTGTCGATGGTTCGGCTGAAAGAAGGATCTCATATCTGAAGTGACCAAGACATCTTTCAACCGCCCTCTTCTTGCAGGCGCTGTTGGATTGCTACCCACAACTGTCTCTCTGTGACTGGAAATTCCTCTGCCAGTGCACGGAAAAGCAGAATGCAGCATTTCCCGCAGCAAGGCCTGGAAGTGCTGCATTCTGACTGCCCTCTGTGATTGTGGTAACATTTCCTCCATTTTGTGTTTGTACCGGGGGTCTAAGTACGTTGCCACCCACTACTGGTCCTTGGCCTTTATACGTTTTATACGGGGGTCCCCCTTAAAACACTGCAGCATGTAGGCCACCATTCCCACTAAACTGGAAGCGGTATAGTGGCCTGCTTCCAGCTCATCATCCAGGATAATGTCATCCTCGTTCTCTTCCCCCCATCCACAGATAACACAAGGGATCCCAGAAAGGTTTAAAGCATGCTCTTCTTGCTCCTCCTCATCCCCCCCAGCACCATCCTCCTCCTCCTCTGACTCCTCTTCAGACTCCTGTTGTTGATTTGTCTCAGATGCAGTAGCACCCCCTGGGAATTCATTCAACATTGCGACTTCCTGATCCTCCTGCTCCTCGATGGCTTGATCAATGACACGACGCAATGCACGAAGGTGTAAGGTATGATGTGATGGCCGTTACTGACCAGTTTGGTGATCTCATCGAATGGCTGCAGAAGTCTGCATGCGTCCCGCATGAGCAGCCACTGGCGAGGTGAAAAAAACCCAAGCTCCCCAGAACCTGTCCTGCCACCGAGTTCGAACAGGTAGTCATTAACTGGACGTTTCTGCTGGAGCAGCCTATCGAGCATACAGTATGTAACGTTGAGTTCCATCGCGTTGGGCAGTCACAAATAAGACGCCTGAGGGGCAGGTTGAGTCGCCGCTGAATCTCAGCAAGGCGAGCCATGGCTGTGTAAGATCTTCGGAAATGGCCTGAGATTTTGGCAAAGAATCGTTGCACCACTAAGTTCAGGACGTGCATGGCACATGTGTTATTTTGCCCTGTTTCAGCGCGCTCAGTAGATTGGCACCGTTGTCGCACACCACTTTACAAACTGACAAATTTAGCAGTGTCAGCCACTGATCTGCCTGTGAACGCAAAGCTGAAAGGAGTGCAGGACCAGTGTGGCTCTTGGCTTCCAGGCACAACAGACGCAGCACAGCATGGCAAGCAACGTCTCACCTGGCATGTGGAATAGGTTCTGGGGATCTTGGGCGGCACAGGAGAAGAGACGGTAGCAGTGAAAGAGGAGGAGTCAGCCGAGGAGGAGAGGGAGGATGGAGGAGGAGGAGAAGAAGTGGCAGGCCTGCTTGCAATCCGTGGCGGTACAACTAAATCTACACGGGTGCCACGAGTTGCATGCTTAACGGCCATCAGTAGGTTCACCCAGTGGGCAGTAAAAGTGATATACCTTCCCTGCCCGTGTTTGCTAGACCATGTGTCTGTGTAGATAACACCCCGCTTCAATCTGTGGTTTTGGGGGGCCACAGGTTTATCACACCAGTTCTACAAATAATTGGCCAGTATCTGTTGTCAATGTGTGTAGCACAGTTAACACAGCAAAAGAGGCCAAATTTTTGCAGGACTAAAATACAGTCTTAGAAAAGTATACTGTTAACCACTTAAGCCCCGGAGGATTTTCCTGCTAAACGACCAGGGGGTATTTTGCGATTCGGCACTGCGTGACTTTAACGGACAATTGCGCGGTCGTGCGACGCTGTACCTAAACGAATTTGACGTCCTTTTTTTCCCACAAACAGAGCTTTCTTTTGGTGGTATTTGATCACCCGTGCGATTTTTACTTTTTGCGCTATAAACAAAAAAGAGCGTACATTTTGCAAAAATAACAATATTTTTCACATTTTTTTTATATGAAATTCCCCAAAAAAAATGTAAAAATCAAAATTTTTTTAAATTTTCAGCCAATTTGTTTTATGCTACCTATGTTTGGTAAAAAAAAATCGCAAAAAGCGTATTTTGATTGGTTTGCGCAAAAGTTATCGCGTTTACTAACAAAGGGAAAGATTTTTGTAATTTTTGTTGTTTTTTTTTTTAACGTGTAATGGCGGCGATCTGCGATTTTTTTTGCGGTACTGCGACATTGGGGCGGACAGATCGGACCCTTGACTGACATTTTTGACACTTTTGGGGTTACCAGTGACATTTATACAGTAATCAGTGCTATATATATGCACTGTTACTGTAAAAATACACTGGTAGTGAAGGGGTTAACTTTATTTGGGAGGGAGGGGCTGTGTGTGTCCCTAGGGGCGTGCTTTCTACTGTGATTGGCTGTGGCTTGAGCTGTAAGGACACTGATCAACGGATCTACATAGTAGATCCGTGTGATCAGTGTCTTTACACCGAGGAGAATGACAGGTGGCTTGTTTACACAAGCTGCCTGACATTCTCCCTCTCCCCCGCCGATCGCTGAGTGACCGGCGGACATCGGGTCCGCTGGTCACACGCGCGGGGGGGTCCGTGACCGCGCGGGAGCGGGAGCACGCCTCCGCGGGCGCGCGCTCGCTCCCCAGAGCCTCACAGGCGAGCGAAGTAGACCTACGTCACTCTGCCTGTGAGGGGTTGACTGCCGCAGTAAATATACTGTGAGCAGTCGGCAAGCGGTTAAATAACACCCCGCTTCAATATGTGCTATTGGGGGGCCAATGGTGTATCACACCATTTGTTCAAAAAATTGGCCAGTGAGTTTGGCACTGTGTGTATCAGACTTAACTCAGCAGAAGAGGCAATATTGTTGCAGGACACAAATACACTTATGAAAGTATACTCAGATTACACCCCACGTCAATATGTGGTATTGGGGGGCCACTGGTTTATCACACCAGTTGTTCAAAAAATCGGCCAGTGAGTTTGGCACTGTGTGTATCAGACTTCACTCATTAAAAGAGGCAATACTGTATTGTTGCAGGACACAAATACACTTGTAAAAGTATACTCAGATAGGCTCCAAAAATTAGCTCACATGGTTTGAACTGACAGCAAAAAACGTAGTTTTTGATGGCTATAGGTACAGTAGGCGTTCACAGTATACACAAGTTGGTGGCGGGCTGTTTAAGCCGCAAACATGAGCTCGCATGGGTTGAACTGACAGTAAAGAACCTAGTATATAATGGCTAGAGGTACAGTAGGCGTTCACAGTATACACAAGTTGGTGGCGGGCTGTTTAGGCCGCAAACATAAGCTCACATGGGTTAAACTGACAGTAAAGAACATAGTATATGATGGCTAGAGGTACAGTAGGCGTTTACAGTATACACAAGTTGGTGGCGGGCTGTTTAGGCCGCAAACATGAGCTCACATGGGTTGAACTGACAGTAAAGAATGTAGTATATGATTGCTAGAGGTACAGTAGGCGTTTACTCACAGGATACACAAGTTGGTGGCGGGCTGTTTAGGCCGCAAACATGAGCTCACATGGGTTGAACTGACTGCAAAGACGTAGTATATGATTGCTAGAGGTACAGTAGGCGTTCACAGTATACACAAGTTGGTGGCGGGCTGTTTAGGCCGCAAACATGAGCTCACATGGGTTAAACTGACAGTAAAGAACATAGTATATGATGGCTAGAGGTACAGTAGGCGTTTACATTATACACAAGTTGGTGGCGGGCTGTTTAGGCCGCAAACATGAGCTCACATGGGTTGAACTGACAGTAAAGAATGTAGTATATGAGTGCTAGAGGTACAGTAGGCGTTCACTCACAGGATACACAAGTTGGTGGCGGGCTGTTTAGGCCGCAAACATGAGCTCGCATGGGTTGAACTGACAGTAAAGAACATAGTATATGATGGCTAGAGGTACAGTAGGCGTTTACATTATACACAAGTTGGTGGCGGGCTGTTTAGGCCACAAACATTAGCTCACATGGGTTGAACTGACAGTAAAGAATGTAGTATATGATTGCTAGAGGTACAGTAGGCGTTCACTCACAGGATACACAAGTTGGTGGCGGGCTGTTTAAGCATCAAACATGAGCTCACATGGGTTTAAACTGACAGTAAAGAACATAGTATATGATGGCTAGAGGTACAGTAGGCGTTCACAGTATACACAAGTTGGTGGCGGGCTGTTTAGGCCGCAAACATGAGCTCACATGGGTTAAACTGACAGTAAAGAACATAGTATATGATTGCTAGAGGTACAGTAGGCGTTCACAGTATACACAAGTTGGTGGCGGGCTGTTTAGGCCGCAAACATGAGCTCACATGGGTTGAACTGACACCTTTTTTTATGCTCCAACATTTGAGCCACAGAAGCCTGCCTTTTTCCTGAAAAACGTGACGACGTCATCATGGATAGTGAAGTGTTGGACAACTGTGAGGAGACAGGAGAAGGAGAAAGGGGAGGAGAAGGAGAAGAGGCTGGACGGTGAGAGCATGGAGTGTGGCTTTGTGGGTTCTGACAGTTTTGCTCCCACTGGGCTTGGTGATGGGATTTCAGGTGCCTTCTTAAGGCGGTTGTCCCTAGGTGAGTGTTGGGCTTACCGCGACTTATGAGTTGACTGCAAAGGCTGCAGATGGCAACACTGGTGTCAGCAAAGGACACATTAATAAAAGCCCACACTGCGGAGCCATGTGCCGGCGTCCTGGGAGTGCCAGATGTGACTGTACATGGTTGATGGCTCGCTCCTGATACATTTGCAGTCTGCTTTCTACCTCTTCTGCAATGCCAGTTCTGCCTGCCTCTCCTCCCTATCTGCCGGTCCGTCAGTCCGCCAGTACTACAAATAATTGGCGAGTAACTGTTGTCACTGTGTGTAGCAGAGTTAACACAGCAAAAGAGGCCAAATGTTTGCAGGACTAAAATACACTCTTAGAAAATTATACTGTTAAATAACACCCCACTTCAATATGTGGCATTGGTGTAGCACACCAGTTTAAAAAATTGGCCAGTGAGTTTGGCGCAGTGTGTACCAGACTTCACTCAGCAAAGTAGGCAATATTTTTGCATGACACAAATACACTTGAAAAAGTTTACTCAGAGAACACCCCACTTCAATATGTGGCATTGGGGGGGGGGGGGGGGGCGCACAGGTTTATTACATCAGTTCTACAAATAATTGGCCAGTATCTGTTGTCACTGTGTGTAGCAGAGTAAACACAGCAAAAGAGGCCAAATGTTTGCAGGAATAAAATACACTCTTAGAAAATTATACTGTTAAATAACACCCCACTTCAATATGTGGCATTGGTGTAGCACACCAGTTCAAAAAATTGGCCAGTGAGTTTGGCGCAGTGTCTACCAGACTTCACTCAGCAAACTAGGCAATATTGTTGCATGATACAAATACACTTGAAAAAGTTTACTCAGATAACACCCCACTTCAATATGTGGCATTGGGGGGGGGGGGGGAATTGGTCTATCACACCAGTTATAATACATTATAAGTGCTTTTGTCACTGTGTGTAGTGTTGCTGCAGAAACGCTCAGTCTCACCACCACATCTGTCACAATGCTGCACAGTGCACAATAAAAGTACTAATCCACTATAATATGCTTTCTACAAATTATATTATACTGTGGATTAACCCCCTCCCCCACCCCCTTTTTAGTGCACTGCACAGCAATACCAAAAAATTTGCAGCCATTTACATGACTTTTGTGGACATTGACAAAAGCGATTTCTGTGCGACTGCAGCCTATATCTAACTGCCCCTAAAGCAACCACAGGATACCTGGCCCTCATGTTAAAGAGACTGTAATAGACCCTAAAACGACATTGGAGCATTTTAAATGACTTTTGTGGTTATTGACAAAGCGATTTCTGTGTGACTGCAGCCGATATCTAACTGTCCCTAAAGCAACAACAGGATACCTGGCCCTCATGTTAAAGAGACTGTAAAAGACCCTAAAACGACATTGGAGCATTTTAAATGACTTTTGTGGACATTGACAAAGCGATTTCTGTGCGACTGCAGCCGATATCTAACTGTCCCTAAAGCAACCACAGGATACCCAGGCCCTCATGTTAAAGAGACTGTAATAGACCCTAAAACGACCTTGGAGCATTTTAAATGACTTTTGTGGACCTTGACAAAAGCAATTTCTGTGCGACTGCAGCCGATATCTAACTGTCCCTAAAGCAACCACAGGATACCTGGCCCTCATGTTAAAGAGACTGTAATAGACCCTAAAACGACATTGGAGCATTTTAAATGACTTTTGTGGACATTGACAAAGCGATTTTTGTGCGATTTCTGTGCGACTGCAGCCGATCTCTAACTGCCCCTACAGCAACCACAGGATACCTCTTCCTAAACTCTAAAGATACTAGACCTATCCCGAAATACCAGCCCTGAGAAGGACTTTTGTGGACATTGACAGAGCGATTTGTGACTGCAGCCGATCTCTAACTGCCCCTAAACCAACCACAGGATACCTGTCCCTAACCTGAAAAATGACTGTAGAAGGCCTATACCGAAATACCAGCCCTGGAAAGGACTTTTGTGGATCTTCACAGCGCTATATGTGTCTAGCAAACTCTCCCAAATGAGCACAGTGACAGCAGACCTCTCCCTACACTGGCAGAAAACGGAATGTGAAATGGCCGCCAGGTCAGGACTATTTATAGGGTAGGCGCAGTGGTGTCCAAACTATGGCCCTCCAGCTGTTCAGGAACTACAATTCCCATGAGGCATTGTACATCTGACATTCACAGACATAACTAGGCATGATGGGAATTGTAGTTCTGAACAGCTGGAGGGCCATAGTTTGGACACTACTGCGAGGGGGACTGTCCATGTGCTGGAATGTTTCAATTGGCTGTCCAGTTCCACCTGACGGCTGTGTCATGGGTCAAAGTTCTCCCCAATGTAAACAAATATGGCCGCCGCGAACGACGCCATGTGTCTGAAAGTTTGGCGGGTAGCGAACAAGCAAAGTTTGCCCCCAAACGACCGCCGGGCGAACCGCAAGGCCATCTCTATGCAGGATCCCCCCAGCCCACCCTTCTACTAACCTGAGCCCAACCTTGATCCAGAGCTGTACTTGAGGGCAGCGGCTCTCTCCTCTCTCTCACTTCTTACAGGGCAGAGTGAGAGCAGTGGGCGGGCGGGGTCAATAGACACAGACAGCATGGCTCAGGATTGAGCTTGCAGTTGTGCCACCATAGGAAGCAGCTTCCTCTGGTGGCACACCGAGAAGAGTAGGAGAGGATAGTAGTAAGTATAACATGTTTGTCATTTCAAAAGTAAAGTTTACAATCACTGTAATTGCAGAAAACAACTCCTGTAGAGCAGCCCGGTATTGTTAGAAAAAAGAAATATTGGCAGATTGAAACAGGAACACTGCACAAAACACAGAAGTGTGCTTAACCACTTGCCGACCAGCCGCTGCAGTTTTATTGTGGCAGGTCAGCTCTATTACGTGAAACAACGTACCTGTACATTGCTTCGTGTAATAGATAGTGGGGGCGCACTCCCGAATGCTAGGAGGGGAGCCAATCAGTGGGTCTGGGGGATGCGATGTCCGCTGGCCACTCACGATTGCTCCCCAAGGAGACAGAACGATGATCTGCCTATGTACACAAGAATCCTGTGTTCCTCCTATTTAGAAACACAGGTCTCTGTGTTCATCTAGTGAGTATACCCCCCATACAATTAGAAAGCACTCCCTAGGAGCACACTTAACCTTTTGATCTCCCTTGGTGTTAACCCTTCCCTGCCAGTGTCATTATTACAGTAACAATGCATATTTTTAGCACTGATTACTGTAGTAATGTCACTGGTTCCTTCAAAAGTGTCAGTTAGGTGTCCAATCTGTCCGCTGCAATGTCGCAGTCCCGATAAAAATCGCTGATCGATTACTAGTTTTTAGACATGATAACTTTTGTGCAAACCAATCAATTTCCCCTTTTGGGATTTTTTTTACGACAAATATGTGGCAGAATAAATATTGGCCTAAATTGATGAAAAAATTTGATTTCTTATTTTTTTTATTAGGAATGTTTAAAAGCAGAAAGTAAAAAAAATATTTATATATTTTTTTTTTTCAGAATTGTCGCTCATTTTTGGTTTATGGCGCAAAAAATTAAAAACTGCAGAGGTGATCAAATATAACCAAATAAAGCTCAATTTGTGGGGGAAAAAAAGAACATCAATGTTATTTGGGAACAGCGTCGCAGAACCGTGCAATTGTCAGTTAAATTAACCCAGTGCCGTATCGCAAAAAATGGCCAGGTCCTAAAGTAGTTAAAAGAATAGGATTTTAACTGACAACTTTATAACATTACCTTTTGGTTACTTATACCACATAATGAATACAAGATTACAATATCCTTTCTAGTATTTTAGCTGGACCATGTAATACAAACATTGTACAATGCTGAATTACTAACCTAATAATGTTGGTTTCATACCTGTTGACAGAAACTGCATGATGAATTACTGTATCTTCCTCTCTTCCATGCATTAACTTTATTGAAGATTTGCCTCAATCCCTGTTGATTTATTCCCAACTGATACGGTAAATGTAACAATTTTTGATCATCTGATGGAGTGTGCCAGTGAAATAGGAAAAACATTCACCAAGTATGCACAGTATATCACAGAAATCTCAATATTATGTACATCACGCAGAATGTCAGATTTGTCAGCATAAGAAAAGCAGAACTTTAAATGTAAATACCAAGAACAGGATGCTTTTAAAAATCCATGTGATAAATTACAAAGTATAACTCATGCAAGACACATGGGAAAACACCTTTCTTTTTAGAGACTTTTGAAGATGCTACACAAGCAACTTATAGTGTCACTAAAAGCACATCATAAAAAACTATCAATAAATGCTGTATTTACATGCTGTTTATACTGACTCAGTCACTATGAGATTTTTTTTCTGTATTCTGCAAAAACCCTGGCTGCTCCCTATCTCCACCTTCTGCCCATGTCCCCAATTCAGCTAGGGATTTTGCAGTTGTGGTGGCAAATGTTTTCAGTGGATTTCTTTGCTGAGCATTTCCTCCCTATCACACCTGAGCAGTCCATGTGACCATAAAGTCACACATGTAGGCGTATACACAGTGGTAAATGACAGCCCACTCCCTCTCTCCTCCTCCATTCCCACTAACTACTAGGGATGATCGAACTTTTGAAAAGTTCGGTTCGACCAGAACACCCGAACTTCCCGAAAGTTTGGGTCCGGATTCCAGAACCCCATTGAAATCAATGGGACCCGAACCTCGGTAATCAAAAAACACAATTTTGAAGCCCTAAAACCCAATAAATGCCCCTAAAAAGTGCCTAGGGTTCTGGGTCATGCCCCAGGGACTATTAATTGTTGTTTTTGATAGAGAGACAATTATTGAAAAAATTATTGAAAAAAAACGAGATTTCTTTGGATTTAGTGTCTGGGGGGGTCTAAAAGTGTACCTGTGAAGTTTCAGCTCTGTAGCATGTCCAGAACCAGAAAAAAAAAGATTGTTTGTCTTAGAATTGCAGTAGAGCAGGGATATGGCTCCGCTATTTTCACACCTGGCCGTTTTTGTTGCAGGCGTTTATTGGGCTTTTTTGTGGATGTCTTTGGAGGCAGGCATGACATCTGAACTTCTGTGTAGGGGTATATATACACACACACATATATGTATATAAACACATACACACATATAGGTGTGAAAGTAGCGGAACCCTATGCCCAGCGCTAATGAAATTATTTGCAGGCATAGGGCTCCGCTCCTATCACACCTATATGTGTGTATGTGTATAAATACATATATGTGTGTGTGTATATATCAGGGCTGTGGAGTCTGTAGATAAATGTTCCGACTCTGACTCCTCAGTTTTTTGTACTTCCGACTCCGACTCCCCCACTCCGACTCCTCTGTATTAATATGTATTAATCTTTTGACACTGACTTGGGTGGGTGGCATTGCGTAACTATTCTGGCCACATTACCAATGATCTCTGGATAAACAAGGATGGCTTCTTCAACTAACAAGATTTCATTTTCCAGCAAAAGACTCTCTCTTTTCATCATTAAAGATGCAATGCCCTCAGCTATTAACCCTCCATTTTTGTTCAGGCGATATAACAGGCTCTTCCATTCCAAGAGGAATTTACCCGGGGTTAGATCGTCACATTGCAACCTCTTGGTGACAGTGAAGGGGTGAGAAAGAAGGTTCTCCAGCTCTTTTGTTTGTGTCCACTGGCTTTCAGTTAATGCAAGATTTTCATTGTCCATTTCTTCTATGAAGTCTAAGTTCAAGCAAACGCTTCACCATTAAATAAGTGCTTCCCCAGCGAGTTGTTTGATCCAAAATGACTCCTTTTCCTGCACATCTTTTCAAAATTGCATCTGTTTTTGGGCCCCTGGCTGCAACAGTTACTTGCCGTAATTTGCCAAGAAGTGTAGCTGCATGGCGATCTTTTAATCCATCTCTTATGGCAAATTGCAGTGTATGAACAGCACATCGCATATGATGAATAGTAGCAAGCTTCAATGCTTCTTCAACAAAGTTGAATAAAAAAATGTCAGCATTCTCTTCAGTTTCTAAACTTTCTCCAATACTTGCAGAGCTGTCTTCCTCTAACTCTTTTCTTTCATTGATTTTTATTGAGAAAAAGTCAAGTACAAAATACAACAAACATGGTAAAACGATCAGGCTAGACATGGTCCTGAATACCATACATATAAAATTGAGGAGTACTAACATCGAGGGGGGCATATCCATTAACCGACTGTGTGGAGGTCAAAGAGGGTAGTCCAAAGATCCACCCCCAACACGCTATGGGAGCTGAAACAGGATGCAGAGGGCCGAATCCCCATATAGAGGGATGCAAAGCCCAAGAATAAACCACAGGCAATATACAACGAGGTAAGCGGAGGGTATCTCCAGGAGAGGAAGTATGAGGGGACACCATGCCCCCAATGGGTGGCGAGACATATGGGTCCAGCACATTCCCCTTCCAGAGAAAGCCCCCAAGAGTGGTAGGGTGGCAAAGAAGGGTGGGAGGGGGGGAGTAAGTTAGGATAGACTGGAAGGGGGTAGAAGGGAATAAGAGCATAGGAGGCTCAAGAGGTTAGCTGAAATAAGGAGAGAAACGAGGAAAAAGAAAGAGGGTCTGGCGGCCAGATCAAATGGAAACCTGTACATATTTACCCCAGGGTTCCCAGATGGTCTCAAATTTAACCACATTGTTATTGATAATACCAAAGATTTTTTTTCCTGTGACATGATCCAGGAGATCTTAAGTTTGGTTTCCCTGATGGACACCCTAGGTGTTTTCCATGCTCTGGCTATGGTGAGTTGGGCTCCCAGGAGCATAAAACGGAGGAGTTTCTGAGCAGGTTTAGAGAGTTTAGGGACCTTGACGTTGAGAAGTGCAATTTGTGGGGACTGAGTGATGGGGTGATCAAGTACTTTACGAATGATCTGGAATAATTTATTCCAGAATAGCCTAATCTTGCGGCAGGCCCACCAAGTGTGCAAGTGGTCACCAGATGAACCGCAGCCCCTAAAGCACTGTGGAGAGGCGTTTGGAAACATGGCCGCAATGCGGGTAGGGACCAGGTACCATCTGGTGAGCAATTTAACATTAGCTTCGATGAGAGAAACATTCAGTATACCTGTAAAGGAGCGTTGAAGGCGAAAACCCCAGTCGTCCAGGTCCTACTCCATTTCCAGGTCCCTCTAACCAGGCTAGCGCATATGCAGGTTTGACATCACTGTTGGATAGTATTGAATAGATGAGGGAAATCCCTCCCCTTGGGTCCCTGGCTTCCGAGCACCAGCGTTCATAAAGAGTGATTTGTGGAGGGTCAGGTTTATCGTCCCATATGGAGTGGAGGAAATGTGATATCTGGGAGTGGCGATATCTCTCAGTGAGGGGCATTTTGAGGAAATTGACACAGTGTGGGAAAGAAAGGGGCCCCATGTTAAAGAAGTGTCCAATGCGAAATAGGCCCTTGTTAAGCCACCAATGGAAGGCTTTGATATTTAGTCCAGGGGGAAATAGGGGGTTGTTAAAAACTTCCTCTAACTCTAATATCTGTTTGTTACCTTCTTCATCTGCGTTCATCTTCTCAATTGTGCTCAACATGTTAGAAGCGTTATCTGTCACAACACATAAAATCTGTTCCTTTGTAATTTCAAAATCTTCTAGAACACCCTCCACTAACTTCTGAAGGTAATCACTGGTGTGATGTGCCTGAGTGTCCTTTAATCCGAGGGTCCGTGTTATTGTTTTGTTATTTTCATCCACAAATCTAACATTAATAGCAAAATAATTGACTCTGTGACGTGTGCATGCATCCATTTAAAGGAAGACAAAACGTCCTTTCAGAACTTTCTGTAGTTCTTCCTTTTTTCATTTGGCCTTCTCAATTATAAGTTTCCTTATACTAAGTCATTAATTATAACTTTTTGTGAATTGGGACATTTAAACTTGCTTTTTTTTTTTATTCCAATCTAAATTTAGTAGGAGTAGGAGTCGGAGCACTGTTTGCCGACTCCGACTCCGGTACCCAAAATTTCCTCCGACTCCTCGACTCCGACTCCACAGCCCTGGTATATATACCCCTATACAGAAGTTCAGATGTTATGCCTGCCTCCAAAGACGCCTAAAAAATGACCAAAAAACGCCTGCAACAACACACCTGGGCGTTTTTGTTGCAGGTGTTTTTTTGGGCATTTTTTGGGCATCTTTGGAGGCAGGCATAACATCTGAACTTCTGTATAGGGGTATATATACACACACACATATATGTATATATACACATACACACATATAGGTGTGATAGGAGCGAAGCCCTATGCCTGCAAATAATTTCATTAGCGCAGGCATAGGATTCTGCTACTTTCACACCTATATGTGTGTATGTGTATATATACATATATGTGTTTGTGTATATATATATACCCTATACAGAAGTTCAGATGTTATGCCTGCCTCCAAAGATGCCCAAAAAATGCCCAAAAAACGCCTGCAACAAAAACGCCCAGGTGTGTTGTTGCAGGCGTTTTTTTGGGCATTTTTTGGGCGTCTTTGGAGGCAGGCATAACATCTGAACTTATGTATAGGGGTATATATACACACACATATATGTATATATACACATACACACATATAGGTGTGACAGGAGCAGAGCCCTATGCCTGCAAATAATTTCATTAGCGCAGGCATAGGGTTCCGCTACTTTCACACCTATATGTGTGTATGTGTATATATACATATATGTGTGTGTGTATATATACCCCTACACAGAAGTTCAGATGTCATGCCTGCCTCCAAAGACGTCCACAAAAAAGCCCAATAAACGCCTGCAACAAAAACGGCCAGGTGTGAAAGTAGCAGAGCCATATCCCTGCTCTACTGCAATTCTAAGACAAACGATCTTTTTTCTATGGCGGTCACCCTGACATGGAAGAGTTTGGTCACCCTGCCATAGCAGTCAGAGTCAGTTCACCCTACACTACACTACGGTCACCCTGACACTTAACACTTTCCCTACAGAAACTAGATTATTGAATCTAACTATAGTGGAAAACAGTACCCTAACTACACTAGATATCCCTTTTCTCACACTAATAATTGCTAAATGACACTTTTGAAGCAGGAGTAACAGAACTGCTTCCACTCTCTTCCACAGCCCCTGTATTACAGTGCTAGAGATTTGGCGGGGCTATGTTATATACTGGGGGGCGTATTCACTACTGATTGGCCTCTGGACCCCCTAGTCACTCCAATCACATTCCTAGCATCCTCCTGCCCCCTCAATTGGCTTTTACTGATGGCTCTGGTCCAATCACGGGCTTTTAAAGCCCAGTTCCTGTCCCATTGCATTTTGGTCGGTTCTGGTTGCCGAATTCCGAACTTTTTCCGCAAAAAGTTCGGAATTCGGCCGAATTTCGAACAGTCAATGTTCGGGTTGAACCGATGGTCGACCCGAACCGTTCGATCATCCCTACTAACTACCGAAACACAATGGGGGCAGGATATTACATGTAGATTGATGGAGGTTTCACCTCCCTCTTATTCTAAGACACAGGCTGGAGGGACCCGACAAAGCATGTGACTGGCAAAAATCTGCCCACACCATGTTATTGCCAAAAAATTATAAAGATTTGATTTCAAATATATATTCGTATGACAATTTCAAACTGTTTATTGTTATTAATTATTTATTTTTAGTCTGTATTCCAAAGGCTGTTTTTTTTTTATTTTGAAAATGGGGCTGGTTGGGGGAATGAAGCTTTGAGGTGAGACCACGTCCCGATAAATTGAAAAAGAGGAGATCACCCCCCCAGTGGGACTTTAAAGGTCTTCCAAAAATAAGGTACTGCTGTTAAGCAATGAAAAAAGGGTTTTCATGTAAAAGATATAATTTTATTCAAAAAGAGTAAAAAAGAAAAATACATAATACATATATATGGAACAGACATGGGTGGCTAGCCCTAAAATGACCACATCATATGGTAACCAGGTACAATGTGACAGTATAGTAAGTACAACAAGTGATAATTACACCCAAGGTGTAATTTGGGTGTAATTATCAATTCTTGTACTTACTATACTGTCACATTGTACCTGGGTACCATATGATTTGGTCATTTTAGGGCTAGCCACCCATGTCTGTTCCATATATATGTATTATGTATTATGTCTTTTTCTTTTTTACTCTTTTTGAATAAAATTATATCTTTTACATAAAAACTTTTTTTTCATTGCTTAACAGCAGTACTTTATTTTTGGAAGACCTTTAAAGTCCCACTGGGGGGTGTTCTCCTCTTTTTTTTTATTTTGAACATGTGACCAGCAGCAGAGGACTAAAAGCTTCCCCTGCTTTTGTTTCCCTGTAGACAGGCTGGGAAAGATCTGGGTCATGTGACAGCTGAATATCGATTAGGAAAAAGGTACGTAGATGTTTTTTTAATAAGTACCAGTTCACACCAGATGCAGTCCAGTACGTTTTTTTTCTACATCAAAAACGCATGGACAGTAGATTATATGGGTTTCAGTGGCATACCACACCAGTGCAGTTAGTTCCAGTGTGTTCCAGTGCAGAAAAAAAATTATAAACATGCAGAATTTGTTCTGCACAGAACTGTACCGAATGCGGCAAATTGCATCAAAAATGCACTGGAACACACTGGAGCACATCTAAAAGCAAAAGGAATGTATTTAATCACATCAAAATTATGCATGCAAAAAACCATCCGGATTGAGTTATTGTTGTGTGACCTGAAAGCAAAAATGCATCCAGAAAACATCCGGAGTGTGTTTTGTGGTGTACTTTTCATTTAAGGGTATTTGTTAGCAAATTTAAGATCCAACACAAGAAGTCTATTTCTGGTCCTTTCCACCTGTTTTATTCCCAAAAAATTTAATTTGTGACTAAGCCTTACGATTGAAATTTACCATACAGGGGTATTGTTATGGCATAATCTCCATCCTCACCACTTATGCCTCGTACTCAGGCGTCGATAGTTGGCCGATTTTTGGCCTGTTAGTATGATGTTTTCGACAACCGACTCCGACTTTTCGGCCAAATAAAATCTGGTGTGCAGGCTATAAAATTTTTGTTGGCCGTCAACACAACGGCCGATTTTCCGTCAGTCAGTACAGATTTCGGCAGACAAAAATCTACTAATCGGAACACGCATGATCGGAACCAAATAACGACCCGGAAGAATATTCTCAAGAAAACTAGCCATTTTATCAAGAAAGAACTTTCGTCTCACGGCAGTCCAAAAAATATATGAAATGCGGAGCACATGCTCATCTTGGTTAATGTGAGAAGAAGGAAGATGCTGCTCATAATTCTATACTTTACAATTAAAAAGGCATGTGTTCTGTTATGATGATGATAATGATTTGGCTATTCTATATGGTGCATGTATTTTTCAAATTAAATATTTTAAACTCTTCACCATTCTCTTTGTATTTTGACTGCAAAGATCTAACTATTGACTAGTGTCCCTTTATTCATTTTGGAATTAATGTATAAAACATATATTGCTGCTTACTCCCAATATTCTACATTTTAAAAAATAAAGATAGGCAAGTAGTTTTTTTATCATCATATTTATTTTATAAAAGAAGAAAATCCAACATAAATATATAAATACTCTCCGTATTTAAACTATTAAAATAAAAAAGGACATTTCCGTCTCATATAAACTATAAATAAATAAAAAGGGGTAACACAAATAACTGGTTCGAAATTAGGGGCAATTACAATTGGGTATACCGGTAATCATGGGGCCATGAGGGGATGTGGGGATCAGGAGGGCCATATTGCCACTGACTGCCATGTGGCAGTCGTGGCTGTGGTGGAGGTGGTATGTGACCAAGAACAGCTTGGTCACATACATCATATTCTTAAAAAAGTAAGTTTTTTTATTTTATCAAGCAATATGTTTTGGGTCGATTTGGTGTATGTTGTATAGAAATGTATAGATTATAATGTATATGAAAATTTTCCATTTTTATATTTTATTGGTCATGTCTTGATTTGATAGATCTATTGATGATTTATTTGTATATTACATTAAAATACAGGAATCCACAGTAAACTATATATGCATTTGATTGCAACGAATTTTCTTTATTGCAACGAATTTTCTATCCAAAAAATCATATTATTCCCATATTCTTTTTGTAACCTTTAAATAGGGCAAAAACGAAAATTAAAACAAAAAGAATTGGAAAAGAGGAGGAGAGGTGCATCGACTGTGTCAGCTCCATCCACATTAGATGAAGAACCAGAGGACATGGGCCCAGATGCTGTCACACATTCCCAAAAAGGTAATTGTTTCCTATGCTGAGTCAAACATTAATGTCCCAACTTTTTAGGAGATAACCATGTACATGTCTGAATATTTTATAAGAAAATAGCTGTCAAGCAGTACGCCATGTCCTATCAAATTTACCTCCTGTGAATTTTATTACATGCCACATTTTTAGTATTATGTAGATAAAGACAGTAGTCCAGAGTGCAGCATGGTGGAGCCAACAAGTGTGCAGCCACCAAAGCAACAGCAAGGTTGGTAGGCACAGATTTTTTTGTAGTGGGATACTAAAAATATGTGTATTTGCAATGATTGTTTAACCTTATATTGTTGTATTTCATAAAAAATGTACATTGCAGAGGTTCCCTCATTTGATCTATGGGATGTGTCACCTCCAGCCGGATCGGATGTTGAAATTTCTGATGCAAGATCTCCTGCCAGCATTCCGACCAGACTTGCAAGCTCTTCTGCAAATGATCCCGATCAGGAAACAAGTGTTGGGGAGCCAGTTTTGTGCCCAAGTAAGTATTTTTTTTTTTTAATAATCTTTATTTAACAAATTCAAAACATTACACGGATATACAAAACATCAAGAAAAAAAGGCAAAGTGCAGATAGGAGGTACATAGAGAAGGCACAATCGGTGATTCTATCAATCCGGATGCCATGAGCGAAACTTATACATCCACAGGGGGCAAACAAACAGTCATATTGAAAGCGTGTGCCAATGTGGCCAAACAGCAATTACAGTAAGAAACCCCCCATAACACGCCATGTCTGCCATCGCCATCCAGGAAGGCCTCCACAAAGGGAGTCGGATAGCCAGACAGACACCACGTATACCTCGAGCAATAGTACACGTTGGCATCCATAATACATTGTATACTACAGAGGATACTAGCCGGAGGCGTTAAGAAAAGAGAAAGAAAAAAGGCAAGGGGCAAGAATAATAGGGAGGAACAGTGTGGGGAAATGGACAGATAGGGGGGGAAGGGAACAGATAGGATAAGGGAGGCCTGGAGGGGGGAGTGGGCCCCAGTGGGGAGGAAACCGGTCAGGAGTCTCAGCGTTTGGCTGCAAGCAGTTGTTGTTACACATCTGGGATCTCATCAGAGTAGAACATCCACCCCATCCAGGTATCCTTGAAACGTTAGTACCGTATACTCTCGAGTATAAGCCGACCCGAGTATAAGTCGAGACCCCTACTTTTACCACAAAAAGATGGGAAAAATCATTGACTCGAGTATAAGCCTAGGGTGAGAATGCAGGGCGGCGGGCATGGTACAGGAGAATGCAGGGTGACTGGCATGGTGCAGGAGAATGCAGGGTGACTGGCATGGTGCAGGAGAATGCAGGGTACTGGCATGGTACAGGAGAATGCAGGGTACTGGCATGGTACAGGAGAATGCAGGGTACTGGCATGGTGCAGGAGAATGCAGGGTACGGGCATGGTGCAGGAGAATGCAGGGTGACTGGCATGGTGCAGGAGAATGCAGGGTGACTGGCATGGTGCAGGAGAATGCAGGGTACTGGCATGGTACAAGAGGATCCGGGGTTGTGGGCATACTACAGGAGATGCAGTGCTGTGGGCATGGTACATGTGGACCATGCCCTCAGCACTGCATCCCTTGTAGTGTGCCCGCAGCCCTGCATAATGGCAGGTAGTGAAGCTGTTTCACTTACCTGTTCCCGAGGCGCCTTCATTTTAAAAATGGCGCCGCCCGGCGCCGACACGTCATTGCGCACGCGCCACCGCCGCTCGTATACTTTCGGCTATTTTCGGCCTCTCCCGAGCGGCGCCGGGAATAGCCGAAATTACACGAGCGGCGGCCGCGCGTGCGCGGTGACATGTATGCGACGGGCGGCGCCATTTTTAAACCTTAAACCCATCGGAGCGGACAGGAAATTTTCTTTTTTCCTTGACTCGAGTATAAGCCGAGGGGGACGTTTTCAGCACAAAAAAATGTGCTGAAAAACTCGGCTTATACTCGAGTATATACGGTAAGTATTTTTTTAATGTGTTTTCAAGTGTATTTCTCGTTTGGTGTATTTGATGTAATGCTTCAAAGGAACTACCTGTTTGTTAAATAATGTGAATCAGGTGCGCTAAACTTATAAATTTTGTGACAATTATATAATCATATAGTGTCAAATCTTCTAAAGTTTTCTCCATTTGTGTAGATTTGTCACTATATGATTATATATTTGACACATTATTTAATTTATTGGCGCACCTGATTCACATTTTTGACCAAACATATGTTTTCGACGTTTGCAGGTTTTTAGGCCCCATGCACACGGGGCGTTAGAAAAAACGTGCGTCAAAGCTAGTTCTGACGCCGGAAAAAGCAGCTGTAAAAACGTGCTTTCAATAGTTTTTTCCATTTGCATTATTGCACGTTTTGCCACATTGCTTTTAGCAGGGTTTTTTTCAGCCTCCATTCAAAATCAAGTGGGGCCACTTGCGCTGTGAGAATCTTGAGGGGGAACTCCATGCCAAAATGGGAAAACCGGCGTGGGGGTCCCCCCCAGGTTCCAAAGCAGGCCCTTTGGGTCTGGTATGAAATTTGAGGGTAGCCCCACACCAAAAAACGGCCCCCTCCAAAATCAATACCAGACCCTTATCCAAGCATGCAAGCGGCCCCACCCCCCCTGGACCACACCAGGCCACATGCCCTCAACATGGGGGGGTGTTGGTGCTTTGGGGCAGGGGGGGCTCTACACCCCCCCACCCCAAAGCACCTTGCCCCCATGTTGATGAGGACAAGGGCCTCATCCCCACAACCCTGGCCGGTGGTTGTGGGGGTCTGCGGGCAGGGGGCTCATAGGAATCTGGAAGCCCCCTTTATCAAGGGGTGCCCCCCAGATCCCAGACCCCCCTCCCTATGTGAATGGGTATGGGGTACATAGTACCCCTACCCATTCACCCCATAAAAGGAAGTGTATGGGAATAACGACAGGAGACGTTTATGAAATTTTATTAAAAATCTTCATCCGGTCTTCTCCACTCTGCTCTTCGGATCTTCTCCTCTCCGCTCTTCTGCTGTCCAATCTTCTGTTGTCTGCTCTTCTGCTCTTTTGCCCTAGGCTCTTCTTCTTCCTCCTGTCCTCCTCCGATGCTGTCCCTGATGATTATGCCGGTCTCCGGTCTCTGCAGCTTAATATATATCCATTAGGGGCGTGACCTCTCGATGACGTCATCGGCGTTCACGCCCCTAATGGATATATAATAAGCTGCAGAGACCGGAGACCGGCATAATCATCGGGGACAGCATCGGAGGAGGACAGGAGGAAGAAGAAGAGCCTAGGGCAGAAGAGCGGACAACAGAAGAGTGGAGAGGAGAAGATCCGAAGAGCAGGGTAGGTATTAACTCTTCATTAGTTTAAGATGAACTTGACCCCAAATGTTTAGATATTATGACCTCATCTAGTTGCTTGGCATGTACTTAATATATGATTTTTTATTAACAGGTCATGTTATTCCTAGTTGCACTATAGCCAGGATGACAGTTGAGGCTCTACAATTCTGCTGAGCTTGAGAAAATGAAGGAGGCTGCTACAGTCTTACAAAAAAAATGCGTGACTTTGTTGACATGCTTGCCAAATTTTAAGCTTCTTTTTTTTATATATTTTATTGGTTTTTATTGGGATGTTTTTGTTTTTCCCGATGTTCGTTTTAAATTTTATGGCCTATTTTTTGGCCAATACATGCATCATCATCTGTAAAAGGTGTACCCAAGTTTGTTACAGTTTTAGACAGGGCTTCTATGCATATGAAGCACTTTACAACCCTAACCCTAACCCTGTGAATGTGTTTTAATAAAAAAAAATTACATTCAACAATGTGTGCTCGATTCTTTCTTTGACTTTTGGTGGGGGGGCAGGTCTAAAGCTGGGTAAAGTAGCACAAAATGTATGATGGCTGTCCTGTTCACATATTTGCATGTTAATTAAAGCAGTTTTGATTGTGTGTATAATTATCAACCGGCCAAAATCTTTGTGCCTTCAGGACCAGTGAACATCTAACAAGTGATATTCACTAGTACACTGAATGCACAATTATATCTGTGAACTGAGTGGCAATCAGTCTACAAAAGTACTAGCACTCCTAGGATTATACATGGCATTGAGATGGGCAGTAGCAATCAGTGTAGGGGGATCAGTGTAATATATAGTGTATTGCTGGTTCATTCGTCTATTTCACTTTACATTACCTATATATAACACTTTGATCTCAACACTAAGCAAGTTTCACATAACACTGACATCTCCTTACATTGGTGGGCAGTGAGAATGATGTCATAAATGAACACAACATAACAGGTGGAGGTAAGTTGTTAGTACACTAATGTATTAGAATAAATATATAGTATGGGCACCTTCTGGCCAATGACCACCAATGTAAGGTGACATTGGATGAACCTTGGGTGTGACCTACTTCTCAATGTGAGAGGGTTTGTAGAAATTAAAAGGGGTGCAGAAGGCCCTTGTATTTACACCACTGGAAAACAAAAAACACACATGGCCATAATCACATTTGAACAGCTGGGGAGAGACAACAGTAGATAAACACACTGAATGTATTAACCCTTCTAAAGTCACACATATATAACACATGATGAACCCAAAAAATTTTGTTTTTGATATGTGCCCAAATTATTAGAATACACAATACAGAATCATTGCAATTTTTTTTATTGCAGAAATATTATTAGATATCTCAAAATTATCTTGTGTCTGGCAGTAATTCCTGCCACGAAACAGCCCCTCTCCCCACAAAATATTCTAGATATTGCTGACGGATATCGCGGGCTCTTTGGGATGCCAATCCAGAACGGCCGACTTCCATTGGACTCCACTTGCTCACGTGGTTGTGCCTCTCCACTTGGCCCTGGCATGGCAGGGTCAGTATCCAGTTGCTGCAAAGTTAGATAGTTCTCAGCATTTTTATCACGTTTTTACATCATTACATAAACATACACAATCATAGGTTGGAATGGATGGACTGATGTCTTTAAGATAAATCATAAACTAGGTACTAAAACATTTGCAAAGGCATAATTAATTCAGGGAAAGTCAGAAAATGACACAGATTCAATATACTGTTAACAGGCAATGCGTTTAGGGACACATAGGAGAGAATGCTGGGGTGGTTACTGGGTCATTTTACAAATGGTTAAGTTAATATAAAGCTTTACTACTATGTGCATGCGGACAGAGGGTAGTTACAAAATAATGACATCTGTAAATTGATGTACATCCAAAAACAGCATAATTCGGGTGAGATGACTAATACATGTAATGTAATGTAAAAAATAAAACATACCTTGATATAGTCCTTCTGCAAGACTTTGATGATAGCAGAGCAGGTCTCAGGGATGATGACTCCAAGAGCTTGGGGGGAGATGCCTGTGGTGAACTTGAGATCCTGCAGGCTTCTCCCTGTTGCAAGATATCTCAAAGTTGCAATTAACCTTTGCTCAGGAGTAATTGCAACCCGCATACACGTATCCTGCTTGATAATATAGGGGGACACCAGGGCAAGAAGACGGTGAAAGATGGGATCCGTCATCCTCAAATAATTCCTGAAGTCATCAGGATTATTTTCCTGGAGCTCCCTCAGCAAGGACATGTGGGAAAATTGATCACGGTTAAGCAACCAATTTTTAGTTCAGGAGGTCCGCTTCTTCTTCCTCTTGCTCATAACTCGCCTCAGAGCCATAACTCCAAGCCCAACTACAGCAAGAGTCGAATCCTCGGTCTCCATAATAAATTATTGAACGATGTCTCCGAAAATAGCGAAATGTCGTTAACCAAACAAATGCTACCGAAATCAGCGCGAGATGCCCAGAAGGGTCACGGCCAAAAACTCACTTCCTCTTTTGTAGCGTCGAACGTGCGTCAAACGTACTGACGTCATTTTCTGTCGGCCAACAAAAGTCCAGTGCAAGTCTAGAGCACATTTCAACCAACACAACAACACTGGACCGATCGGTCGGCCGATAATCGTTGCGTGAGTACGAGGCATTAGGCTTACCTCCTGTCTCTCAAGACATGTTTTTTTCAGTTTTTACTACTACATATATTAAAGTGAACTCCAATAACTAATAAAACAATAAACAAAAAAATGTAAAGAATAACAATTTTTAACCAGTGGTTTAGGCTTTTGTAGGATTGCTTGCGGCAGTTTGTCATTCTTTTCTTTTTTGCATTTCATATGTAACAATATTATTTTTATTTAACTACTTATTGTTTTTAGCTTCTATGTACTTTTTGCACCAGTACACGCATACCTCTAAACTGTCTATTAGTTCTCATTATTGCAATACCACATGTGAAGTTTCTGTCTATGGTTGCTTTTCAGGAGATTGGACTTATGCTAAACAGTGCATTTTTTTGTTACTTGTCTCTTTACATTTTTTGAGTGGTTTACCCACATCAATATTCAGGCGGCTGATGAAGGTATTTATTCCTCTACCACCCACAGACCCTCATCCTCATGATTAAGCCCCAGGGGAGGGGTAAAACATGTTGGAGTTGTGGTCTGGATGAATCGAGCTGAGGCTGCTTTTACATGCTTACCTACTTAGGCTGAGTGAGGTGTGCGGTGGTTGAGCTACCTTTTTCTGTTTTACATTATGCTTTGGGTCTGAACGGACCTTTCCTCAGCCTGCACCCTTACTGGTCAGCGGCATCCAACTAACCAAACTTTGATAGCCTGAGTGGGCACACTCAAGCATTTGTCATAGATCTCATACCAATATCCTAAGGTTCCAGCACAATCAATTTGCAACTCTAAATGGGGCTTGTAAGGCAGTCTGATGGATTTAACCACTTTAAGACCAATCCTATTTTTGACACTTGGGGCCTAATTCACTGTACCACCATTTCGCGAACGCCGGGATTTTTGCAGAATGGCGAATTTGAACGTATGAAATTGGTATTCACGGTACCGCCGGCGGACAATAACGTATAGTGTTAGATTCACTAAGATGCTACAACGTCAGGGCGCGACTTAAAAACAGGTCAGCTAAAAGCTTGACTAATGTTTTGCCAAAATTTTTTGAGTACCCCAAAAAATCCCAAATCACTATGGAAGATGTGGGAGATCATTTGGAGATGAATGGCTTTTAAACTGTGTCAAAAACTGACATAGAAAGAGAGATTTCTTCAAAAGTGTAAAAAGTCAAAATAGCTCCTCAAGTCCCGAGCTGCAAGAGAGCTCATGTGCGCATGCCAACTAGGCTCAAAAAGTTACGTTTCACAAACTTTAGCATGCGGTATAGTGAATTCCAACGTAAAATCCGCTGTATCGCCCATGTAAAATGGAATGAACTGGCGGATTTGAAAAACATGCACACAGTTCATACTTCTAGCAAGTGGTTTCTAAAGCCCCTCACACACGTACCGAACAGAATCTGTCGTGCAGACTTTAAAATATTTGTTGGCCGTCACCAGAACGGCCGATTGTTCGCCAGTCAGTACAGATTTCGGCCGACAGACAGCAGATTAGCAAGACTGAGCATGCTCAGAAAAGAAAAAAGACAAGGAAAGTTATCCATCACATGACATCACTTCTGCAGTCGGCTGTTGTTGGCCGACAAAATTCGTGTGCAGTCTTTTGCAGTTTTCAACAGACACGACAGCCCTGGACAAAAGACGGCCGATCGTTCGGCCGACGATCAGTACGTGTGTACGGGGCTTTAGTAAACACCATCACATTACAACGTTCTAGAAACCGTTCCTGCTCAATCATATTTCACTAGAACAATCTTATATATAGTTTTTATATAGAACCCCAACATTATCTAGCGTATCCCACAAAATATTTAATCAGGAAACACGTATGGCCAAGCTTTTGCATTTTATAACAGATTTTACTGCAGGTACATCCAAAATGTGCTCAAAATACAAATATAGCTATATCTCTCAATATTGCTAGATATTGACTTTTTGTGGCATATTTTTTATTTTGGTAATGTCTTTATATTAAGAGTTTGGTGATACACATGCCTATGTCAAACAATAGCAAAAGTATTGATGCTAACATTTGGAGGGTTGGAGACCTCCATTTGTTGCCCATAGAGAGGGCTCATTCTGGATTCGAACTCACAGGAAGGCAGACTCCCTAATCATTGTGCTATTTCTCAGTCCTTACAACTCCAAACTTTTTAAGGATGTTTATGAGTGATAAGCATGATTATTGGCTTAGCTATATGTTCAATCTTCATTGAAACAACAACCTGAACCCCAAAAGAAATGCCCCCCCCCCAAAAATAATTTCAAAGCCCAAAATTAGTTTAAACAAAAAATATATAAATATACAGTATATATATATATGTGTGTGTGTCTCTCTCTCTCTATATATATATATATATATATATATATATATATATATATATATATTGTGACAGGAAGTCAGGTAAATCTGTGGATGTAGTCACAGACAGGAGGTACATTTCCACCTGGTTTAGAAAATTCACCAATTACTATAGGGTGTCGGCTGCAAAGGTAGCCAGAACTGTCTAAGGACGTTGAACAGACTTCAGCTGTTCACAATGAGGAAATTAAGGCCTCTATAATTTGTCCAGAGGAAGTCTAAGGCTTGCTGCCTCCTGACGCTGTGTTAGTAGAGGAGGACAGTCAGATGGCTGCCTCCTGAAGCTGTGTGAGCTGGGGATAGGAGATCAGTCAGATGAATGCATCCTGAAGCGATGTGCGCTGAGAAGGATAAAAAGACTGAAGACTTCTCAAGGTGAGGTCTTGGATTGTTTTCTATGTGGAGAGAAAAACAATGAACATTTTCTATGGGAAGAAACAATGAACTATTTCTATGTTAAAAGAAACCAAAGGGACATGTTCTATGTGAAGAGAGAAACCAATGAACATTTGTTGTGTGAAGAGAAAAGGGACACGTTAAATGGACTATTGATGGTTTGCTGTAGGATCAGCAAAGTCTGCCCAACAGTAGGTTGGGGACAGACTCTGTAGGTAGGTTCCTGTGTGTGAGAAGGTAGCCGCCCACAGTGGCAAGGATTTATTTTGTGTTTTATTTTATTTTTGATGTTTTGATGCTTGCACTTGTGTGAAGAAAAATTGCAAGAATAAAACCATACACTGTTGTTTGCAACCACTTCTCGGCTACATCCTTGTGTAACGAACCCCAAAAGGGGGTCATTCACACCCGCCACCGAGCTAATCCCTCACTATATATATATATATATATATATATATATATATACAGTGCCTTGCGAAAGTATTCGACCCCTTTGCACTTTTCAACCTTTTGCCACATTTCAGGCTTCAAACATAAAGATATAAAACTGTAATTTTTTGTGAAGAATCAACAACAAGTGGGACACAATCATGAAGTGGAACAAAATTTATTGGATATTTCAAACTTTTTTAACAAATAAAAAACTGAAAAATTGGGCATGCAAAATTATTTATCACCCTTAAGTTAATACTTTGTAGCGCCACCTTTTCCTGCGATTACAGCTGTAAGGCGCTTGGGGTATGTCTCTATCAGTTTTGCACATCGAGAGTCTGACATCCCTCTTTGCAAAACAGCTCGAGCTCAGTGAGGTTGGATGGAGAGCGTTTGTGAACAGCAGTTTTCAGTTCTTTCCACAGATTCTCGATTGGATTCAGGTCTGGACTTTGAATTGGCCATTCTAACACCTGGATATGTTTATTTGTGAACCATTCCATTGTAGATTTTGCTTTATCTTTTGCATCATTGTCTTGATGGAAGACAAATCTCCGTCCCAGTCTCAGGTCTTTTGCAGACTCCATCAGATTTTCCTCCAGAATGGTCTTGTATTTGGCTCCATCCATCTTCCCATCAATTTTAACCATCTTCCCTGTCCCTGCTGAAGAAAAGCAGGCCCAAACCATGATGCTGCCACCACCATGTTTGACAGTGGGGATGGTGTGTTCAGGGTGATGAGCTGTGTTGCTTTTACGCCAAACATAACGTTTTGCATTGTTGCCAAAACTTTCGATTTTGGTTTCATCTGACCAGAGCACCTTCTTTCACATGTTTGGTGTGTCTCCCAGGTGGCTTGTGGCAAACTTTAAACAATACTTTTTATGGATATTTTTAAGAAATGGCTTTCTTCTTGCCACTCTTCCATAAGGGCCAGATTTGTGCAGTATACGACTGATTGTTGTCCTATGGACAGAGCCTCCCACCTCAGCTGTATATCTCTGCAGTTCATCCAGAGTGATCATGGGCCTCTTGGCGGCATCTCTGATGATAACACTCTTAACCTAAAGTTTACAGGGCAACAAACATTTTTGATCTATCTGATTACGTGTAGAGGGTGTTCAGTGCAATATGTGGGCCGTACAACATGCAAATTAAAGGACAGGTTCAGGGAACATCTCAGCGACATTAGAGGTCACAAATCTACAAATGTTGCATGGCACTTCAACACAGAACATCATGGGGATTTGAAATGTGGCAAAAGGTCGCAAAGTTCAAGGGGGCCGAATACTTTTGCAAGGCACTGTGTGTGTGTGTGTATATATATATATATGTATATATATAGATATATTATATATATATATATATATATATGTCATGTCTCCATCATTATATTGTCATGTTATTCTTATGAGAGTTTTCACAATGTGTAATTTACTGTGTAACCTACTGTTCATGTTGTACCAGCGCCATCTAGTGGCCATTCACATATTACATATTGGAACAATTTTTGTCCCAGCCCAGCTACCATAGCTTTCACCTATGAACTTTGGTGACATCATCTTCCCTCCATATCTTGTTTTCTACAGGAAATTCAGCTAGAGGAAACACAGCTAGTTGCATCCTCCCTCATCTTAGTTTATGGCGGCATTGCTGGTGTGTATACTCTTATGGATGCTTAACATTATCATCCTGTATCTATGTCTTGTGTAACTTACATCTTGTGCACATTTCTTGTATTTGCATTGCTATGTACAGTAATGTCTTATATGCATTGCCACATGTCAGTATACATTAGTAAGTGTATTCTCTTTTCTGTTCCACAGTTTTACCACTCTAATTTCACGTATTTCCTTGCAATAAAAGTTGAAGTTGGACCTTGCTCCTTTGTCAATGCATTGAAGGAAATCAGGGTTATACTGCCTGTCAATCTATGTACCCTCACACATAGGGAGGACAGAACAGCAAAACAGCGACCTCCTAATAAGCTAGAGACACAGTAAAGCTGCAGATTCTGCACAAGCTGATGCAAGACGCTGTGACCTCTCACAAGCTGCAGTGAAACAGCAACCGAGTACAGGTTGGACCACGTGATACTGAACCCCACACAGTGCAAGTGTGCAAACCTGCTACCATGTCAACAAGCAAGTCTGATCCATTGGAGACAAGGTCCCACACCTCAGCCAGTTCCAGAAGCTCAAAGAGGTCAGTGAGCAGCTCCACTATTGCCATTGCCCGCGCAAAGGCTGAAGCCGCCAAAATGCGAGCAGCATTTGCTGAACAAGAGAGACAATTGAAAATAGAGAAAGCACGCATGGAAGCAGTCCTAGCTGAACAACAGGCAACATTGGAAAAGCTAGAAGTGGAGAAGGAAGCTGCAGCCGCTATCGCAGAAGCAGAAGCTTTAGAAGAAGCAGCAAACTCCACAAGTGATAGACTCAGCAACATGCTCGGGCCTGAACCTGGCCATCCTGATGACATGAAACGCACTACAGACTACATACTGCAGCACTCTAAGTCAGGTGACAGTCTGCATTTAGGACCAGGAGCAGAGTCAACCCCTGCTAAAGAGCAGCAGAATCCTGTCACACGGCAAGCAACTTATGCTGACCATTCTCCTCATGTTAAGCAAGAGAGCAGTTTTGCATACCATCATCCCTCAGTGCAACCTGAAGTAGATGGTGACTATTACAACAACAAGTTGACACCAAAAAGCTATACCAGCCCGCCGAGACCTTTACACCACAACTTATCTCCGGGTCCATCAAGCAGAAATGAAGGTATGTCAGACTTCCTTAAATTCTTTGCCCGACGTGAGCTAATAACCAAGGGGCTCTCCAAGTTTAATGACAGACCTGAAGGCTATAGATCATGGCGATCATCATTCAAGAATACGATCAGAGATCTAGATCTGTCTGCAAGTGAAGAAGTTGATCTTCTAGTCAAGTGGCTAGGAAATGAGTCAGCAGAACATGCAAAGCGGATTAGAGACATTAACATTAACTATCCATTTAGAGGGCTGAACGCCATATGGGAGAGACTTGAAGAGTGTTATGGCTCACCAGAAGTAATAGAGAACGCACTATTCCAAAGAATTCAAGATTTTCCCAAAATTCATAACAAAGGTTATCAAAAGCTTAGAGAACTAAACGATCTGCTGATGGAACTCCAAGTTGCCAAGGACGAAGGAGACTTGCAAGGTCTAGCATACTTAGATACGGCGCGTGGTGTCAACTCCATTGTACAAAAACTACCTATTAGTCTACAAGAGAAGTGGATCGCTCAAGGCTCCAAGTACAAACAGCAGTACAATGTCCAATTTCCTCCATTTTCATTCTTTGTGGACTTTGTGCACCAACAAGCAAAGACCAGAAATGATCCTAGCTTTGACTTCTCAATGTTTGACACCGCATACCCTAAACTAGGTAAACCTGTCTCACCTCGCAACCTGAAAGGTACACCTGTCGCAGTACACAAAACCAGTGTATCTCTTAAAGACTCCTCAATCAAAACTTACAGTACTACAGAGACTGAGAAGGTCCCAACAAAAGACCTGCACAGAGAGTGCCCTCTACATAAGAAACCACACTCATTGCTGAAATGCAGAGGATTTAGAGGAAAACCTCTCAGGGAACGCAAAACCTTCCTCAAGGAAAACCATATTTGCTACAGGTGTTGCGCATCTACCTCTCATCTCGCAAAAGACTGTACAGAGAACATTAAATGCTCAGAATGTGACAGTGGAGAGCATATTACAGCTTTACACCCTGGGCCACCTCCATGGACTCTCACACCTTCAGACCAGGCTGCAGAGCATGGCGGGGAGGAGAGAGATACAAAACCTCCTGAAGTGACACCCCAGTGCACCCAAGTCTGTGGAGAAGGTCTTAGTAACAAATCATGCTCTAAGATTTGTCTGGTTACAGTGTACCCCATTGGTCACAAAGAGAAAGCCATAAGGTTGTATGCCATCCTTGATGATCAAAGCAATAGATCTCTTGCTAGCTCAGCTTTCTTTGATATCTTCAGTATTAAAGGACATAACTCTTCATACTCACTTAAAACTTGCACAGGTGTGAGTGAAGAAAAAGGCAGAAGAGCTACTGGTTACCAAATCGAATCCGTAAATGGGGAAGCATCCTTGCCTCTGCCTACCCTGATCGAATGTAACCAGATTCCAAACAATAGAGAAGAGATTCCTACACCTGAGGCTGCATCGCATCATTGGCATCTGAAACCCATAGCTCATCTCATTCCTGCACTTGATCCAGAGGCTCAAATAATACTCCTGCTGGGAAGAGACATCATAAGAGTCCACAAGGTGAGAGAACAGATAAACGGTCCTCACAATTCTCCATATGCTCAGAAGCTGGACCTAGGGTGGGTCATTATAGGTGATGTCTGCTTAGGAAATGTCCACAAGCCAACCACTGTAAATTCTTTTTACACGCATACATTGGAAAATGGACGTCCATCCCTCTTTCAGCCTTGCCCTAACAAATTCCTTGTAAGAGAGAAGCCTGCAGGTATGCTATTTTCGGACTTTACTGAAATCCAGAACCCTTCTTGTGGTGAAGACCTAGACCACTTAGGATGCACAGTGTTCCAGAGGACAAAAAAAGATCACAAGATAGCTCCCTCCTTTGAAGATGAGACCTTTTTAAAAATAATGGAACAAGGAATTTTCAAGGATGAAACAAACACCTGGGTTGCACCACTTCCATTCAAAACTCGGAGACGCTGTCTCCCTAACAACAGGGATCAGGCCTTAAAACGCTTCTGTTCACTTAGACGCAATTTCCAAAAAAGACCAGAGATGATGGAACATTTCTTCTTATTTATGGGCAAGATATTTGAAAACAACCATGCAGAGGTAGCTCCACCTCTGAAAGAAAAAGAAGAATGCTGGTATCTGCCAATCTTCGGTGTTTATCACCCTAAGAAGCCAGGTCAAATCCGAGTGGTGTTTGACTCCAGCTCACAATATCAGGGAGTCTCCCTCAACAATGTTCTTTTGACAGGACCAGACCTCAATAACTCTCTTCTAGGTGTCCTCATCAGATTCCGTAAAGAATCCATCGCTATAGTTGCTGACATACAACAAATGTTCTATTGTTTCCAAGTTACAGAGGAGCACAGAAACTTCTTGAGATTCTTCTGGTTCAGAGACAATGACCCCACCAAGGACATCATAGAGTACCGTATGAAGGTACACGTTTTTGGGAACAGCCCATCTCCTGCAGTCGCAATATATGGTCTCAGACTCTCTGCCCGAGAAGGTGAAAAAGACTATGGACAGGATGTTAAGAAGTTTGTTGAAAGGGACTTTTATGTTGATGATGGTCTAAAGTCACTTCCTTCACCAGAAGCTGCAATCAGCCTACTCAAGAGGACTCAGACTATGCTTTCATGTTCAAACCTCAGGTTGCATAAGATAGCTTCAAACAGTAAAGTTGTTATGGAAGCTATTCCTACTCAAGATCACGCCAGCGACTTGAAAGACCTAGACTTGGCTACAGACACAATACCCATGCAGCGCAGCCTGGGACTCAGCTGGGATCTCAAGTCTGACACCTTTACCTTTCAGGTCAACCAAGAGGAAAGGCCCTTCTCACGACGTGGTGTCTTATCCACAATCAACAGTCTATATGACCCACTTGGGTTTGCAGCACCCGTGATCATCCAAGGTAAGACTCTGCTCAGAGAGTTAACCACAGATACATGTGATTGGGATTCTCCACTTTCCTCAGAGAAAGAGGCACTATGGATAACATGGAGAGACTCTTTAAAGTCATTATCTAACCTACACATACCTAGGTCATATACCGACCTCTCTCCAGCAGAGGTTCAGTCTAGGCAACTGTTCATCTTTTGTGATGCTTCAGTAAAAGCAATTGCTGCTGTCGCTTACCTCAAAACAATAGTCAATAAAGGTCAAGTTCAAATTGGCTTTGTAATGGGCAAGGCGAAGCTGGCACCATGTCCTGAGCTCACCATACCAAGGTTGGAACTTTGTGCTGCTGTTCTGGCAGTAGAACTAGCAGAGCTTATTGTGTCAGAAATAGACATACAACTTGACAATACAGTGTTTCATACAGACAGCAAAGTAGTGTTGGGCTACATTTACAATGAGACTAGGAGATTCTACGTCTATGTACACAACAGAGTGCAAAGAGTTAGGAGGTCAACACAGCCTACCCAGTGGCGCTATGTACCAACTGACCAAAACCCGGCAGATCATGCCACAAGAGCTGTTCCTGCAGCCCACCTCAAAGACTCTACCTGGCTCACAGGGCCAACATTCCTCTACAGACCAGTAGTGGACACTCTTGAGGAAGATACATTTGAGTTGTCAGAGCCGAATTCTGATGCAGAGATTCGTCCTCACGTTTCTGTACTCACCACAACAGTTTCTAACAGACATCTTGGATCTGAACGATTCAACAAGTTTTCCACATGGAAATCGTTAAACAGAGCATTAGCTGGTTTGATCCACATAGCCAGATCTTTTAGAGCCACATCTACAAGATCAGAACATTGTAAAGGTTGGCATTACTGTCATAAAGCCTATACATTGGATGAACTCACACAGTCTAGAGACGCTATCATCCGGTGTATCCAACAAGAAGTTTATGCTCAAGATCTTGAACACTTCCAAAAGCAAAAATGCGTTCCTAAAGACAGTTCCCTTAAGAGACTTGACCCATTTATAGATGATAATGGACTGTTGAGAGTTGGGGGACGTATTTCTAAGGCAAAACTTGAGAGTAAGGAATGTAACCCAATAATACTTCCAAACAGTCATATTGCATCGTTACTTGTGCAACACTACCATGAAAAGACCAAGCACCAGGGACGTTTGTTCACTGAAGGAGCTTTACGGACAGCTGGATTCTGGATAGTGGGAGCAAAAAGACTTGTGAGTAGTCTAATTTTCAAATGTATCACTTGCAAAAGACTACGTGGTATATTTCAGTCACAGAAAATGGCTAATCTTCCTGCCGACCGACTCAGTACAGACCCTCCCTTTACAAATGTTGGTCTTGATGTGTTTGGCCCTTGGTCTGTCACTACACGACACACCAGAGGAGGTCGTGCAAACAGCAAACGCTGGGCAGTCATATTCACCTGCATGAGTATTAGGGCTTTGCATATAGAAGTCATTGAGTCTTTGGACACATCCAGCTTCATAAATGCTCTCAGACGTTTCATTTCTATTCGAGGCCCGGTCAAACAAATCCGCTCTGACAGAGGCACTAATTTTGTGGGAGCCTGTAAGGAACTGCAGATCCCCTCAAACATCGACAGTGACCATGTAGCGAGATATCTTGCTGACCAAGACTGTAAATGGACATTCAATTCCCCACACTCCTCTCACATGGGAGGCTCTTGGGAGCGTATGATTGGTATAGCCCGCAGGATCCTTGATTCTATCTTTCTACAGCTGGGGACTTTGAAGCTTACCCATGAGTCTCTTACAACCTTTATGGCCGAAGTAGTGACGATCATGAATGCCAGACCTTTGACTTCAATATCCAGTGATCCAGAAGATCCTCTTTTACTCACTCCTTCTATTATCCTCACCCAAAAGGTTGGTACGGTTACAGCTCCCCCTGGTGAGTTTAGCACTAAAGATTTGTACAAGTGTCAGTGGAGACGAGTGCAAACTCTAGCGGATGCCTTCTGGGATAAATGGAGAAAACAATACATCCCTACTCTACAGTCCCGGAATAAATGGCAAACCAGTAAACCCAACATGAAGGTTGGTAATGTTGTTCTTGTAAAAGACTCTCAGTCAAAAAGAAATGACTGGCCTTTGGGACTGATAACCAAAGAATTTCCAAGTGAAGATGGAAGAGTCAGGAAGGTGGAAGTGAAAGTCTGCAGGCAAAATGAGCCTAAACTCTTCCAGAGACCTGTTACTGAACTGATTTTGTTACTCTCTCCAGAGAATAGTTAATGTGGTATCCTTGGGATACCAAGCGGGGAGTGTCATGTCTCCATCATTATATTGTCATGTTATTCTTATGAGAGTTTTCACAATGTGTAATTTACTGTGTAACCTACTGTTCATGTTGTACCAGCGCCATCTAGTGGCCATTCACATATTACATATTGGAACAATTTTTGTCCCAGCCCAGCTACCATAGCTTTCACCTATGAACTTTGGTGACATCATCTTCCCTCCATATCTTGTTTTCTACAGGAAATTCAGCTAGAGGAAACACAGCTAGTTGCATCCTCCCTCATCTTAGTTTATGGCGGCATCGCTGGTGTGTATACTCTTATGGATGCTTAACATTATCATCCTGTATCTATGTCTTGTGTAACTTACATCTTGTGCACATTTCTTGTATTTGCATTGCTATGTACAGTAATGTCTTATATGCATTGCCACATGTCAGTATACATTAGTAAGTGTATTCTCTTTTCTGTTCCACAGTTTTACCACTCTAATTTCACGTATTTCCTTGCAATAAAAGTTGAAGTTGGACCTTGCTCCTTTGTCAATGCATTGAAGGAAATCAGGGTTATACTGCCTGTCAATCTATGTACCCTCACACATAGGGAGGACAGAACAATATATGTATATATATAAGAGAGAGAGAGTTGAATATCTATCGATGTATTTCTACTAAGCTATAGACACAACAGTTTAGACAAACCCAATTAAGTTAAGGCTGTTTAGCTCTCTCTCTCTCTCTCTCTCTCTCTCTCTCTCTCGATTTCTATTTGCCATTTCTTTTCTACTGGGCATGCTCGAACAGTTAGACTATTTTGTGTGTTTTTAGATAAACCACGCATGTTACAAAGCTTTGCAATTCATCCCGCTTACATCCCCCTCAAAATAGCGTTTGCACTTATGTTGTTTTGCTTCCAGGACACACACAGTTAAATATTCTCCTGGGCATTACCATTACTGGGTGTGTTGTTTCCCGTATCTTATAAAAAACACTCAGACATGAGAGAAGATTTGGCCTGCCAACAGGTCCAATATATTGTGCGTGGGATATGCTTTATGTTTAAAATTTGTGGGCCTTTGTTATTTTTAGGTGGGAGGTGAGATTTGGCTGTGTTGCCTGTTATGTCTAATGATGACACATAGCCCAGGGCTATATTTGGGGGAATGAATACTTGACTCTCTGTAAGTATTTGTTTGTTTTAACATAATTGTGTATTGGTTAGTGAATCTGCACATGTATCTGAATTTTCTTGGATCTTGGTTGATGTATGTGGTGTAAAATTTGTAAAAAGTTAATGTTATAAAATATCTCAACCCAGTGTGGCTTGAGGCTTTGATACATAGTTACATAGTTACATAGTAGGTGAGGTTGAATAAAGACAATAGTCCATCCAGTTCAACCTGTGTAGGTGTGTGTGACTGTAATCATCTAACATAGCCCTCAATCTCCTGATCCTTGAGATGTAAGTCTAAGAGTCTTTTGAAAGTCACCATACTACCCGCAGAAACCACCTCTTGTGGTAGACAATTCCACAATCTTGTAGCCCTAACAGTAAAGAACCCCCCACGTTGCCTGAGGTTAAAACGCTTCTCCTCTAATCGCATTGTATGTCCTCGAGTCCTCATGCAATTCCTTCGAATGAACAGCTTTTCTTCTAAGCTGAGATCCCCATTAAGATATTTATAAATTGCTATCATGTCCCCTCTCAGACGTCTTTTCTCCAGGGAAAATAAATCGAGCGATTGCAGCCGCTCTTCATAGGTAAGGTCCTCCAACCCCCTAATCAGTTTAGTTGCCCTTCTCTGGACTTTCTCCAGCTCCAACACATCCCTCCTGAGGACTGGCGACCAGAACTGGACAGAATACTCCAGATGCGGTCGGACCAGAGTTTTATAAAGTGGAAGGATTATAGTCTTATCTCTGGAATACATCCCTTTCTTTATGCATGCTAATATTCTGTTGGCTTTGGAAGCTGCCGCTTGGCATTGCATGCTGTTGCCTAATCTATCATCAACTAAGACTCCCAAATCTTTCTCCATTTTTGATTCCCCCAAGGGTTCCCCTCCTAACGTGTATTGTGTTTTTATGTTTTTGGTCCCCAAGTGCAAAACCTTACACTTCTCCACATTAAACCTCATTTGCCATGTCGTTGCCCACTCCGTAATTTTGTCCAGGTCATTCTGTAGGATATCTGCTTCATGCTGTGCCGTTATTGCCCTGGCCAATTTTGTGTCATCTGCAAAAACTGATAACGAACTACTGATCCCTTCCTCAATGCTGTTTATGAATAAATTGAACAAGGTTGGTCCCAGTACTGAGCCCTGGGGCACCCCGCTTACTACCTCAGACCAGTCTGAGTATGCGCTGTTTATTACTACCCTTTGGACACGGCCTTTTAGCCAATTCCGTATCCAAGAGCAAACCCTGCTGTCGATACCTGCAGACCTTATTTTATAAATTAAGCGCTTGTGGGGAACTGTATTAAACGCCTTAGCGAAATCCAAGTACACCACATCCACTGGTCTCCCCCTATCTAGCTCACAGCTCACTTCCTCGTAGAATGCTAAGAGATTGGTTTGACAAGAACGCCCATTTGTAAACCCGTGCTGGTTACATAGTTACATAGTTAGTGAGGCTGAAAAAAGACACAAGTCCATCCAGTTCAACCTATGTGTGTGTGTTTGCTTTTAACCGTACATTGTATACCCCTGTATGTTGTGGTCTTTAAGGTGTCCATCCAATAGTTTTTTGAAACTATCAATGCTCCCCGCTGATACGACTGCTTGCGGAAGAGAATTCCACATCCTTACCGCTCTTACAGTGAAGAACCCCTTACGCACTTTAAGGTTAAACCGCCTTTCCTCTAGTTTTAGTGAGTGGCCACGTGTCTTATTGTATTCCCTTACTCTAAATAGTTTGTTCCTTATGCTAGGGTCGCCAGTACAGTATTTGTACATTGATATCATATCCCCCCTCAAGCGTCTCTTCTCCAGAGAGAACAAGTTCAGTGCTTGTAGTCTTTCCTCATAGCCGATGTCCTCCATTCCCCTAATTATTTTTGTTGCCCTTCTCTGGACTTTCTCCAGTTCCAGCACATCCTTCCTGAGGACCGGTGCCCAGAACTGGACAGCATACTCCAGATGTGGCCGGACCAGAGTCTTGTAGAGTGGAAGAATAATCTCTTTATTTCTGGAGTGAATCCCCTTTTTTATACAACCCAGTATTCTGTTGGCTTTGCTTGCAGCGGCTTGGCATTGCATGCCACTTCCAAGCCTGTTGTCTACCAGTACCCCCAGGTCCCTTTCCATCCTAGACTCACCCAGAGGTTCCCCCCCCTAGTGAGTAGCTTGCTTTCTGGTTTCTGGCCCCCAAGTGCATTACTTTACATTTTTCTACATTAAATCTCATCTGCCATGTAGTTGCCCACCCCGTTATTTTGTTCAGGTCTGCTTGCAAGATTTCCACATCCTGCATAGAAGATATTGGCATGCCTAATTTAGTATCATCTGCAAATACTGAGATTGTACTAGATATCCCCTCCTCTAGATCATTTATGAATAAATTAAACAGGATTGGTCCCAGGACAGAACCCTGGGGGACCCCACTTTCCACACCCGCCCAATCCGAGTACTCCCCATTAATCACCACCCTCTGTACTCTCCCCTGGAGCCAGTTCTCTATCCAGGTACTCACCTTATGGTCCATACCTACCTTCCTTAGTTTGTACAGTAAGCGTTTGTGGGGAACGGTGTCAAAGGCCTTTGCAAAGTCCAGATACACCACATCCACAGGCTTACCTTTATCTAAGTGGCAGCTCACTTCATCGTAGAAGGTTAATAGATTGGTTTGGCATGAACGATTTTTCATGAATCCATGCTGATTACTACTTATAATACCGTTTTCATTACTAAAGTCTTGTATGTGGTCCCTTATCATCCCCTCCAAAATTTTGCAGACTACAGATGTTAGGCTGACCGGCCTATAGTTACCCGGGATATATCTCGGCCCCTTTTTAAATATTGGTACCAAGTTGGCTTTTTTCCAATCAGCTGGCACCATACCTGTCTGTAAACTATCCTTAAAGATCAAGAATAATGGTCTGGCAATCACCTGACTGAGCTCATTTAGAACCCTTGGGTGCAAGCCATCCGGTCCCGGGGATTTATTTATGTTAAGTTTCTCTAGTTTAGCTCTAAGTCTATCCTCTGTTAGCCATGGCGGCACTTCCTGAGGTGTATTATTTAGTTCGGCCTTACAAGCGGGGTTCGTGTAGCCCCCCGATTCCTTTGTGAAGACTGAAGAAAAGAAATTATTTAACACTTCCGCCTTTTCTCTGTCCTCAGTGGCCATTTTTCCTTTATCATCTTTTATGGGGCCAATGTGTTCTGGCCTCGCTTTCTTACTGTTTATATACTTAAAGAATTTCTTGGGGTTCTTTTTACTCTCCTCCGCTATATGTCTCTCGTGTTCTATTTTAGCCGCCCTGATTTCATCTTTACATTTCTTATTACACTCTTTGTAATGCTTAAATGCTGCCAATGACCCCTCAGTCTTGTATTTTTTGAAGGCCTTTTCTTTAGCTCTAATATACATAGTTACTACTGATGATGTTGTTGTCTTTAGCATACTCTACGATATAGTCCCTTATCATCCCCTCCAAAAGTTTACATATTATTGATGTCAGACTGACAGGCCTATAATTTCCCGGGATATGTCTCTGGCCCTTTTTGAATATCGGAATCACGTTAGCCTTCCTCCAATCCCCTGGTACAACTCCTGTCCTAATACTGTCAGCAAAGATCAGGAACAGTGGTCTAGATATAACCATACTGAGTTCCTTGAGCACTCTCGGATGTACGCCATCCGGGCCTGGTGATTTGTTTGTGTTAAGTTTATCCAGTCTTTCCCTGATTTCCCCCTCTGTTAGCCATAGTGGCAAGTCCTGTGTATTACTACTAACCATACAGTCATGGTCAGTGTACCCTTCCTTTTCCTGCGTAAAGACTGACGAGAAAAAAGAATTCAGCACGGTTGCTTTTTCAGTGTCCTCTGTAACCATCCTCCCATCATCGTTAATTATGTGTGCAATATGCTCTGCCCTAGTTTTTTTGCTGTTGATATATTTAAAGAATTTCTTTGGTTTTTTTTTACTATCCTCCGCTATTTGTCTCTCAAAGTTGATTTTAGCCATCTTGATTTCGTGTTTACACTTCTTATTTTCCTCCTTGTATTGCTGGAAGGCCGATACTGTGCCCTCTGATTTATATTTCTTGAAGGCCAATTTTTTTCCCCTAATAAGTTTTTTAACGCTACGGTTTAGCCAGCCAGGTTTGGCTTTGTCTCTTCTAAATGTATTCCCCATAGGAATGCACTGCAAGATGCCTTTACTTAATATTGTTCTAAAGCATTCCCATTTTTCCTCTGTGGTCAGTGATCCCAGGGTTTGGTCCCAGTTTACCCTTTCCATCAATGAGTACAATTTTGGAAAGTCTGCCCTTCTGAAGTTTAGGGTTCTTATGTTCCCCACTTGCCTTTTTATATTGTTATTTATACTAAATGTGATCATCCTGTGATCGCTAGAGCCCAGGTTGTCCTGGACTCCTACCTCCGAGATTATGTCTGGGTCATTAGTGATCAATAGATCCAGGATAGCATTCTCTCTAGTAGGGGAATCCACCAACTGCGACATGTAGTTATCCTGTAAGGTTTCCGTGAATAGCCGGGCCTTATGCAAGTGTGCAGTCCCCTCTTCCCAGTCAATGTCGGGATAATTGACGTCCCCCAATATGATGACTGATCCTAGTTTTGCCGCTTTACCTATTAGTGCTAAAAATTCCAGCTCTACCTCCTCCCCTTGGTTAGGTGGCCTATAGCAAACCCCCACAACTACTTTTCCCTTATCTTCTTCCCTATCGAGTTCAACCCACACAGATTCTAAATCCATGCTCATCCCATCCGTAATGTCACTCCTTTCTAGCACCTTTATATTGTTCTTGACATAGAGACATACCCCTCCCCCTCTTTTACCAACCCTGTCCTTCCGGTACACCGAATACCCTTGGATATTGGCCAGCCAGTCATGTGAGGGGTCGAACCAAGTCTCCGTTATTCCCACAAGGTCTATGTCTTCCTCATGTACTAACATTTCCAACTCATCCATCTTATTAGCTAGGCTCCTGGCATTAGCATATACCCCTCTTAGTTTTACGGAAGTTAAACGTGATTGGCGGTTTTGTTTATTTCTGTTTGGTCTGCTGTTCTCCCGCACAGACCCGCCAATTGATGTTGTTGACCTACTGTCGCTGTTGACCCTACAACTGCCTTCAGTCCTCTGCTCCCTCCTGACTGATTCTACTTCTGAGCCCTCCCCCCCGTCTCCTAGTTTAAAAGCCCCTCCAACTCGGTGGCCATCTTTCTCCCCAAAAGAGCTGTACCGTCCCCATTAAGGTGCAGCCCATCCTTACTAAAGAGCCGGTAGCCGACTGAGAAGTCAGCCCAGTTCTCCAGGAACCCAAACCCCTCCTTCCTACACCAATTCCTCAGCCACTTGTTAACTTCCCTAAGCTCATTCTGCCTCTCCTGTGTGGCTCGAGGTACCGGCAGTATTTCAGAGAAAACCACCTTGGAGGTCCTTTTCCTCAATCTATTACCTAAGTC